>NC_143516.1:64126513-64430380 GCF_031878675.1 Megascapheus bottae
TAATAGCCATATATCAAGGATACCATGTGTCTTTTGTTCCTTTGGTCTTGACTTGTCTCACTCAACATGATTCTCTCTAGATTAATCCACTTCCCTGCAAATGCCATTATTTTATCTTGTCTGTTGGCTATGTAGAATTCCATTGTATATGTATACCACATTTTCTGTATCCATTCATCTGCAGTAGGGCATCTGGATTGTTTCCATCGCCTGGCTATTGTGAATACTGCAGAGATGAACATAGCTGAGTAGGTGTCCTTATCATATCTTGGGTTATGATGTTCAGGGTAGATGCCCAGAAGTGGTATGGCGGGATCATAGGGAAGGTCTATTGTCAGTTCTTTAAGAAATCTCCACATTGCTTTCCAGAGTGGATGAACTAGTTCACAATCCCACCAGCAGTGCAGTAGGGTTCCTTTTTCTCCACAACCCCACCAGCAACTGTCATTGTCTGAATTCAAAATCTTGGCCATTCTTGTTGGGGTAAGGTGATATCTTAGGGTTGTTTTTATTTGCATTTCCTTTATGACCATAGATGATGAACATTTTCTCATATGCTTTTCTGCCATTTTAATCTCTTCTTCTGATAGGTCTCTCTTTAGTTCCCTTGCCCATTTAGTGAATGGTTTATTGGGTTTGGGGGGGATTAGTTTCTTGAGTTCCCTGTAGATACTGGATATTAAGCATTCGTCAGATGTATTGTTGGTGAATATCTTTTCCCAGTTGGTTCGCTGTCTCTCTACTTTTGTGACTATGTTTTTATCTGTACAGAAACTTTTTATTTTTAGGTAGTCCCATTTATCGAGTCTCTCTCCTATCTGTTGTGACCCTGGGATTCTGTTCACGAATCTTTTGCCTGTGCCTATGAGTTCCAGTGTCTCTCCTACTCTGTCATGTAGCAGTTTTACGATTTCCGGTCTGACATTGAGGTCTTTGATCCACATTGAGTTAATGCTTGTGCATGGCGAAAGGCTAGGGTCAATTTTTAATTTTCTGCATGTGGCTGCCCAGTTTTGCCAGCACCAATAATTGAATAGACTGTGTTTGTTCCACTGTATATCTTTGGCTCCTTTGTCAAATACAAGTTGACTATAGGTATGTGGTTTTATTTCTGGATCTTCTATTCTGTTCCATTGATCTTCTGGTCTATTTTTGTGCCAATATCATGCTGTTTTTGTTACTATGGCTCTATAGTAGATTTTGAAGTCTGGTATTGTAATACCACCTGCATTGCTCTTTTTGCCTAGAATTGTTTTGGCTATTCCAGGTCTTTTCTTATTCCATATGAATCTTTGAATTGTGTCTTCTATTTCAGTAAAGAATGTCTTTGGGATTTTGATGGGGATTGCATTGAATTTGTCTATCGATTTTGGCAGTATAGCCATTTTCACTATATTGGTTCTCCCTACCCATGAGCATGGTATGTCTTTCTATGTCCTGGTGTCCTCTTTAATTTCTTTTGTTAGGCTTTTATAGTTTTCATTAAATAATTCCTTTACATCTTTGGTTAAGTTAATTCCTAGGTATTTTATTCTTTTGAGGGCTATTGCAAATGGGATCATTCTCTTGATTTCGTCATTTGTGTGTGTATTATTGGCATAGAAGAAGGCTACTGACTTCTGAAGGTTAATTTGTATCCTGCCACTTTGCCAAAGTGATTTATTAATTCTAGGAGTTTGGGAATGGAGCTTATTGGGCCACTCAGGTAGAGAATCATGTCATCTGCAAATAGAAATAGTTTAATTTCTTCTTCCCCTATGTGGAGCCCTTTGATGTCCTTCTTTTGCCTTGTTGCTCTGGCTAAGGGTTCCAGCACTATATTGAAGAGAAGTGGAGAGAGTGGGCATCCCTGTCTAGTTCCTGATTTTAAGATAAATGGTTCCAGCCTTTCTCCATTTAGTATAATACTGACTGTAGGTTTGTTATATATGATTTTGATTATTTTAAGGAATGTACTTCTTATTCCTTTTTTTTTCTAGTGCTTTCAACATGAATGGATGTATTTTGTCAAATGCCTTCTCCGCGTCCAGATAAATTATCCTATGATTCTTATCCTTGCCTCTATTGATATGCTGTATTACATTGATTGATTTGTGAATGTTAAACCAGACTTGCATCTGTGGGATGAAGCCTACTTGATTGTAGTGTATAATTTTTAAAATTTGTTTTTGGATTCTGTTGGTTAGAATTTTTTTTTCCAGTCCTGGGCTTGAGCTCAGGGCCTGAGCACTGTCCTTGGACTTTTTTCTCAAGGCTAGAGCTCTACCACTTGAGCCTCAGCACCACTTCTGGCTTTTTTCTATGCATGTGGTGGCGAGGAATCGAACCCTGGTCTTCATGCATGCTAGGCAGGCACTTTAACCACTAGGCCAAACTCCCGGCCCCTGTTGGTTAGAATTTTATTGAAGAGTTTTGGGTCTAAGTTCATTAGAGAGATAGGTCTGTAGTTCTCTTTTTTTGTTGGGTCTTTCCCTGGTTTGCGGATGAGTGTAATATTGGCTTCATAAAATGTTTGGCAGGGCTCCTTCTGCTTCTATTTCTCGGAAGAGTTTCAAGAGTATAGGTATTAATTCGTCTTTAAAAAGTCTTGCAGTACAATAAATTTGCCCCTTAGAATGGCTTTTGTGTGTCCATAAGTTCCTTTGTGATGTATCTTGATTGTCATTACGTTCAAGAAAGTTTTGAATTTCTTCTTTGATTTGTTCTGTAACCCAGCAGTTATTCAGAAGTGTGTTGTTCAGCTTCCAAATGTTTGAATGTTTTTTTACCTTTTACTATGTTGGTCAGAGCTAGTCTGATTCCACTGTGGTCTGATAGAATGCATGGGATTCTTGTATGTGCTTAAGTTTTCTGTATGAACAATTATATGATCTATTTTGGAGTGTGTTCCATGTGCTGCTGAGAAAAATGTAAAAAGTTTTGCTTTTGGGTGGAAGACTCTGTGTATATCTGTAAAGCCCAGCTGGGCTATGGTGTCATTTAAGTTGGTGGTGCTTTACTTATCTTTTGTTGAGTTGACCTGTCATTTGGTGAGAGTGGCGTATTGAAGTTTCCCACTATGACTGTGTTTGAGTCTATCTTGTTCTGTAACTCTAAGAGAGTTTGCTTGATGAATTTAGGTGCTCCCGTGTTGGGGGAGTAAATGTTTGTAACTGTAATATTCTGGTTATGAATTGTCCCCTTTACTAATATGTAGTAGCCATCTTTATCTGTATGTAATGATTTTACTGAGAAGTTAATTTTGTCAGAGATTAAGATTGCTAATCCTGTGTTGGAGTAGAAAATTCTTTTCCACCCTTTCACTTGGAGTTTGTTTCTTTCTTTGGCAGTGAGATGGGTCTCTTGGAGACAGCATATTGATGGGTCTTGTTTCTTAATCCAATCTGCTGTTCTGTGTCTTTTGATTGGATTGTTCAGCCCATTCTCATTTAGGGAACTTATGGAGAAGTAGTTAGTGTCCTTTGTCATTATTTATTTTTACTTCTGAGTTTCTTTTTCTCTGTTTTTCCCCCTTTGTGTTTACTGATTTATAGATGATAGCCTGCTGTTCTGCAATTTGTTCCTGATTACTTAATATTTTTTGTAATGCTGGTTTAGTGTGCATGTATTCATACAGCTTCTCTTTGGAATGAAATATTCTTGTTTCTCCCTCAAATGTAAATGTTAGTTTTATTGGATATATCAGTCTGGGTTGGCAGTTGTTGGTCTTCCGGGCATGGATGATATTTTTCCAGGCTTTTCTTGCATTTAGGGTTTATGTAGAGAAATCTGCAGTTATTCTATTTTTTTCCATTGTAGTATAGCTCTTTCTTTGTTTTTGCGGCATTTAAGATCAGCTCCTTGGTATTTGGGTCTAATGTTTTTACTATGATGTGTCTAGACAAGTTCCTTCTAGGATCTTGCCTGCTTGGAGTTCTGAAGTCTTCAATAATGTGAGTATTTTCCCTTTTGAGGTTGGGGAAGTTCTCTGCCATGATCTTGGTGAATAAGAGTTGCATTCCCTTATTTTGAAACTCCTCCTCCTCTTGGATTCTTATTATACAAAGATTAGATTTCTTGGCTCTATCTGCAAGGTCCTGGATTTCTCTTTGGTGAATTCTGACTGATTTCTCCAGACTAATGATTCTCTGTCCAGCTCTTGTGTTTTATCTTCCATTCCTGATGTCCTCTTCTCCATCTCAGTCAATATGTTGCTTAATGCTTCCATTTTTTTTTGCATTGTGGATATTGAGCTGATCATGTCTGCTCTGAGGGTGTTAATCTTTTCTTCTAGGGAACTATAAGTTTTTTCTATTTTTGTCTCCATTTCTCTTTTGAAATCCAGGAGCTCCTTGGTGATTTCGTGCTTATGTTCCTGGAACTGTTTTTGGAATTCTGCTTTAATCTCTTTAGTCATATCCACAATCATCTCCTTGAACAGAGGATCGTGAGTTTGAGACCAAAGGGGAGGGAGAATATTGCCTTGTTTAACTTTTGCACCTCTGTGAATTCTCAGGAATAACCAGGAACTTTCTAGAAGCACTGATTATGGGTTTACAAATAAATGTTATTAAGTAGGCAGATTCACAAATATGAAATCTGGGGAAAATAAGAATCAACAGCACCAGGAAAGTAGGTGAAAGAAAACAGCACAGTAATATTCTCTGATCAAATGGTTCATTTCTGATACTCTCATAATACAGAGCTAATATTTATTATTTTTTATTTATTTATTTATTTATTTATTTTGCCAGTCCTGGGCTTACACTCAGGGCCTGAGCACTGTTCTCAGATTTTCTCAAGTCTAGAACTCTATCACTTGAGCCTCAGCACCACTTCTGGCTTTTTTCTATATATGTGGTACCGAGGAATCAAACCCAGGTTTTTGTGTATGATAGGTAAGCACTCTACCACTAGGCCAAACTCCTGGCCCAAAATGATTTGTGTGTGTGTGTGTGTGTGTGTGTGTGTGTGTGTGTGTGTGTGTGTGTGTTTTGTGTGTTTGTTTTGTTTTGTTTCTTGCCAGTTCTGGTGCTTGAACTCAGGGCCTGAATACTGTCCTTGGGCTTTCTCAAAGCTAGAGCTCTACCACTTAAGCTAAAGCACCACTTCCCAGAGCTAATATTTAAAGTTGTGTATTTTTAGGCCCAGAATTTGGCCTAGTGGTTGAGTGCTTGCCTAGCATACATGAAGACCCGGGTTCGATTCCTTGGTACCACATACATAGAAAAAAACGGAAGTGGTGCTGTGGCTCAAGGGGTAGCGCTCTAGCCTTGAGAAAGCCCAAGGACATTGTTCAGGCCTTGAATTCAAGTAAAAAAAAAGATTCCCAATTAAAATTGTGTGTATTTTCAGACTTCTTTGGCTCAGAGAACTCCACAGTACCAAAGTACAGAGAAATCTATTCTCTCTTTGTGTTCCATCATTATCCATCTTTACATGTGGCCAACAACATCCATTAAACTTGTCTGGTGAGCAGCTTGAGAGGGGACCTTTATTCACTATTCCCTAGTCTGGACAAAATAATCTGTGCAGGCAGTGGTATCTCATTCCAGTGCCTATTTATGATTCTATTACTTGCAAATCATCTTTTTCCTCATAATGTAACAGGCTCCACTAGAAACAGATAAAAACAAAACTCCCCTTGCTGCAGCTGAAGCATCGCGGGTGGATGGTTTTGTGACAGGCACCTGCATATGGCTTGGGGTTGCCAGTCTCCCAGGCCAGCACCCTCAGTCCACCCAGCAAACAGTCTCTAGAAGCTGACAGTCAGTGACATTTGTTAGTGACAAAAAACACAATATTACTTTGAGGGGGTGCAGAGTTATGTATATGATTATTGAAATCATGAACACTTTACCTCCTAAGAAGAAACCTGCTTTAGAAAATCTCATGTAAAAGCTTTCTTCTTTGTAATATTCAGAAAGGGATAAATAATTTTAGAAGAAACAAAAATTTCCCATTTTTTCAAAATAAACACTCATCTCTTTTTTTTTTTTCCAGGCCTCATGGTTTAGGTTTCTGAACTGTTTTCTGATCAACGCTAGCCCTCTTCCACTTTGAGCCATAGCTCCAATTCCAGCTTTTTTGGTGGTTCATTAGATGTGAGTCTCACGCTTTCCTATCAGGGCTGGCTTTGAACCATGATGCTCAGGTCTCAGCCTTCTGAGTAGCTAGGGTGACAGGCATAAGCCATCAGAGCCCAGCAGCACAAACTGATTTCTAGGGCTACTTACCCTAATGTATTCATGTGTCTTGACCTTATCTTGAATAAATGTATGCCAGTCCTAAAGCAGTGTATATCTCTTGACAAAACCCACTGTCTTCTTCCAAGCCATAACAACATGGGAATTCTGGGTAGATTGTGGCATGGTTGCCAGCTCCAAAGCTCTGCAAGAATGATTGCTTTCGATGGTAAACTTCCCAATGAAAACTAAAAGATGTTGGAGTTGTTTTCACATTTTAACTTCTGTATAGACTTGATTTTCAAATCATAACTATTTCCAAATGAGACATTTACTAAGTCTTTCACTACAAGAGGAGAGCAGGTACAGGAAAACAGCTGTGCTGTGCCCGGGGAGCAGAGATGCCATGCAAATACTTAACTCCTTGACAGGGAAACATAAGGCACAGAGCCAGGTTGAGCCATTGGGGCCAGTCAGGACTTTTTAGCCATACAGAAAGCCTGTCTCAGGGTTTAATCTTTCCAAAGGAGTGAGTCCACAGGAGAAACCAAAACCCAGGAGTTGGCTTCAAATGCAGTTGGAATTGGGGAAACCCCCCCCCCCAGGACTATTGTGTTCTGTCCCTTGGTTTTCATGTTCAGTGACGACTCAGCTCAACTGTTCGGGGTCCAGGCAGCTTCTAGGCATGAGCCGTATTGGTCATTGGGTTCACAGTGGAAACGTGCATGCCTTGTCTTCCCTTACCTGGCCCTCCAAAGGTGTCTGTGGGTCTGTCTTACTGGCTGCTCTTGACTTCACTGCTGTAACCTGAGGAGTAGCTCGGGTCAGAGAGGGCTGCATAGGTGTCAGGAGACCAAAGCCGAAAGACTGGAGATCAGGCTGTGGTGGGGAGGGGGGAGTATGTGCTCAGGCCATGCCCCCTGGAGCAAAACTATGTGAGTTTGCACAATTCCTTTCTCTCTCTCTCTCTCTGAGCCTTCTTTCTTCATGGATAAAAATACCCAGTTGTTAGTTTGAAGATTAAACAAGACAGCACAAATGCAATTCCAAACAGAGTGGTAGATTCTTAGTGAGTTTTAAAGAGAAATGAACTCTTAGGCTTCTTCCATTCTGGCCTTTCTGCGTCATCACTGCATGAGCAGCAATAACCCCTAGTAACCACGAGGTGGCAGTGGTGAGCCGGCAGGCAATGGGCAGGCCACTAAAATGAAGAACCCGTGAACCCACGCAGCAGGCAGTTGCAGGAAGCTTGGGGACCACGAGTGTTGCTCCTCCTCCCCTGAGACGGGGCTGGGTGACCTGTGATCTTGACCGAGGTCTGCACTGATCTGGGTGACCCGTGACTTTGATCGACGCCTGCACTGATCTGTGGCCTGGATTTCTTTAAGCAATTCTGGAGGTGGATTCCCCATATGCCTTTCTCTTTTCTATAAAAAATGAGAAGCTTCTATATTTTTGTCACTGTGACGGCAATCTCACAAGCCTAAGACTGTCCCACGGCCTTGGGTGTTCATATATACTATTTTAAAATATGGTTGGCACAAGGCATAATCCATGAGCTGAAGAGCTCATGTCATTTTGTGAGGTGATGCAGGTCCCACAGAGACGCTATTCACAGGCACCCAGTCAGAAAAACATCCTTTGAAACGTGCCATCTCAGAAACCTCACTATTAAAAAAAAGTCATACTGGGCAAGCTTTAAAAGTATTTCATGTAATTATATTTTAATGCCAAGTTCTTAAAATGACTTAGAAGCAGCAGCTCAGGAGGGGAAACAAATCTCAGGTGTGAAATATGTTGGACTGTCTGGGGTGGGAAGAGGACTCTTCAGAATCTGGTGATGTTTAATTGGGTTTAAGGACCCATGGGACAAACTCTCCACTTGTGCAGTAATCAAACTAGAGAGCAAAGCTGAAACAAATTGATGTGATTAAAACAACAACAACCCAAGCACTGGTCTGGGTGTGTGTGGAGAACTGTCCTTGCACAAAGTCTTCTTACTGCAATCAAGTTACATGCTGGGTACAGAATACAAAACTCCTTGCAATAAGAGACCCAATTGAAATTCTAAGGGTTATCACACTCTTCATTCTGTGGAGACGTGCAACAGCCAAGCCTGAATCCTTGACCTTTAATAATTCTTAACATGTTTCTCTCTCCCTCTTTCTCTCTCTCTCTCTCCCTCTCCTTCTCCCTCCCCCCCCCTCTCTCCTCTCTCTTTCTCTCCTCTCTCTCTCTCTCTCCCTCCCTCCCTTCTTCTCTCCCTCTCTCTCTGTCTCTCTGTCTCTGTCTTTCTCTCCTTTCTGTCTCTGTCTCTGTTTCTGTCTCTCTCTCCTTCTCTCTTCTGGAGAGGGACTGGAATAATACACAACTGTTTTGCTGTTGCCTCATTTAGAGTGGTGGCTGGGTAATGGCCTGCCTGTGGGCTGCGAAGTGACAGCAGAAATCCCACACTCCTTGAAGACCCCTGGAGGGCCAACCCACGGGACCCCCTCCATCGAGTGGAGTCACACCACCATCCCAACCACGAATTCCTTCACTATTGGCGCTGCCCCGGGGTGCAGGAGGCGGACACCCCTGGGGACCTGTTCTCTGCCTCCAGGAACCCACCCCACTCCTCACGGAGCCTCCAGGCTGCATGTGGGGATCCAGAGCCTAGCGGGTGCACTGTTCACTCAGAAGGGAGCTGTGGACGCAAAAGGGGAGGCTCCCACTGTGCGAGTGGACCGGTCCTGGAGCGCTGGACCCACAGCCCCTCCCCACACGATGCCTGCATGCCCGTACACCTGCACACGTGCACATGGACATGCCCTCACACCCACACACCTGCATGCCTGCACGCCTGAACACCTGCACACGCACACTCCTGCATGCCTGCAGACCCGCATGCCTGCATGTCTGCATGCCCCCACACACCTGCAGACCCACATGCCTGCACACCTGCATGCCTCCACACACGCCTGCAGACCCGCATGCCTGCATGTCTGCATGCCCCCACACGCCTGCAGACCCACATGCCTGCACACCTGCATGCCTCCACACACGCCTGCAGACCCGCATGCCTGCATGTCTGCATGCCCCCACACGCCTGCAGACCCGCATGCCTGCACATCTGCATGCCCCCACACACACCTGCAGACCCGCATGCCTGCACATCTGCATGCCCCCACACACCTGGATCCTGTGGCACCCAGGGACATGGAGAAATACCAATAATCACACTGAATCTCTCACCCATTTAATGCTGCGGAGAATGGCAGTGAGTGGGAGTGTGATTTGAAGAAAATTAGATCTTTCTTGCCTAACCCAGCTGTGAGTGAATGCCACACCTGTGACACAATTTCTAGCTTATCAAACACAACCCACTGGTATTAGCACTTACGATCTCAAAGCAAGTTCCTGCCATGGACCCCTCTCTGGGATAGCTTGGCAGGACTGAAAACTGCCTGGTGCCACCCCCCCACCAGTGCCTGCCAGCAGAGCCCACCAGCGGGGCCCACCTGCTGGGAGAGCAAGGTGCTTTCCTGGTTTTCTAAAGGTTCCATATGGTATGTTTCCTTATGGTCACATGTGGAATCACACCACGGCAACTCCCTGTACTTCATTTAGCCTCTTTCCCGCTGACCTCCCTGCTTTCTCTGCTTCACTGCCCCACCTCAGAGCCTCATGCATCTCTCCTGTCGGTATAGTTTGGAAATAACTGGACTTTCTCCTCACCAAACATTCTGGCAGTTGATGAGGCATGTTACCAACGATTTCTCATTCTTTTAAATTAAGCAAATATGCCAGGTGCTGGTGGCTCATGCCTATAATCTTAGCTACTTTGAGATCTGAGGATTGCAATTTGAAGACAGCCCAGGCTAAAAAGTCTATGAGATGCTTATCTCCAGTTAACCACCGGCAAACTAGCAGTGGAACTGCAGCTAAAATGGTAGAGCACCAGCCTTGAGTGAAAAGGCCAAGCAAGAACGTGAGGCACTGAGTTCAAACCTCATTACTGGCAATAAATAAATAAATGAATAAACACAATAATTGAGAGTGGTCTTGTCATCATCACTCAAGGGGATTAATTAGTCCATGCTAATAGTTTTCCTGTAATTTCTAGTGCGATGAACTCTTTTGAACAAATAAAGGCAACATTAGTGGAGAACCCATGAAGAATGAATGAATGGAGAATGAATGCACGCACATGCGCTGCAGGAAATGGTGGGGGTGCGTATGAAACTCGGAGTGATTTAAATGGCATCAGACCAGCCATTTCCTAAGAACTGAGCACAGCCATGCCTTGCTGGAGGACAGAAAACCATCAAGGCTTCCTTTGTACTGTGCAGTAATGGTTGAGGGCGGCCCCATGTTTCACTAATTGCAAAATAAACACTGCCTCCCCCCCATACTGGAAGCTGGCTCTTGCCCCCCGGGCTCTGGACTGGGCCGATGGTCACTGAGCCCCTGTCTGGGTTCAACAGGCATGGAGGGGATCTCCTAGGAAATTCGCAGGATCATTCCTAAAGCCAAAAGCTTTCTGTTTCCAAACAATTGATTTTTATCAATATATGGTTTGGGTACCTAATTTCTTATCCAAAGGAGCCTATGGCTGGCTATAAAGTTCAAATATGAAAGGTTCTGACTTACCTTCTAAAGTACAAAGAGAAACTGAACTTAAGAAATCATGTTCTAAAAGATTGCAAAGCTGGGCACAGTGGCTCAGGAGGCTGAGAACCGAGGATAGAGGTTCAAAGCCAGCCTAAGCACTAAAGACCCCAAGACTCTTATCTCCAATTAAGCACTAGAAAACTGGAAGTGGTACTGTGGCTCAAGGGGTAGGGCAGTAGCCTTGAACTGAAGAACTCAGGGACAACACCCAGGGCCAGAGTTCAAGTCCCATGACCGACAAAAACAAAAACAAAACAAGAAAAAGTTTGCAAGGTTCTCTGTACATGTTGACGGCAACTCCTCAGTTGAGGAGACTTGGAGACATTTTAAGAGTTAGACTTCACCAGGCACTGGTGGTTCATGCCTGTAATCCTAACCTCTCAGGAGGCTGAGATCTGAGGATCATGGTTCAAAGCCAGCAGGAAAGTCTATGAGACTCTGACCTCTAATGAAGCAACAAAAAATGCCAAAAGTGAAGCTGTGGCTCAAGGCGTACAGTGCTACCTTTGGGCAAAAAAGCTCAGAGACAGCACCCAGGCCCTGAGTTTAAACCCTAGGACCAGCACCAAAAAGAAAAAGACTGCAACTGGATAGTGTATTCCACCTTTTAATCCCCAGTAAAACAAAGTGAGGCCTCAGGGAAGCTCTTCGGAAGGCTTAGGAGACACAGGCCGCACTCCAGCCCACCCTGCATGGCCCACACAAAAGGAGGGGGCCCGTATGGGCTCCTGCAGGGAGCTGTTCCATTCCTGTCCCAGGCTTTTTTTGTTGTTGTTAAATAGTTCCAGAGAAAGCAGGACACAAAATACTGGCTCACCCAGTTTAGTTAGGCCACTTTTCTCTTCATTTCCTTTCAGCTAAGTTGTTTGAGCAGCAGGTGAAACATCTCTCAAAAGCCTGTCATTGCCCAGGGAAGTCCTGTGTTTTCCATTAATTGTGCATTACACTCCTCCGCCATTCATCACTGACACTGTGCCAGCAACCCCCGCAGCCTGGCGAGGCGGAGCTGTTTTTCGACATCTGACTTAATTGATCTAAGTGCCTGCTCCTTAGATTGAACCAATTAATGCTACCTCGCTTTCCTCACGAGGCTGGACAGCCAAGGCCTGAAGCACAGCCTGTCTGCTAGTTGCTGTCAGTTATTAGGGACCCCTCTGCCTTAAGCTCACCCTGTGGGGGCGTTGTATCTCTGGGGCAATGTTTTCCAGAGAATGTGTGCATATGATATCTTTTGAATACACTTAGTTTCCCATCATGAACTTGCTCAGCAAATTCACAATTCACTCAGGTTATAATGATGCGGGGTTTAAATTCCATTTATTTCTGAGGAGTTTAAACACGTAATTTTTAACATGTACAACAGTGTGGATAAAATTGACTTCGTTGATAGAAAAATTAGGCTTCCATCCCTGTGAATTACAGCTTGAGAGGTGGCAATCTAATCATTTAATAACCACCATGGCTGCCTCATTTTACATACCTTTAGCTCCACAGCTATTGTTCTGGAAACACACACACACACACACATACACTTAAGTGAAACAAGAAAAAAAAATCATTAGGAGAACCAATCTTAGAATAGCTTCAAGAAATGTATAAGAACAGAGGCAAATGAAACTACTTACTCACTGCAACTCATGAAAATAGACTATCATCAATACTGCAGGAAAGAAGCAGAAAAATGTATTTCTTTTCAAATTGTTACCCTACTCTTATTGGTTAATATTGAACGTTAGGTTGCATTAATATTAAAATTTATATAAATTCTTTTCATGATATGGTAATGAATGTCTTAGTTTAGATTTGAAATAAAACGACTATTGACATTCATTGAATTTATTACAAGCTTTAAAATATGTTCTGCAGTTCAGTTGCAGCGTGCGTGTGTGTGTGTGTGTGTGTGTGTGTGTGTGTGTGTGTGTGTGTGTGTTTATGCTGGTATTAGGGCTTAAGCTCAAAGTCTGGGCACTGGCTTTTAGTTTTTTCACTCTTGGCTGGTGTTCTACCACTTGAGTCACAGCTTCACTTCTACGTTTTTGCTGGTCAATTAGAGATAAGAGTCTCACAGGGTTTTCTTTCTGGACTGGTTTTAAACTGTGATCCTCAGATCTCAGCCTCCTGAGTAGCTAGGATGACAGACATGAGCTACCAGCACCCAGCCAGTACCATAAACGAGCTGTTCAGAAATGATCTGTTAATATGGAAATACCTTTTGGTGTTCTTCATTAACTCTATTATTTCCTCCCACTCCTACTACCCCCAAAACACAAATCATCCAGACTGACTTAAATCACAGGACATAGTAAAACCCGAGGACAGGTGATTTTTGTTTTTCTTGAGATAGGCCTTGATCTCTCAAGACTCTTGATTTACTACAGGAATGGCCACCATGCCCAGCTAAAACGCAGTTGTGTGTTCTTTATTTCCTAGAATGTCACCCTGGGAAAGGGTCCACTTTGGCCACGCTGGAGCTATTTCATAACCACGATGGTGAGCACGTAAAACAGTGGTGGTCTGGGCCCAGGCTCCTGCCTCCTCCCTCGCTGATGCTGCCCCTGCCCTCCGGCCTCCCTGTCCCCAGTCCACACAGTGGTAACCACGGATTGGTAACCAAGGATTAGCAATCACGGGTTAGCAAAGGCATTATCATTCTTACCTTTGCTTAATTTTTTTTTTCCGGTTGTGGGACTTGAACTCTGGGCCTGGGCGCTGTCCCTGAGCTCTTCAGCTCAACGCTGCTGCTCTACCCCTGGAGCCACAGCCCCACTTGCTGTTTCCCAGTGGTTAATTGGAGACAAGAGTCTCAAGGTCTTTAGTGCCTTTGAACCGAGATCCTCAGATCTCAGATTTCTGAGTAGCTAGGATGACCGGTGTGAGCCCGGGCACCAGGCTGGGCCCTGCCTGGCTGCCGGGATACTCGTGCATCACAGGCAGTGGACCTTGAGTGTCTTTCCCTGGGGAAAGTCAGTGTCCTCTCTAGTTACAAATGAGTTTCTTCTTCAGAAGATTCCTGTGTACTCCACCTTATCTACAGGACACCAAACACTTCTGTCAGCAGTTTTCTTGGAGATGGCCCAGAGCTGGTGGTGTATGTTTTTAATCCTAGCTACTCCAGAGGCTGAGATCTGAGGATTGTGATGCAAAGCCAGGCTGGGGGGAAAAGTCCATGAGATTCGTATTAACCCATTAATTAGCACAAAGCAGAAAGTGGAGCTGTGGCTCAAATGGTGGAACATCAGCCTTGAGCAGGAAAGCCACAGCAAGCACACAGGATTTGTATCCAAGCTCCAGTACAAGCACAAAGAAGCAAAGAGAAAAACCATTTGTGGGGGAGGGGGGAGATGAACAAATCCAGACAGACAGACAGACGTTAGGGAACAAGACAGCATCTATGGGTCCCAGCATTTTGGAATGATGCTGGTACAGGACAAGGATGACATGTGGGGTGCCAGAGCCACCAAAACAAACCCTCCTAGGTTGGAGGGTCCAGGTTCAGCTTTACTCCGATCTGAGTCATTTGTTAAAAGCATCTTCTCTGTTAGCATTTCCTTGATGAAAAATTACAAGGCTGAGCCAGTTGACTCACTGCTTTTAGTTTTTTGAAGCCTAAATCCATGCAACTGAAAGATGCTCTTCTTAATGAAACTATTAATGGCCATTATTTTTCCCTGTCATTCTTCCTGGATGTATCTTGGGAATGTGCAGAAAAAGCAGAAACTTAAATCCACAGTTCTTTTTTCCCAGGCCTCCCTGTCTCTGCCCCAGACACACAGTGACAGTTCCCAGGCAGGCTGGCAAGCCAGAACATTCCAGGACAGGGGTCACGGATGACAACGCAGGTCCAGGAATGCCAGCTTTTGAGTAGGTCTTTGCCAAGCTCTCACAATTCTTCTTTTCTTTCTTTAGCTTTTAAATAAACACACTCTGTTTACTTCAAATGCTTTCTTGCCTTTTAATTCTTTAATTGGCAGAGAAAAAGACCCTCTTAACCACATACCATGTACACAGTATCAACGCTATGAAAGGTGATTTGACCATGTGGTGTTGACCTTACCAGTGGATCTACCCACTGGTAACAAGGTCACATCTGGTGGGCTCTGAGGAGCTGAGTCTTAGCTGGAGGACAAGTTCTATCTTGTGCCCAGCCTCTTCTCTCCATCTCTCCCTTTCTCTTCCTGTGTTTTCTGTGAAGTGAGCAGGTTATCTCCACACTACTCCTGCCTTTTCACACTCCTGAAAGAAATGGAGCCAAGTGGCCATAGACGGAAAACTGCAACCATGAACCAAGTCTTTTGAAAAAACTAGAGTTCTAGGAGCATGGTCTAGTGGCAGAAGAGTGCTTGCCTAGCATGCATGAAGCCCTAGGTTCTATTCCTTCATACCACATACACAGAAAAAGGCAGAAGAGGTGCTGTGGCTTAAGTGATAGAGCACTCGCCTTGAGAAAGCCCAAGACAGTAGCAGGCCCTGAATTCAAGCCCCAAGATTGGCAAAAAAAAATATTAGAATAAAGATGTTTGGTCTCCTTTTGTTTTCTGTTCCTCATCATCTCATCTCTGAACAGGAAAGAAAAAAACACGTCCTAATAAATGGTCTCAGAATACATATTAATTGGAGCTTTCATTAGCCAACAGATATTAGTGGGCCATTCTTCTCTGACCATTAGACAATGCATTTTACATTGGGAAAGGAAATTTCCAGAGGGCAGTTTCACACCACAGTTTAGTTTCTCATTTGCTGGTGTGTATGGCTTTGTGATGCTGTAGAGAGGGGTGACTGCTTCTTTAATTAAAGCCATGTCTGAGATGAGGCGGGTTACACGGTAGAAAAACAAGAAGAAGCAGAAGAAAGCAATTTAACCTACTTTGGAATCACTTCAGAAGCAGTAACACTTGGATGGATCAAGATTTGTCTGTGAGTTAAAAAAAAAAAAACCAACCTGGAATAAGTCAATAAGGGAAATGAAGGAGACCAGCAGAGGTAACTCAGACATTCTCTCACCTGCAAATTCAGACAGTGAAGATGCTGAAAGAAGGCATTAGAGCTTCCTCCCGAGGGAAGTCATGTGACCTGCTCTCCTCCTACCAGTGCTCCCCAGTACATCAGAGTGCTCCACTCCCCAAAGGACCATCTGCTCTTAACAGCAACTCACTGGCTTGCTCCCTTCTCCAAAGGTCACGCACACAGCCCAGCATTTAGTAAGACTGAAAAGCTTGTCAGGCCAAGGAGTGGTGATGCAGGATGAGGAGACCGGGTTAGTTCAGAAAAGTTCGTAAGGGAGAGGTAAATTTCTCAAATGGATTAGATTATATAGGGCCCTGAATCGGAAAACAAATATCTAAATGATTTTCTGTGATAAAGTTTCCTAATAGATGCTTGAGAGAAAATGTATGTATCCATCTCCCTCACCATCCATCTCCCTCACCAATGACCCCTCAGCCATGCTCAGATGTGACATTTACACAGCTCCAGAGGTGAGAGAAGAGGCTTGCTTTCCACTCCCATGCTCAGCCAGTGGAATGGCGCGCCCCTCCACGCGCCAGGGCACACTATCTCAGCAGGAAGGATGAAGCAGGGTCAGGGGTGTGGGAGTGATGCCATCTGCCACCCTTGGACTGGGGAGATGTGAGCTGTGGCTGGAGAATGACCTCTTCTTAAAACTTGATGTTTATTGTTAAAGATGAAATACACTAATGAATTCATACTTTGGGACTGAACGAGACGCATTCCATTATTTCGGTGAAATTACTTTAATGTAGTTTGAGGTACAACAAGATAAATAAACATTTCAAACTGGCAAGATCTCAAAGCATGGGAATCACTGAGTTGCAGGGGATGGTGAGAGGCTCGTGGACGTGGTGTTAAGATGGATGTTGGGAGAGGATCTCGAGATGGTGCCGTGGGGAGACCATTCAATATCTACTGTTTTCAAAGGCTAGGTAGACTCTGAGTGTTATAGAGATGAGGGCGCTGGTGTAACCTGCGCAGGGGACAAAGGGTGTCCACAGAAGTAAGCCAGACAAGCGCCTGAGCCCAAGCAGAGGGAGGGGAAGGAGAGGAGGGGAAGCAATAGCACAGGGCCGCGAGGGGTGTGGGGGAGGTCCTCAACAGTGCCAAGAGATGTTAGCACAATTTAGTGGGGTGCTGGGAAGCAGTGGCTCACACCAGTGACCCTGGGTGTTCAGGAGGCTGAGATCTGAGGACTGCAGCTTGAAGCTAGCCTAGGCAGAAAAGTCTGTGAGCCTGACCTTCCACAGAAAGCCAAGGAAGAGCACAAGACCCTCAGCTCAACTCACATTGCTACCACAGAGAGAGAGAGAGAGAGAGAGAGAGAGAGAGAGAGAGAGAGAGAGAGAGAGAGAGAGAGAGAGAGAGAGAGAGAGAACAAAACAATGGAGGTGCAGGAGAATTACTTGAAATTAGGACTTTGTGGCCAGGCTAGGCAATGCAGCAAGATGTTGTCTCAAAAACACCAGACACACAAACCACCAGAAGTTCTTTATAGGGTTTCATAGCCCTAAGGATGGAGTCCAAACATCAGGCTGGGTGTGGAGAATGGCAGCATGCTGGAGGTTTGTTAAAACTAATAAGTAGACTGGGGGTCGTGGGAGACACAATTCTCCCTCTTGAGTTTGAAACAAGGAAGGGAGAGGCCTAGGATAAACCTGGTGGTGTTCAAAGAGACTTTGGGGTATTGGCGTGAACTCATAGTTTTTAGGATGCATAGAGAGTTGTAGAAGCAAGTAGACACAAGCTGTGTGCATGTGTGTGTATGAGGGGAGTGTGTGGGTGTGCACAGATTAACGAGTTCTAGCCACTGAGACGTCCTGGGAACAGCAACATACTCTCTAATAGCAATGAAAGCATGTACATATGAATTTATAATAGTTTTCTGCACCCAAAACACTAAAGATTCTTGGATGAAAGTTAATTCCAGGCATGAGCAGGGGGATAAGAGTTGGCTGGGCACCTTCCCTGACATCAAGTGTGCATTCCGTGAATCATAGCCACGTGTGTAGAATTCAAAGCTCTCTGGAAGAACCTCCCACGTGCCAAGTCAACCAAACTCAGTTATGAGATTTATGAATTATAAGCCAGGGAATAAACTAGGAATCCCTGAGTTTGGAATGACATGAATGAATGAGTGAATGAATTGGAAGTCTGAAGAAGGAAAGAATAATTATCTAGCTTCAAAGTACCTTTCCACAAAATTCTTATTAATTATAAGGGACAAAAGAATCATCGTGTAGAAACTTGGTGAACCCCTTAGTTGGGAAAACTTACCAACATCGCTGGTGCAACTAACTGAAATCCTCACATCTGGCAGGAGGAGAAGAGGAGGCTGCTGGGAGCCTACGAGAGGGCGCAAAGCTTCCCTCTCAGATTTTCTGTTGTTATTTCTGCCAGTCTGGGAGCTTGAACTCTGGGCCTGACCACTGTCCTGAGGTCTTATGATCAAGGCTAGTGTTCTACCATGAAAGCCACAGCCCCACTTCCAGCCTTTTGTGGTTATTTGAATAGGTAAGTCTTGAGTCTCATAGACTTTCTTGCCTTGGTTTGGCTTTGAACTTTAATCCCCAGATCTCAGCCTCCTGAGTAGCTAGGATTGCAGGAGTGAGCGCTAGTGACCAGCCATCGACATAAAAACTGTTGAGGAAGACTCTGGCAGAATTTTTTGAATTCTATCATCACAAGACCAGCTCCAACTGAGAGTCATTCTGCCCCCAAACTGGTATGACATCTCCCAAGGTGCCACAGTGCCAGGAGCACACAAGACAAAGGGAGAGGGGCAACACAACACATGACTCTTACTGAATCCATTTACTACTGAAGACAGAGGACAGCTGGGACTATGGAAAGGGACTCGAAGTTGACGAAGTGTCCCCATTACTTTCCCAGTTTGAATGGAGAACCGTGCCTCCAATCCAGCATTTGCTGATTAATTGGAGATAATGTCTCTTCGACTTTTCTGCCTGGGCTGGTAGAATCTGGATTCTCCAGTTCTCAGCCTCCTGAGTAGCTAAGGTTACAGGTTTGAACCACTCACATCCAGGTGGTGATACTTAAATATTTTAAATAATTAAATGAAACAATTCCGAATGGAAAAGAGTAAGGTTTATCCATCAACATGGAATTAAATATTGTAAATCCTGGTTTCTCCATATGATTCAAAGCATACCCACTCAGGAACAAAAGGCAGCATTTGGCGAGTTTCACTGAGTAGAAGGAAATGGAGTTGTAGGCCAGTGAGATGCTGGAACTTTCTTGTTTTTGTGCCATGTCCAGCGCTTTGGTGGTGCATTGGAGATAAGAGTCTCACGGACTTTTCTGCCCAAGCTGACTTCAAGCTTTAAACAACGACCCTCAGCTCTTAGCTGAGTAGGTAGGATTACAGGCCTGAGGCACCAGCTCCTAACCAGAAAAGTGGATTTAGATGTTACCCTTGTGGGAATTAAAAAACAAAATCCCCTAACTTTACTTATCCTTCGAGTGCTAACAACAGACTTTTGTCTCTAGGCCCCCTTCAAGGATCCACTAAAAAGAAACACAAAAGAAAGTACAAGAAAGCCCTGCACAAATTGTAAAATACTGTGCAAATATGAAGGATTATAATGATAAGGTATAAAATATGTGTATCCCACCAGGTTCTTGTATTTCAAATAGGGCATGGTTATATTTTCCAACAAGGTTTTGTACTCTTCCTCAAATTGACATTTAGGTGGGAGAGAGGGAAGGAGGGAGGGAGGAAAGAAAGATAGGAAGAAGAAAGGTAGGGAGGGCGGAAAGAGAAAGGAAGGAACAAAGGAGGAGAAGAAGGAAGGAAAGAAAAAGAAGGGAGGGGAGCAGGAAGGAAAGAATGAAAGAAGAGAAGAAGGGAGAAAAGAAGGGTCAGAGAGAGGGGAAAGAAAGGAAAAAATGAATGGGAGGAAGGAAAGAAGGAAAGAAGGTGAGGGGAGGGAGAGGGGAAGAGAGGAGAGAGAGGAAGCAATGAAGAGGAAAGAAGAAACAAAAGGAACTAAGAGAGGAAGAAAGGGAAGGAGGGAGGGAGAGAGGAAGAAAGGGAGGGAGGGGAGGAAGGGATGGAGGATTTTGTCAGAATTTTTTGGTGACTCCTGTAAGCTTCCCTCCGCTAGTACAGACATCCATGCTTACAAAGGACATGATCTGGAAAAGCACGACACTGTAAGCGCTGGGCATTTGAGCTTTGGGTCTATGGTGATATATTCATCCTTCATGTCCACCAAGATTTACCGAGCCCCAGGCTCCTGCGCTGAGAGAAAATGGATTCGGCGATGAGCCTGGCATTCATTTAACCTGGGGAAGCTCACGATCCTTTGCTGTATCAGGGGAAAGGGCAGGCAGGGTTTCCTTCATGTAAAATGTGAACTAAAGAAAAAGAAAAATACCCAGTCAACATTTTGTGGAAGTAGAGAGCGCTGTATCGTGAAGAGACAGAAATCACTGGGCACATCTCCTTTCTGTGCTTTGGATGGGGTGTGTTTTGTATATATACAATAAAGAGTGAAAATCCAAATCATAGATTTGCATCAGAATTCGTCAAACCCTGCTGGGAACACAGTCTGAGGGGATTGCATTAGACTGCTGCCCCCCCCCCCACACACAGTGTCCACTGCCTGCAATCTTTTCTGCTCTATTTGCTTCATGAACATTCATGATTTCAGATCAAAGGAAACAGAGGGATCTATTCGCACATCTCTGGGGTTTCCCTCATTAAAATTATTCTCCCCTGCTCAGCTCTGTTCGTTCATCATCTTGGCGAGGGAGGAAACATCTTAAGAAACCCAATTTTATCTGAGGCTGGTTTGGTATCAAATCAAAGACCTGGGGCTTGGGGTTTAAGACAGGCTGTCAAACACATTCCATTTCCACTGAACGACCAGGTGCAGAATTCTCTTCCTTGGAATGAGTTTGGAAAGCATTTTGCATTCCACCTAGAGATTTTTAATGTCTAAGCTGAAAGTAATGAATTTCATGAATTATTTTCTGTATTATTTTTAGAGCACATGGTTTAATGACTACATCAGTCAATAAAGGAATTGTGCTCATTATCTGACATATGAAATGGTAACCCCTCTGTACAACATCTTAACAATAACAATAAAATTATATTAAAAAATAAGTATTTGGGTTCATGCTTGTAATCCTAGCTACTCGGGAAGCTACTAACTAGAGGATCAAAACTGGAGGCCAATCTAGGCAGGAAAGTCTGTGAGACTCCATTTCCCAGGAGCCAGCAAAACGCTGGCTTGGAACACTAGCAGCTGTGAACAACAGGTGGGAAAGACAGCAGGGAGAGATGTGAGCCTGGGTCCTGTCACACAAGAAGTATGTGAAATCCTCAGGGAGAGGAATCTTTTGTCATTGGATGACATCATTGTGGCCTGCGCCTCCATACTCCAAATCCATCAGGCTTTGAGTAGAAACCATCCCTGCCTGCAAGCCTAGCATTTGGGAGACTGAGGCAGGGTCACTGAGTGAGATCCTGCTCCAAACAGGGATCTCAGGTGAGAAGCAGTCCTGAGCTGGTGGGCTCACACCTGTAATCCCAGCTGCTCAGGAGACAGAGATCTGAGAATTGCACCAAAACCACCTATGAATCAGCCAGTGGGCTTAAAACCAAACCGAGCCCATTGATTCTAATGGCAGCAGTGCAATAATTCTCAGTGATAAATCCACTGTGTTAGTCTAAGATCTAACAAATTAATGGTTATTGATTTATGTGTCAATATGTGCTCAGGAATACATTTTTTATTGCTTATCCTTTAATAAAGATTTATTCTAAATGGAAGTTAACCTGGAGAAAAATCCATTGCTTTGTTAGCTCCCAGTATACAGGGATTCTGAAATGTAAATTCTTGTGTGTGTGTGTGTGTGTGTGTGTGTGTGTGTGTAGCAGTACTGTCTTTTCTTTTCTTTCTTTTGTTTGATTTTTGCAGTATTTTGGGCAGCACTGGGTTGTTTTGGCTTGTTTTGTATGGTTTGGGGAGAAATACTGGGGTTTTTTTTGCTATTGTTTGATTGTTTTTGTTTGTTTTTGGCAGTACTGGGGTTCTGAACTCCGGGTCTTATGCCACACCTCCAGCTCTGCTTGTCACCTGCTCCACAGAGGACAGTAAGGCACAGTGACAGTGCCTGGGATCCCAGGGGCATAGGAAGCCTGAAATAGGCAGATTGCGGACTGACTGCGGATCCAGACCCCGGGGCTTCTTCGTGCATGCTAGGCCAGCACTCTGCCACTAGGCCAAACTCCCAGCTCAGTTTTCAATCATCAAAGTACTCTAAAATGGGGACTGGAGAAAATGGCATTAAAATGCCTCTCTTAAATTTAGTTCTTTTCTGATGTGATGTTCTAGATAAGATTAAGAAGATGCCAAAATATTTGCAAGCAGTCAAAATTGGCCTTCAACAGTGAATAGCAAAACAAACTTCAGAGAAATTGCTCGAAGAGGGGTGCTCATAGCTCACCCTTGTAGTTGTAGCTACTCGGGAGGCTGAGATCTGAGAACTGAGTTGGAAGCCAGCAGGGGCAGGAAAAGTGCCTGAGACTCTTCTCTCCAGTTAACCACTAACACCACTGCTAGTGAAATTGTAGTTTAAGTGGTAGAGGGCTAACGTGGAGAAAAACAGCTCAGGAACAGCAGCCTGGTGCTGAGTTCAAGGCCTAGGGCCAGCGCGTGTGCGCGTGCGTACACACACACATACACACACACACACACGCACACACATGCATGCACGCGCACATGAAGTGGTTCTAGTTACTCTCATGTGTGCAAAATCCCAGTTTCTTCATCTGCTTTTACTTCCTGGGTGAGGGAACCTGAAACTCCCAGGGAGAACTCACTGGTTCGGTCTTGCACTGGGTGATCCGCTGCTGATGCCAGAGTTTCTGGATGGGCAAAGGAAAGCCAGTGCTCACTTGTTTTTTTCTCCTTTCCCCCGGCCATTGGCTGGTCATTTAGAAACCCAAGGTCAGCATGGAATTTGTTTTCTCTGAGCTGTTGGGTAGAGAGAGCCTTTGCAATAGGAATGAAAGGTTAAAAGAAAAGCCAGGATGAAGCTGCTCCTGGTCTATTTGTGCTGAAAGGATGTTTGTACTTTGTTCAGTGATTTCTTCATAACATGCACTGCATGAAAAAGAAAATTAATGTGTGTGTGTGTGTGTGTGTGTGTGTGTGTATGTGTGTGTGTGTGTTTTAATGGCTGCTTTACAGTTCCGGAGTATATTAGTTCTGAGTGTATTGGTTGCTGACACAGAGACAAGAAAATGAGTAAGCTGAATTCGATCATGGAGATGGATGCCTTTCTTCAATCATGGAGATTGAAGACTTTAAATGTATGTCTTTTCCCTTTTAACAAGAAGCTGTCTGCATTTGATTTTAAGAAAAAAATCTCGAACTGTTAAAGGGTGATACTTCAAAGGGAAAAAAAACTTAGCACAAAAGAGATACAGCATGGCATTGGTCTGTTCAAAGCATGAAGGCTACTTTAGAGTTATTGTTTCTTGAAATATCAATACTTCCGTGAAATATACTGACAGTTGAAATAAATATGTTTACACTTGATTAAGAGTGGTTCTTTGACATATAAGTTACAGACTAGTTGGCACAAATGTTTCAAACCCCCCACACACACCTTTTTTGCCAGTCCTAGAGACTGAACTCAGGGTCTGAGCCCTGTCCTTGGGCTTTCTCAAGGCTAGAGCTCTACCACTTGAGCCATGGCACCACGTCCAGCTTTTTTCTATGTATGTGGTACTGAGGAGTCTAACCCAGGTCTTTGTGCATGCTAGGCAAGCACTGAACCACTAGGCCAAACTCCCGGCCCTCAACCCTTTTTTTAAACTACTTTAAATCTGATTCTAAAATCAGTGTAAGAAAGTAATCATGAAACTATAGTTATGAAATAGAAATAAAATACTGGTTGTATTACGTTTACTAATTGATGGCTAACGGCATTGACTGATCCTGCTACTGGGTTTTATCTGCCCGATGTCTACCAATCTCTTTATCAAAGCACAAATATGGAACCACAAATGTGGTATTAGCTAATGCTGGTGCTTTATCCCAGCAAACATGAGGGAATGCAAGGCCAAGGATCACCCTTTCCTAGAGTTCATAAATAAACATAGGGAAAAGATTCCTCTCTTTGCAGCAGAGTCACTATGTTGGGCCAGCAGAGGAGAGGTTTCCCATGATAGGATCATAGGGGAAGCGACTCTGACAGTGTATAGGACTTGAAGACAGAGGGAAAGAATGGAGACTGGGTCATCTCAAGATCATCTCTCTCAGCCCTGGTTCCTTCAGATTTGTCATTGCTACATCTGTTACCTGGCCAATAAATTATCTCTTCTTCTATTTAAAAATCATTTCACTGTCTACAATTGTCGTCGAGATGTGCAGCTCCAAGCATATGTCATTTTTATAGCACTTAATTTTTTACATGTAGTCTATTCTTCAAGGAAGACTTCAGCAACGGCATAAAGAGATGGAAGAAGAGGCTGGGATGCTTGCTTAGAAAGCTTAGGCCCTGAGTTTAATCTCTACACAGAAAGAGAAGTGTAAGAGTCACCACAATTAGCTAAGTGCTGGGGGCTCATGCCTGTCATCCTAGCTATTTAGGAGGTTGATATCTGGTGATCACATTTGAAGCTAGCCTGGGTAGAAACGTCCTTGAAATTCTTAGCTCTATTAACTGCCCCCCCCCAAAAAAAAGCTGGAAGTGGAGGTGTGGCTCAAATGTTAGAACACTAGCTTTGAGAACAAATGCATAATTGAGAATGTGAGGCTCTGAGTTCAAGCCCCAGTAGAGGCACAAAATAAAGTATATATAATTTAGCAAAATTAAGATACAGATCAACCTCGCCATACAGCAGAATATTGTTCTGCCATCCTTTTTCATTTGGGTCCTGTATACAATCCCAGTCTTTGAGGTCCAGTGAATTCTTTTCCATCCCAAAAGTTTGGGATTACGAACTTGTCTGTGCAGACCTAGGTAGTAAAGATTCTCAGCCTTCACAGGTGATGCAGGCTCTTCTGAGACTCTTCATGTTGGCCACGGAATGGATAATATATGAGTGGATAATATACTTATGGGTGGATTTCCCTGCAAACCAACTAGTATGCCTGACTCGAGCACTTTGTTCATTCATCTTCTTGCCTACGTTAGTAACTGCTTCCTTTGGACTACCGTCCTTTGGACGGTAGTTTCAATGACCAGCTCTGCTGGCGCAGTGGTAGGATGCAAGGCTCCCACAGTGGGGATGCATTACAGAGTCATTTAGCCATTCCACAGGTGAAAGATATGCGGGGTTTTCCCAGTGGTTGGTGACTATGAATAAAATGGTGCTATGATCAGATGTGTCCCTTAAAGTTCACATGCTGAATTGCTCAAATTTTCCAGTCTCAAGTGATTTGTGATTGCAGCACAGAAAAAAAAAATAAGACAAACGGGCACACAGACATTTATAAACAGCCTTTGGTATGAATTGAAGTTTCTTTTTTTCTTGAGAAAAAGACTCAGAAATGGGCTCCTTTGCTGACGTGTAGAGCTATTATTGCTTGCTTAGTTAAATGAGAAATTCACAAACCTTTTCAGAGTGGCAAAAGCAATCTTGCACACTCATCAGTAAGGTATAATAAGTGTAATTGCTCCTCAGCTTTGTTGGTGTTTGCTATTAATAGCTATTATTAGCTATTATTGCTATTATTTGTTGTTGTTTTTAGTCTTCTGGTTTGGACATTCTGTGAATTTTGAAGAGAATAACTGAAAATATTATGTGCCAAATGAAAAACATGCATGGAGAATTTGAGAATCACTAATGGGATACATCCTAGAGTGGGGGTTAGGATCCTACTAAGTAGGGATTCAAGAATCACTCGTCCAGTACAGCATCGAGTAAGAGTCAGGAATCACCAACCCATTACACCACTGAGAGGGTCTCAGGAAGCATTCATCAAGTACACCATAGAGTGGTGGGGGTCACCACTGAGCGTACGTGGAGGGAGGTGATCCGTGCACCCCTGCTTTTAAGAGAAGCCGCATTTCACGGTGCAATATTTTTAAAAAGATTGCTGGACAGTTCATGAGGCTCCAAATTAGATTATGATTTGAAGAACGTGTAATTTACAGTTAAACTAATATATATGCCTGGATAATTCTCAATGTAACGTTGGTCAGTAAGTGTCAGTGCTGAGGTAACAGATTTAAGGTGGTCAGAAACAGCCTTCATTCCAAAGTGATGATTGTAAAGTCTGCTAAGACTCTGGCAGAGAAAGAAACTTCAATGTGCACAGCCGAGCTGAGATAGTGAGCTAAAGAGATCTTGAAGTTGAAAAGAAAATTATCTGAAAAACAAACAAGAATGCCAAATGAACATACAGAGAATTGCACAATCATCTTAAACTCTCCAGAAAGAACCAGAAAAGTCTGAGAAACTGTGATAAAAATTACCAAGACATGAAAATATTAATCTTAGAGAAATTTGGGGGGGCAATTTTCTTACTCTTCTTTCCTTTCCATCCCCTGTATTTACATTTTAGAATTTTAGATAAATTGGACCATTCCAGAAATTTGATTTTTCCCTTCATCTGAGCCAGTGAAAATATTTCACCTCATTCACACTGTGTGCCTATGCTAATACTTATTTATACATTCTTCTCTTAAGGATTGTTATATTGTTCCCTGAACTATGCAATTATGAACAATTATTCTATCATTCTATTTGCATTTCTTTTACCATTGTTTTTCATTAATCATTTTCCCCCACCAATTTAGGAACTATATATTGTACTTTAGAACTGCAAATTGTTCTTAATATAAAACTATAGCCAGATGCCAGTGGCTCAATCTGCAATCCTAAGTACTCAGGAAGCCGACAGATGAGGATCATGGTTCAAAGCCAGCCCAGGCAAGTTCAAGCACTAATATTGGCATATATGTGTGTGTGTGTGTGTGTGTGTGTGTGTGTGTGTGTGTGTGTGTGTGTGTGGCTTGAGCTCAGAGCCTGGGGACTGTCCCTAAGCTTCTTTTTCTCAAGGCTAGCACTCTACCACTTGAACCACAGCTGAGGCTGTTTCTATGTATGTGGTACTGGGGAATCGAACCCAGGGCTTCACACATGCAAGGCAAAGCACTCTACCATTAAGCCACATTCCCAGTCCAACTATATATATTTTTAATAATGTTTAATGCCCCTCAGTATTTTCATCTTCTTTCTTCATAAGACACAAACCTTACCAAGACTTCAGCACTCCCTTTTCTTCACCGTTTTAAAATTCTAACACAAAAAAATAGCAAGAAATTTATGGGCAATAGTTAATTGACACTTATCTTTATTTCTTTCACAATGAATTTTGGTTCTTGCAAGTTAGGCTATGACCTTGTTTCTTTTCTATCTGGCTTGGTTTGTGTTTTATTTGTGAGGTTTTTTTTTTTTTTTTTGAGGAGGTTGTCATGGGTATAAACCCTAGTTTTCACCACAATTGCTCCTCTTTTTTGCCTGTCTGCCGCTTTTATCTGTCAACTCTGAGCTCCCAAAGAGTGCTTAGCACTTCTCATTTATCAGAAACCACAGCTGTCAGCACAAGTCTTGGCTCACTCATAGTTGGTCTAAATTTTGTGAATGGATAAGCTAATTGAGATAACATCTACTATGAGTTACAATATTTTTATGATGTTTCTGTGTTAGTACGTAACCTTTCACTCCAACCTGTCTGAAAATTACTAATGTGGCTCAGTGCTAGTGGCTCATACTCTTCATCCGAATTAACTCAGGAGGCTGAGATCCTGAAGATTCCAGTGCAAGGCCAATCTGGCAGGCAAGTTTGTGACTCTTATCTCCAATGACCCATCAAAATTCCAGATGTGGAGGTGAGCTCGAGGGAATGAAATGCCAAAGGACAACGCTCAGGCTCTGAGTTCAGTACTGGAACATACACGTGCATGCACACACATACACACACACCCCAAAATAATATCACTAAATGCTACATTCATGTATCTCAAGCTAATAGTGGACAAATTAACCTGTGAATGAATTAACGGCTCATAATAATAAAACGCAAAACGTCCATGTGAGAGGTTTAATAATAAGTGCACTCTCCCTTTAAAATTTAATTCAGCTTTCCTTATTGATGTTGAAATCTATTAGCTCAGAGAGTTAATCCTTAAAATAAATGCAATGCAAAAACCGTGTGAAATTTGTCAAGGAAATGTGCATGGAAAGATCTGGGCAAATACAACTTGTGCTGTTAGATGTTGATTTATTTCGTCATTTCTGACCCAGGAAAAGTGAATCAGTGTTTATCAAGGGTGTGGACGACAAATGACAGGGACTAAACATGCTTCCCAGTGAGGGGAGAAACCCAGGCTGGGGTGCAAGGCCTTGGGTCGGGAGAGCTGGCCAGCCGCTGTCCCTCGGGCCACGGCAGCGGCTCTTTTCAGCTCAGTGACTTTACTGCATATGCACCATTGCAGCCGAGCAACAGAAGACAGTCTGCACCAGAGCAGAAAGGCAGCCCAGCCATGCATGACTGGTCGCGTGGTCTGATGCACACTAGGAATGAGAGTGTGCACACAGGCTTTTCCCGGCACTGTCAAAGCCAAAGCAGAGGAACCCCTGTCTCCTGTGGGTTTTACAAGAGGGCGGACAGGGTGAGGTGCAAGCAAGGAACGCATGGAAAAAGCCAAGATGTGGAGGTGCTGTCTCCACGCGGGTGTGAGCGCGCAGGGCTGCAGTGCATGCAGACGGAGGAGCCCTGAGGCATGGTGGCCTGCGACAGCCATGAGCGCACAGCCAGGACATGTAGCATGTGGTTTATACACACACATCACATAGATGTACCACATATGACTATATTTCCATTGTGTGTACACCTAGTTCTTTAGATATACAATTCTATTGCATGTACATCCATAAATGCACACATATGCACACACACACACACATATATATATACCTATGTGTATGTACGCACACATACAATGGAATTCTACTCATCCATCAGGAAGAATAAGATTATGTCATTTGTAGGGAAATGGGTGGACCTGGAAACATATGCTAAGTGAATTAAGTCCAACCCGGAGAGAAGGGGACACGTCTTCTCTCATAAACTATAAACATGGATGGAATACATTTCCAGAGTCATATGCATACAGGCACAGACAAATGGACTAAGGTGTGCTTATAGCAAGGGAGGATTCCAGGGTGAAATCCTATGAACACTAAAATAGGGTTTAGCAGAATGAATACCAGGAAGCTGAATTATATTGTGTTGGGGGTGGGAGGAAAAGGAGACAAAGGAATGGAGACAGGGAAGATGGGTGACCACAGTTTCATATTCATTGTCCACCTGTGATGATGGGACTGGGGTTGGAAGCCATGGCAGAGAATGATGGACGAGGGGACAGGGATCAAGATGCATGTGCTCGGAATTGCCATATTGAATTGAAATCCCTTTGATGATGATGATGACAACGATGATGATCATAGTAATAAGAACGTGGTTTCTGCTTGTCCTCTCTCATGGCTGCACAGAGCCTGTCATCTGGAAGCAATTTCTGCCATGGCATAACAGAGCTGCTTGTTGGGGGATCCATTTAGCATTTTGGGGGCCACAGGAATGTAGCCTAAGGAAATAATTTTTTCAAGTTCCATGCATTTCTGTCTATTGGGGCAAGGGGCCACATTCAGGGCTGGTTTATTTACTTACAGTTCCAGCAGTTGACTCTTTTCTAAGACTTTTGATCAATCTGGTTTTCTTCCAGGCCATCTTAGAAACCTCTTCTTGGCATGTCTGTGAGAACCATCAGATTTCAGATTGTGTGTGCGTGCGTGTGTGTGTGTGTGTGTGTGTGTGTGTGTGTGTGTGTGTGTGTATGTGTGCCAGTCCTGGGACTTGAACTCAGGGCCTGGACACTGTCCTTGAGCTTCTTTTGCTCAGCTTAGCATCCTACCACTTGAGCCACACTTCCATTTCTAGGGGTTTTTTTGTGGTTAATTGGAGAAAAAAGTCTCAGAGAATTTCCTGCCTGGTTTGGTTTTGAACTGTGATCCTCAGACCTCACCTTCCCGAGTAGCTAGGATTACAGGCATGAGCCACCAGTGCCTGGCCAGATTTTAGATTTTAATAGTAGCTTATAAATTTGTTTTTAAATGCACTCATGAATCCACAGGCTCATAGTCTAAATTAGCTGCAGAAGTTGAAATCAGGGCTGCTTTTCCCTGTGGGAGGCTCCATGTTTGTGGGCTGTCAGAGGAACGGGCTGCGCGCATCCCACGAGCTGTGCAGAAAGGAGGAAGAGGAAGGGGAGTGATGAAGGCTCCTGCCATGCATGTGGAGCCTTTATGCTATGGTTTGCAATTCTCTGTAATGACATTCTAGGTCTCCTAGAGATGCCTGTTTCTATTTATATTTCCAACTATGTGGCATTTTGGGGCAAATGCTTCATTTTATCTTACATTGCTTTCCAGTTGAATAAATACCGTGAAGTTTCTATTGTCACTCTTTTCCACCGAGAGATGTGTGTCCCTGGGGCCATGTGATAGGGAGTCTAACGGGCAAACCAGAAACACTGGAAATGTCTGGAGTCTGTTTCACAATGGAGTTGATTTAAACATTTTTATACTCCATGCTACGGCTGGATGGAAAACTCACATTTAAATAAAGCACAATTTCAAATAAATGCCAGCTTAAAGCAATCTGAAGGAGTGGAAGTGGTGACCAGTCAGGGAGAAAATGCAAGAACATTCTTTTGTTACATTTTGTAGTTTTATTGAAACAAAATCATACAAATCAATGGATGTCCCAGTGCAACTTACAGGAATAGAGCATGCATTGATCACATCACCTCCCCTCTCCCTTCCCATCCCCGCCCCCACCTTCCTAATTCTCCCTAGTTGCTCTGTGAGAATGTTCTCTGGATTTAAAGGGCTGCATTTAAGCCAGCAGTCGAGCACAGTAGCACCACACCTCTCCTCACATGTCAAGGGAAGCGCAAATAGGAAGATCACTGTCCAAGCCAGCACCAATAAAGTGAGACCCTCTAGAAAATAACAGTGCAAATAGGGAGTGGAAGAGTGGCTCAAGTGGGAGAGGGTCTGCTTACCAGGATGAGACCGTGAGTTCAAAACCCAGTACCAGCCAAGAAAGAAAAGAGGCCATGAGTTATAGAACTGAAGGAACAGCACCCAGAACAAATGGGAAGTTTGTGCTTAATTGGGGGGGGATGGTAGTTCAGAGAAACAAATGCCTTAAGTAGAAAATTCCATACTTCATCCCATGTGGGAAATCACAGCCACAAGGCAGGTGCCAAACACAAACTTTATTTCATGCGTAAAATTATTAAAAAGTGTGCTATACATGACCTCAAATAACAGGACAGAGCGCAGTGGTAGAGAGTTTGCTGAGTGAGCACAGGGACTGAGTTTCGTCTTTAACACCACCAGCAACCCTGCAAAAACCTGTCTACACATATGAGGTGGATCTAGATGGTAAATTTGTTTTGTGTTTAGACTCAGGTTCCATCCCTAAGATCCTTCATGCATATGACTATTTTTTTTTACCAGTCCTGGGGCTTTAACTCAGGGTCTGAGCACCGTCCTTGGACTTTCCTCAAGGCTAGCGCTCTACCACTAAAGCCATAGCACCACTTTCAGCTTTTCTATGTATGTGGTACTGAGGAATTGAACCCAGATCTTTGTGCATGCTAGGCAAGCACTCTACCACTAGGCCAAACTCCCAGCTCTGCAAGCAATTACTTTGAAAATGCCTGAAGTCATTCTGGTCCTAAGCATTTGAGTAAGGGATTGTCTACCTGCGTTCACATTTCTCCTTCAGGAAGAAATCTTCCTCAGTTCCACTTTCCTTTGCTCAGAAATATATCTCTGGTTTCCCACAGATAATACTGGGAAATTTAAGACAGAAAAAAGCATGAATAATAGTCATGTTTAGAAATTTACATTGAAGGGAAAGGTACAGCGTTGAGAGGAATTATTTTAATGTCAAGGAGAATACTTAGTAGATTTTCCTATGGTCATGGAGGACACACACATACATACATGCAGAGAGAGGGAGAGAGAGAGCGCATAAATGAAAGATATTGTGCACCACTTGAGATTAATTTGATATGGGCATTAATACTAGAGAATCTTGTTAGTTCAGTTCTTAAAGCTCACAAAAGGAATAGCTTAATGAACATAGTAGTTTAATGAAGATCATAAACCATAAGGGCTATAAACAAATTATCCCAATTTGCCTGTGCACGGTTATTTTCTGAAAGCTACACACACCGTGCACATTGCATCTAACTTCCAATGTTACCTGTCTAGGAATCCTAGCATAGCAGCATCGTTGGAGCACGTTTTCTGACCTCTTTTCTGTCATCTCTCCTTTGAGCCTGTTTCTCTGACTTCCCTCAGTCTGTGGGAATGGTCAGTTCCTTTAGTGTCCTTGGAAGTCATTTCAAAACAGCATTCCCTTGCCAGATGCTGGTGAATCAGGGTTCAAAGCCAGCCTGGGCAGGCAAGCCCATAAACCTCTGATCTCCAATAAATGTCTAAAAAGCTAGAAGTAGAGATGTGGCTTAAGAGATGTGGCTATTTTAGAACAATAATCATGAGCTCAAAAGTTCAAGCCAGGCCTTGATTTCAGGACTGGCAGAAGAAGAAGAAGAAGAAGAAGAAGGAGGAGGAGGAGGAGGAGGAGGAGGAGGAGGAGGAGGAGGAGGAGGAGGAGGAGGAGGAGGAGAAGGAAAGAAAGAAAGAAAGAAAGAAAGAAAGAAAGAAAGAAAGAAAGAAAGAAAGAAAGAAAAGAATTCTAAAACCTTTTCCAGATGTATTGCTGCAAGTCACTGCTCTATGACTAACTTGACTTTTACTTCTGGAGTTCCCCATGGAAGGCCCATTGACAGTGACTTCTCTATGAATGGTGATTTTCTAAGAGTTAAAAAACAAAACAAAACAAAAAAACCCTCCAGTGGGCCGGGAACATGGCCTAGTGGTAGAGTGCTTGCCTAGCATGCACGAAGACCCAGGTTCGATTCCTCGGTACCACATACATAGAAAAAAGCCAGAAGTGGTGCTGAGGCTCAAGTGGTAGAGCTCTAGCCTTGAGAAAGTCCAAGGCCAGTGTTCAGGCCCTGAGCTCAAGCCCCAGGACTGGCAAGAAACAAACTAAACAATAACAACAAAACTCTCCAGTGTTGTGTGTATTGGAGGTTTTTATCTATTGCTTGGCTATGTAATGAATTCATTGTCTTGTTTTCTGTCTGCCCCACATTTTGGCTTAATCCACTTTCCTCACCCCGTGTCCCTGTGTCCCCTAATTTTAGTGCAGCTCCTGGGCTGCAGCTCCTGGGCTGCAGCTCCCAGGTCCTGCAGGCTGCCTGCGCTGGTGCCATTTCTTCCGACATTATTCTGCTTTCCGAATCAAACTCCAGGTCTAATTCCTCTGTGTGTCAAATGGGTTCAAGTCCCCACAACAGGGTGCGCGAACACACACACACACACACACACACACACACACACACACACACACACACACAGTCGATGTAATAATAATCATTGTTCATTGAGGGTAAATGGTGAATGAAATTACTTTCAGAGATATAGAGAATGTAGCATGAGAATCCCCACAGTGTACATACACAGTGAGGAAACGTCCTTCCACATTTCTGAGAAATGACCTCTTAGGATTTTATCATCTTCCTAATTGAGCAAGATCCATTCTCTCATGTAAAAATCATAGACCCCATAGGATAGATTCTCCCCATGTGAACACAGTAAAACTGTGTTTCAGAGGAAATATTTAGCCTGATGAGAGGCATTAGAAACAAAGCCCAGCTGTTGTGTCTGGGTTCTTGCTGGAAAAGCAGCTGGAATGCATGCAGTGTTTGGACACATCTCCAGAGCTACATTTCGTGTGAGAAATGTGCTTTTGGACAAAAGGAGCCTTTACATTCATGGACCACTGAAGTGGAAAATATGAGAGAATCTTAAAAGCCAGCGACAGCACTCAGCTACCTGACAGGAATGAAGAGTGAACGCCTAGCAACATATTGATTATCAGACAGCCACGATCAAACAGTTTTCCTCCAGTCTCTCACAGAGACAAAGAGCACTCAGTCCCCATGCTGCCATTAGTTTTAGGAATCAGATATTAATACAGCCTTTTAGAGCATCTAAATGATTTTCACACACCAGATCTGTGCTACCTTGATGTATCACTGACCTAATAGGCTTATTTAAATCAACTAATTTTTTTTGTGTGTGTATACATGTGCTGGTACTTGGGATTGAACTCAGGGCCTCATTCTCTTGGCTTTTTTCCACTCAAGGTTGATATTCTACTATTTGAGCCCCACCTTCACTTCTGGCTTTTTGGTTGTTTATTGGTGATAAGAGTCTCTCAGATTAGTCTGTGCAGATTGGTAAGAAACTGGGCTCTTCTGATCTCAATCTTCTGAGGAGCTAGAATTACAGGTGTGCACCACCATTGGCTCAACTGAAACTCAGTGTAGCCGAATCCTGATTTTCAGTCTCACTATGCACATTTTGCAGTCCAAGGTGAGCGGCCAGATTGTACTATGCTGATATTACAGACTCACAGCCTTTCACCACCTCACAAAATTACTCTGGAAAGTATTATATTAGAGGTTCCATAAATAGATATTGAATGAATGAATGAATGAATGAATGAACAAATGAATGCTCATCACTGAAAAGGGCAGAAAAGGTATTTTTTTTAAACTAGGGTAACCCTCTTAAAGATGTCATCATCTTTGAGGAAAAGAAGTAAAACGTGACAAAATGACATCTGTGTGAGGGTAGACGTGAGGCTTGAATTCAGGGCCTGCACACAGTCATTGAACTGTTTTGCTCAAGCCTCGTGCTCTATCACTTGAGCCACAGCTCTACTTCTAGCTTTTGCTGTTTTTGTTTGCTCACTGACTTTTCTTTCTTTCCCAGCTGGTTTCAAACTGATTCTCAGATTCCAGCCTCCTGAGTAGCCAGGATGACAGGCATGACATTTTATAGTGTAGAATGTCATTGTTTCCCTTGATGCTGTTTGGGCTTCTGGGACAAATTCCACCTTGGAAACCTCTGGTAGAGGAGGGGTTGTGGGGAAAGCCAGGGAAGCATGGATGGGCGAGGCTTCCTTGAGTTGCTGAGTAAAGGGGCTGCATTTTATAGAATAGAGAACATTTGACCCAGGGAAGGCGACCAACTAGGCTACTAGAGCTTATGTGTCCCCAAATGAATAGGAGATTTAAAGAGAGCTCAACATTCCAGAGCTGGGGAACTGGATTTAAGCCAATTTTAATTCTGCTCAGAGCATCTTGGCTAATACCCCAGCTGTGATCTTAATTAGTATGCAATCTCAAGGCCTAGGCAAAGTGCAGTCTACACACCACCAACCTGTGCTTGTGAGAGACACAGGCTAAGAAAGGGTTGTGCATCTTTAAATGATGACAGGGAGATCAAAGGCAGCTGTATGACCCATGGAATTAGTGTGGACTTCCACATTCAGTGTTCATAAAGCGTCTGTTGGCACATAGCCCACCTCTTTTGTTTAAGGTTTCTCTGCTGCTGCTGCTCATCCACGACCAAACTAGGCGGTCATGAGACGGGACCATGCGCCTGAGAAACTTAGCATATTTACACTCTGCCCTTCATAGAGAAGGTTCCTCTGGGCTGGGAGTTTGGCCTAGTGGTACAGGGCTTGTCTAGCACGCACAAAGCCCTGGGTTCAATTCTTCGGTACCATATACATAGAAAAAGCCAGAAGTGGTGCTGTGGTTCAAGTGGTAGAGCTGTAGCGTTGAGAAAGCTCAAGGACAGTGTCCAGGCCCTGAGTTCAAGCCCTGGGACTGGCAAAAAAAAAGAAAAGAAAGAAAAGAAAAGAAAAAGAGAGACGGTTCCTCTGTCTAATGCCATCAAAAAGTGTGAGAAGGGGTTTTCAAACATAATCAAAACATTGAGACAAAAACAATGAGACCTTTAACATCCAACGGACCATCAAAAAGCTGAAAGTGGAGCTGTGGCTCAAGTGGTAGAGCACTAGCCCTGAGCTCAAAAGCTCAGGGACAGTGCCTAGGTCCTGAGCTCAAGCTCTAGGACTGGCATGCGCACACACAAACACACACACACACACACACACACACACACACACACACACACACTGTGCTATCCTAGAAATGTGAGGTGGGCCCTTCTAGTGTGGAAGAGCAGGCTAGAAAGCTGTATTGTGTCTCTATTCCACAGAATGTGTCATCTCGGGAGATAAGGAGCTAGAGTGGATTATTAGTGATAAGCAAGTGCAAATAAGAAATGTGGTTGACAAGATGGAGAATCATTCATCAACAGAAGTAGTTAGGAAAGGATCTTGTAAGAGAGGGCGAGGGAGGGAGGGAAGGAGGGAGGGAACGAGCATGAGCAAGGGAGAGAGAACATGTTGGATAGGGATGGCTCACACCTGAAATCCCAGCTAGCCACTAAGGGAGGTTGAGGATCACCATTTGAAGCCAGCCTGGGCAGGAAAATCCAGGAGATTCTCATCTCCAGCTAACTACCAACAAACCAGAAGTGGAGCTGTGGCTCAAATGGTAGTGCATCAGCCTTGATCTAAAAGGCTAAGTGAGAGTATGAAGCCTCAGTACTGGCACAAGTGTGTGGGGGCGTGGTCATTTGGAGTTGAGGACTGATTGGAGAAGGGGAGGGGCGAATCAGATGCGCCTGGCTCTAAGTGAGCCAGGGAAAGGTTCCTCAGAGCTTGGCTGGAGCAGGTGGCTGGGAGAAATTGGCTGGAGTGAAGGGATTTTGGAAGGGCTTTGCAAATCAGGGTGAAGGATTCCTCCCTCTGACCATGGAGGACGCCTGCTTCGGGATGCTGTGGCCTCCATAGTGCCCTTGCTGGAGTCCTGGGAGCCGATAGAATGGGAAGTAGGGTTTTGGGGGGTGATGGTGAAACCCTCAGAGTGGGGATTGGAGGCCCCAGGGGGAGGCCCGCCCCCTCCACCAAGAGAAGACACAGGCAGAGGCCTCAGCACAGGCAGGAAGAGGCCCTCCACCAGAAATCAGATCTGCTGCGGGCTGGCACCTTGTGATGATCTCAACGTCCCAGCTTCCAGCACTGGGAAAAACCAATTTCTATGCTTTATACGCTGCTCAGTCTGAGGTATTGTGTTACAGCAGTAAGAATAGGTGTAGAATCGCCAAGCCTGAATAAGAAGGGAGAGGCACCATGAACTGAACTTTGGAAAGCTTTCTTCTTCCTTCCTTCCTCCCATCCTTCCTGCCTTCTTTTCTTCCTTCCTTCCTTCCTCCCTTCCTCCCTCTCTTCCTTCTTTCCTTATCTTCTTTGTTTCCCTTCCCTTCCCTTCTCTTCCCTCCTCCCTTCCTCATTTCCTTCCTTCCTTCTTTCCTTCCTTCCTCCCTTCCTCTGTCCCTCACACCCTTTCTTCCTCTTGTCTTTACAGATAGAATCTCACTCTTTAGCCTAGGCTGGCCAGAGCTCCTGGTTCTCCACCCAGCCACTGTTGGTGTTACAGGCGTGTGTCATCCCAGTTCCTTTCATTGACACGGTCTTTCTAGAATGTGCCTCCAAATTCCTGAAGGCTGGAATAATGCCCAAGAGCAAGTCAACCCCAATGTGTTCACCTAATGAGGGAAGCGGCGGAGACATTCATCCTCTTTTCTCATTGTCTGTCTACTTGGCTGTCTTACTAAGGAACTTCCCTTCTCCATTAGAGTAAAATAATGGCTCTAGTACTGGTGTCAGGTGGCTGACCACATTTCCACAATAATAGAAACAGCCAGCAGGGCCTGAATCTTAGTGTTTACTGAATTAAGGAATTCTATTTGGAGGTAAAAACACTACGAGGAATTGGGGCGCACCGGGCTGGGAAGGTGCTAACTCTCTGAGAAGGCGGAGAAGTGATTTAATCCTACATGTTCCTTACTAATAAGACCGTGCAAGGATCACCCTGCTGCTGCCACCCGCTTCCTAATGGCTTCTTGTAAAAATAATAAAGTATCTCTGCAGATAAGGTTTCCCTGGCAGCCCCTCTGCTCTCCGTGTTCTCATTTTGACCCTCTGACGGCTGCCTTCCTGTTGTGCAGCTGGCTGTATAGGCTTTTGCCCAGGCATCCTCTTTCCAATGGCTGGCCTGCTTCTGGAACATTCTTTAACAGCACACCCGTGGCTAGCATTCCACATGCCCCAATTCTTTTTTCTTCTTTAGTAATTATCTACATTTCTTTTTTATTATAAAGGTGATGTGCAGAGGGGCTACAGCTGTGTAAGTCCAGGAATGAGTACACTTCTTTGGGGGCAATGTCATCCCTTCCCTCGCTTTCTCCCAGTTTCCCCCTCCCATCCCCACTCACAAGTTGCAGCGCTCATGTTCCACACAGGGTCCAGTGAGGACTGTTGCTGCATTTCCTCACCTTTGTCCCTCCATTTCTTTGTCTTGAGTAATTTTTCAGTGTGCCTGGCTCTATTTCGTTTCTTTGCACTATTGATCTATTGCAACAATGCTTTCCACATTTGGGGGTAGGTTTTCCTCTTCTTTTTAACAATTTTTTAAATTGTAATTAATAGAAGGGTTACAGTTATGGTCCCCAGATAGAAGGTGCGTTACTTCTCACACATTGACACCCCTTCTCATGTTTTTGTCCCCATTTCCTTCCCTCTACCTCCTCCCCTCATCTTGTTTTCCCCCCTTCTGGTGGAGGGTTTTTCTCCTACTGTTCCTCCTTCTGTCTTTCCCACATGTTGAGATGCTGCTTTTCTGTTCTCCAGGATGTGCTGAACTTGGGTGGTATGTGTCCTAGTACATATAAGGGCTCGAACTCAGAGCCTCGTGTCCTTCCCTGCCCCCCCCCCCGGCTTGTGTTCTACGATGATACCTCCATTTCCAGCTTTTTTTTTTTAAATGAGTAATTGAAGATAAAGTCTCTCAGGTATATCTGTGTGGATTGGCTTTGAACCTCAATCCTCAGATCTCAGCCTCCTGAGTAGCTCAGATTACAGGTGTGAGCTACCAGCACTGGGCCAGGCCCTTCTCAATGGTCTCATTACAGTTACTGTGCCACATATGGTGACCCCATCTACCTGACTCTCACCCGCAGCCCACACGGCGACAGCTTCATAGTTTCCTTATTTTGGTTCATCACATCATCAGCTGAGCGAGAACATTTAAAAGTTATATATACCTGAGCTGGGAGTGTGGCCTAGTGGTAGATTGCTTGCCTAGCATTCATGAAGCCCTGGGTTCGACTCCTTGGAAACCCATACACAGAAAAAGCCAGAAGTGGGGCTGTGGCTTAAGTAGCAGAGCATTAGCCTTGAGGTGAAAAGTGTCCAAGGACAATGCCCAGGCCATGGCAAAAAGAAAGTTGTACATGCCTCCCACCTTCCCACCAGTTAGTAAGACACCTTTATGGTCACTGGCTTAGTCCAATCCCTGCAGTCTTCCTCACATCATCTCCCCGCCCCACGCTCCATCTCCCTGCCCCACGCTCCATCTCCCCTCTGACAACCAAACCCAGGGATTTCCTCAACAAACAAATACAAGATTTGACACTCTTACTTTTTTTGTTGTTTGTGTTGCCTGTGACGGAATCATTGTAAATACTTGCTGCAAGTTTGTTGATGTTTTTTTTAATGGTTGGTTATTCCTGGTCTTTTAAATTTTTTCTTAAAGTCTGGTACTCTTGCTCTTGCTCATTGGCTAGCACGCTACCAACTGAGCCATCCTCTGAACACTGCATTCATTGTGGGTTGTTTTGTTTTGTTTGTGCCAGTCCTGGGGCTTGAACTCAGGGTCTGGGCACTGTCTGAGCTTTCTTAAGGCTAGTGCTCTATCACTTGAGACACAACACCACTTCCAGCTTTTTTCTGTGTATATGGTACAAAGGAATTGAACCAGGGTTTTGTGCATGCTAGGTAAGCACTCTACCACTAGGCCACACTCCCAGCCCATGACATTGGTTTTATTAGCATAAATTGCATAAGGGAATTTCATTTTTGGTAAGTCCTTATTTATGTCTGCAGTGTACTTTGATCAGATTCACCTCCTCTGTCACCAGATTTGATACTTACACTTTAAATGTTTTTTAATGTCAACAGTAAGGCTTTTCAGATCTTAACATGACCAAATCACATGTGGAATGTGTTAAGAGGACTTGGAATAGGATTGTGACAAGGGTAGAAATCCTGGTAGGATGTTCATGGTTATGGACTTGTTTATCACCTGATGTCCATCCAAATTTCATAGCATTAGATATGTCAGGTCTTCAATCATCTAGTTCAATGGACCTGAATATACCCATTATATCTAATTGTTGCCAACTTTTCATCCACCCCAGTCCCTTGAACATGCAATTGCCTCTGACTGGTAGGCCCTTCTCAGGAAATACTGTTGCATCGATTGACCAACCAGCCATGGGTTTTAGCCTGTACATGACCTCCACTTACAAGACTTTTCTGGCAGACTGTCCAAGATTGAATTAGATTAAGTGGCCCTCTACTCTACTGACGTACTGTTTTTCACTCTGGCCATCTTCCAGTTAAACCATTAAATACATACATATATAAAATAACAGATCCATTTGCATATATTTGTCCCCACAAGCATTTCAGGCAAAGGGTTGGAAAAGGTCAGGAGTCTCAGTTCTGAGACTCATCATTTTCTTGTCAGAATTCTTGTAGCTTTTGTGAGACAGGGAAATAGATACCAGCTATGGAGTAGAGTCAAGATAAGAATCAAATAGAATTTCCATAATTGTGGGGAAATAGATGTTCTACAAGCTCTGCTGTGTGAAATAGTTTAATAATATTACATTTGTTTCATATTACTTAACAATTCACCTTTGGGTCTTTACCATAAAGATCTTCTTTTTTTTCTTAATGAAAATCTAACTAAAAATTACATGAGGCTGCAGGTGAGAGAAGAGGACTATATCAAAAGGCTTATGAAAAATATACATGGTTCTCAAGAAATTATCTTAATATTTTCATTGGCTCATCAACTGCTTATCTTCATTCTACATTGATAGCTCCTTTTATCATTAGAAGTGGCTAAGCAAAAGGTAAGTTGAAATACATTTGGATGTTTGATCAGTTTGGCACATACTTTCCTCTATTACTGGAAAGCCATGTTTTGTTTTGCTTTTCCAACAATAGATATCATTGTAGAAACCTTTAGCTAAGTCACTGTGAACAGCCTCGCATCCTGAGCAACCCAACCCCACATCTGTCTTATCCCAACTGCTGAGCTGTGTTAAACACTTACGAGCTTTACATGTGCCTTTTGCTCTGCTTACATTACACCAGAGGTTGGCACCTGTCATTCTAGCCACTCAGAAGGCTGACATCTGGGGTTGTCAGTTTGAAACCAGCCCAAGCAGGAAACTCTGTGAGACTCTTATGTCCAACTAAACAATGAGAAGCTGGGAGTAGAGGTGTGGCTGAAGTAGTAGAGCAGGAACCTTGAGCAGAAAAACAAAAAGACAGCTCCCTGGACCTGAGTTCAAGCCCCAGGAGGGGGACAAAAGAAAACAAAACAGCTTCGGCTTTCAGACATCTGTATGACTCTTCCTGATTATATCCAGGTCACCTGTCACCTGCTTAGCCCCCTGGCCCCACTGCTTGTGCTGAGTTACCTAACATTACAATCTTGTACTTCCAGAATCTGGTTTCTTTGCATGACCTATGAAACATTCATTCTACAGCTGACTGATGGGATTGGTTCATACAATGCTTGTGGCAGGAAGAACAGTACCCCACCACCACCACCTCCCCAATGAGGTCCTGTGAACATGCTGCCTTACACTAATGGAATCACTTGCTTTTCCTGGATTACTGGGCAGGAACCCAGTGTCTGAGGAGACAGGAGACATCAGATACATTCAGCAAGCGATGAGCCTGGAGCCAAGGAATGCACGGGACTGGGATTTTTGGGTTTGAACTCAGGGCTTCATGTCTTGCTTGGCTTTTTCACTCAAATCTAGTGCTCTTCTATCACGTGAGCCATGCCTCTACTTTCTGATTTTTGTTGATTAACTGTAATTAGGAGTTTCCTGTCTGAGCTGGCTTTGAACCTTGATTCTCAGATCTCAAGCTTCCCAATTAGGATTATAGGGGTGAGCTACCGGGGCCTGACCTCACCTTTAAAATTTCATTTCAGGTCATACAGAACGATCATTATGGGCAGATGGGCCGAACGGGAAGAATATGCGTCTACACCATCATACACTGAATCATGGGACTTTCTCCAGGCCTGCAGCTGATGCAAGTGAGCAGATGCGAGGCTGCCTGGTGGAGCCAGCGGAAAACAGACAAAACCTTACCAACCCCTGATGCTACTTTGTGAGGCCCATCTTGGACTGCTGGTTTCCGGAACTCTAAGATGTGTTTGTTTGTGTTGTTTCAGACTACCAAGCCAGAGTACTTGCTTTATCAGCAACAAGAAGCCATTAGGGTGTTACGTTCCCAAGCAGAGAGCATGATAGAGAGCCCTCCTGGCCTCATTTGCCCTGTTTTTCCTCATCTCTCCCCCCCCCTGCTGCCAGCAGCAAGGACAGCCACAGGCAAAGGCCCTAAGCCTGACCTCCAGGGTGAGCTGTCCCCCAAGTTCTGGGCTCCCGGCCAACACAGCAGCAGGCCCCACCCCACACAGCCACTTCAGCAAAGAATGTCTTTCTTTCTCTTTTCTTCTTTGGCAATTACTGTGGTTTGAACTCGGAGCTTTTCACTGGCCAGGCAGGTACCCTACCACATTAGCCACGACCCCCAGCTCACCCTATCCCTGCACCTTCAATTACTTTTGAGATAGAGAGGGTCTTGCCTTTGGTCTATGCCATCCCATTTTGTTCAGGTGATTCTATTTAAGCTTCTCTCCATAGCTGGGATGACAGACACCCTCCCACACAGTTACCATTTGAGATGGGGTCTCCCAAGCTAGCGACCCCAGCTACCATCCTCAACTCCTCCCGAGTAGCAAGAATGATGGCTGTGAGCCACAGACACCTGGCAACTTCACTTCTATTGACAAACAGTGTAGGGACCTGTTGGTGCCATGGGAAATCTCTGATTCTATGATTTACTTTAGAAATTTCTAGAGTTCTCCAAGCATGGCAGTGAGCTAAGTGTGTGCATGATGTTTTCAGTGTGTGTTCCTGACCTCTACACGAGCAACAGACAACTCCTTCTGGAACCAGGTTTCCCAGTCTGAGGTGATCTAAATCCCTGCACACTGTAAAGGACTTCTTAAAAGGCAGACTTCACTTTCGAAGCCATCTTCACACACGTTTAGCTTCTGGGACAATGGTTCGATGTCATCATGCAGCAGGCCACTAGGTGTCGCCATCACACAAGTCCTATTACCAGGGCTCCCATCCCTGTACCCACCAGCCGTGTTGGGCTATTTATTCGAGATTATTCAGTAAACATGTATATATTAGTCACAGAACATTGCCATTTTCCTTTATTCTAGCCTGGTTCGTATTCTGTATAAAACTCAAAGGGAGTAAATCATGAGCCTACTTTTCTTATAAATTTTTCTCGCTTGTTCTTTATATGTTTTTATTTTTATTTATTATGTTTTTGACATTAGCACTACAGGCTGCATTTCTTCCACTGTTTTCACCTGAGATTAGTGCCAGCCCCAGACTACTTATCTTTCTCCTCCTTCACCTCCCAAGTAGCCAGTATTATAGGTGTGTACCACCATACCGCCACAACTATCCTTTAAAAGAAAAAAAAAAACTATTCATAAAACCTGCACATACCATAGAGATATTTTTTTTGCCAGTATGGGGCTTGAACTCAGGGCCTGAGCGCTGTCCTTGGACTTTCTCAAGGCTAGAGCTCTACCACTTGAGCCACAGCACCACTTACAGCTTTTTTCTATGTATGTGGTACTGAGGAATTGAACCTGGGTCTTCACACATGCTAGGCAAGCACTCTACCACTAGGCCAAACTCCTGCCCCCATAGAGATCTTTTTTTCAAGTGTTTTCCTTACACACCACCATTTCAGTATTTTCCCTTCCGACTAAATTTGTTTGAATTTTTAGAAACCATTTTCAGTGTGGGTTTTAATGCAAGTGGAAAGAAGCAAGCATTGGAAGGCAAATACATGGAAATCCTGAAAGCTGGCTAGCCATTCGCTAACATTGGGGCTTCTCTCCCTGAAGAATTTTGGAACTCACACATGCATGATGTCTTGCCTAATATGAGCAGTGAGCTCATATTAAGGACTATATCTAGTCAATAATAAGCTATCCGACTTCAGTGAAGCTTCTAGAACCAATTCTTATTGATTTCTGACTTCACAGCAAAAATTAAGAAGCCCAAGGTTGTCTGTAAGAGCAATAACCAAAGGTTGTTAATGACGGCATGCATGGTACGAGTTAAGGGCTCATAAACGTGCATGAAAATGAGAACATCAATCATAGTGGAAAAAAAAAGCAGGTAGTTGCAAAGTAAGACAAGTTATTATCAGTTCTTGGCATGCTCTCATCATAAACCAGCAGTACCGCTTCCCTTTGGCTATTGGGGAAAGTAGATGGTTGAGTAATTGTCTCAAAGTTCCTGGCACACATCAAAACACCTGACAAATTCTGGGCTTAGAGCTGAGAGCGGCTCATTCGCAGATCTGGCAGTGTTGTTAAGCTAGCACTGACTTACAGACATCTGTAAAGTGGATGCTACAGGGCCTGAGGACAGACAGGATGCAGAGGCCGGTAGTCCACCCTCCTGATCAACACAGCCTCTTCTCTGCAGGTGAACTGTGCCTCACCCATCCACAGACACCAGAGCAGGAAGTCTCCGAAAGCTTGAGTGACATCACCACTCTGATTTTCTATCTGCTACCTCACATGTCTCTATGGTACTGAAGTCCCGAGGCAGTGAAGAAGACAGACAGGTGGGTCACTCCAGGGCAGCTTCACCAGCAGGCAGTGTGATTCCCTCAATGGGGAAGGACTTTCCTGCTACTGTGGAGCTGGCCTCAGTTTCAAACTGTGGCCCTTTCACCTGAAGAACATGTCACTGCTAAAAACCATCCCGTCACTTTATGACTAGGCTAGAAATCCTATCTGAATTCAGCCCCTCATTTATAATGAGAAGATAGTGCAGGAACAACTCCTCAGGTAGAGAACCAAAGGTGGTGGCCTGGTGGGTCCCAGCCTTGGGAAAAGAAATGCAGCCGAGAGCCCCACTTCTCTTTTCCTTACTAGTTGGTTCTGACATGGCCTAGAATGGCATAGGAGTGGTTAACTATAAAGACAAGAGAGAAAGGACGGAGAAACTGGGTGAGGGTAACAAAACTAGTTCTGACCAGTTCCGTTCCCTACGCCAGCCACTGAGCCACACTCCCACATTCCAGATCTTGAGGTCAACCTGGTGATTTCATTAATGCAGTGACACCACACAGATGGACAGGGAGGAAAAATGAGAACTAAAACGAATGGGCTAGTAATCAACTAAATTATATTAGCATGAAGAATGTCTCTATATCTAATTTGGACAGGTTGTCCCACCCCTCCTCAAGAGCTAGGTGTGTCATTCATTAGAGGGACAAAGTGGCAGGCTGAGCAGCTGCAGGGAATGCAGATGGCTGGCTGTGATTCCATTACTCTTATTTCAGAGAAGATCTACAAACAAAATAATACCCCCAACCTTCTTTCTCTTCATAATATTGTTACTGTCAAATTAATTCCTGCAAAAAATAATGTTTTCTCTCCAACTTATTATTCCAAAAGAATAGTAAACTGGATAAAAATTCTGGCCAAGGAAAAGAAGAACTTTTCCATAACACAACACACTGTTGTAATTTTTGGCAGGGAGACCAGGAAGAAAACATTTTTAAAGGGCAGATTATTCATATATTCTCATGAGCTCAGATGAGTCTTACAGAGAAATCTAGGCGTGTCATTAATATTCAGCACACTTCTGCAGATTAAAGACTATTTGTGTGGCTCATTAATTCTCTTTAAAAAAAAAACTGCTAAGACTTAGTTCCCAGATATATAGGCTAATTGAACAGGAGATGATGGAAAAACAACACACTGGACACGCTGAGATGCCACACAAGAGGACAACCCATATTACTCTCTCAATTCTGTTTTTCCAGTAGGAAAGAACCTCTTATTTCCCAATACAAGCTAGAAAGCTTCAAGCTAGAAAGGCAAAAAGCAAGATGACAGAAATACATTCTGGCAGCAAGATCAGAAAACTTTTTTTTTTTTTGCCAGTCCTGGAGCTTGGGGCTTGAACTCAGGGCCTGGGCACTATCGTTGGACACTTTTTGCTCAAGGCTGGTGCTCTGCCACTTGAGCCACAGGCCCACTTCTGGGTTTTTCTGTGTATGTGGTACTGAGGAATCGAACCTAACACGAGCAACTCTACCAGTAGGCTACACTCCCGGCCTCAAAATTTGTTTTCAGAGATGTTCACATTTCTTTTCTGTATTACAGTGAAGGAGCTATTTTGTCAGAATCTAAGAAATATCTTAAAGACTTATGTTGCCTATAAATTTAAGACATTGGTACAGGATCCTGCTGTCCAGTAAAAATGTAATGTAAGCCAAAAGTTATAGGTGCCTGAGTCATTCCTGTAGTCCTAGCTACTCAGGAGGATGAAATTTAAGGATTGTGGTTTGATGCCAGCCTGGGCAGGAAAGTCCCTGAGATTCTTAATTCCAATTAACCACTAAAAAAGCCATAAGTGGGTGTGTGGCTCAAGTGGTAGTATATTAGCCTTAAGCAAAAGCTAAGTGACTACACTCAGGCCCTGAGTTCAAACTCAGGGACCTATGTATGTATGTATGTGTTATGACGTATATGTGCATATAGTAAGCCATATATGTAATGAATTTTTTTTTTTACCAGTCCTGGGCTTGGGCTCAGGGCCTGAGCACTGTCCCTGGATTTTTCTCAAGGCTAGGGCTCTACCACTTGAGCCAAAGCACCACTTCTGGCTTTTTGCTACGTATGTGGTACTGAGGAATCAAACCCAGGTCTTCGTGCATGCTAGGCAAGCACCCTACCACTAGGCCAAACTCCCAGCCCGCAATGAATTTTTTTAGTGCTACAGCTAGAAGGAAAAAGGTGAAAATGTGAATATGTAACTCGGTATATTCAAAAAATGTTATCACTTGAATATGTCATAAATATACAAGGAATTAATGAGACTTTTTTCTTTTTGGTTGTGGGGCTTAGACTCTGGGCCTAGACGCTGTCCCTGAGCTCTTCAGCTCAAGGCTAGTGCTCTACCCCTGGAGTCACAGTGCCACTTCCAATTTTATAGTGGTTAACTGAAGATAAGAATCTTACGACTTTAGTGCCTGGGCTGGCTTTGAACCTCGATCCTCTCAGCTCTTAGCCTCTTGAGTAGCTAGTATGACAAGTGTGAGACATTCTTTCACACTAAGTCTGAAAACCCTGGGATGTATCTATCCTTTTAACACATCACAGATTCACCTGGGCACGTTCCAAGTACCCTTGCTGTGAGGTTTGTTGGTACCAAACTGAGGAGTACTGTGTTCTATGAAAGCTTTTGTTCCTGTAAGACTGGATATGTTCACGTGTTGTGTGCGTGCGTTTGTGTGTGTGTGTGTGTGTGTGTGTGTGTGTGTGTGTGTGCGTGTGTGTGCGCACGCGCACACACACCAGTCCTGGGGCTTGACCTTGGGGCCTGGACGCTGTCCCTAAAGCTCTTTTTGCTCAAAGCTAGCAGTCTACCACTTGAGCCATAGTTCCACTTCCAGCTTTATGTGGTTAATTGGAGGTAAGAATTTCAAGGACTTCTTATGCGCCAAACCATCGTCCTCAGAGCCCAGCCTCCTGAGTAGCCTGGTGCCGGGCTCATATATTTTTTTAGTTAAAAGTTTGATTGTAGCTGGGTGCAGTGGCTCATGCCTGAAATCCTAGTTATTCAGGAGGCTGAAACCTGAGGATCAAGGTTCAAAGCCAGTCTGGCTCAAAAGGACCTGAGACTCTTATCTCCAATTAACCTGTAGAAAATGGGAAGTGGGGGTTGGTCCAAGGGTAGGGCAGTAGCTCAGGGACAGTGCCCAGGTGGAGTTCAAGGCCCACAAAAAAAAAATTGATAGTAGTGAAATTTATTTTTGCAAACAGGGCCCAAATGATTGTGAACTGCCATGGTGTGGAGTACTGTTTTTTATAAGAAGGTCTAAATGATTTCTCTATACACTATTCAGTTTTTAGCCAATCCACCCTTAAGCACCCGAGTCCTCGCTCTAGGAGAAATGTCTCAGCAGAGCCCTCAGTTTTGGAGTCTGGGCACTTGTGCTAACCACTGGTCAGTTCCCAATGTGAGCACACTGCCATGGTACCCTGGGTGGCACCAGAACCCCAGATCCACAAATCCACAGCACTCAGCCTTGGGGCTAATCAGGTGCAAATGTCACATCCAGAACATTCTTTCTCTGCCTAACCTATTGCTATGGGGCTGTTATATTTTACATCCATATATTTAGGCATACTGAAAAAATATCTACATATGCACACAAAGTCCTTGGGGCTGAGAGTGTAGCCTAGAGGTAGAGTGCTTGCCTAGCATGCACAAAGACCAGGGTTCAATTCCTTGGTACCACAAATGTAGAAAAAGCCTTAAGTGGTACTGTGGCTCAAGGGGTAGAGCTAGCCTTGAGAAAGCCCAAGGAAAGTGCTCAGGCCTTGAGTTCAAGCCCCAGTACTGGCATCAACAACAACAAAAAGGTTTTTAGTGAAACTTGTAACAGAAAAACAAATCTTAATATTAATGGTAATCACTTCCTGCTAAATAATTCAAACTAATTAGCCTTAAAATAGTTTCATAGAAGAGATCTTTCTAGAAGAGATAGGTTCCCAAAGTCCACCATCTCTTGGCTGATGGACAAACTAAAAGTTAGCACAAAAGAAACTGTATCACATTAGGCCAGGCACTGGTAGCTCACTCTTGTAATCCTAGCTACTCAGCAGGAGGAGATCTGAGGATCAAAGTGTAAAACCAGACAAGACAGGAAAGTCTGTGAGCCCCTTATTGCCAATTTACTACAAAAAAAAAAAAAGCCCGAAGTGGCACTGTGACTCAAGTGGCAGAACGTTAGCCTTGAGGAAAAAAGTTCAGGAACAACAAACAGGTCCTGAGGTCCCTAGGACAGACACAAAAAAGAAAAAAAGAAAACTAAAATATATAACATATATACATAACACAGATTATATAATATATATATGACATATGAAATATATGATACATCCACTTGTTTTCTCCAAGCAGATTAAAGACTTATGGAAAAAGCTTCAGAGGGTTTTTACATTCTGAATCTGGTCATTCTGTGTTTGCCAGTACTGGGGTTTAAACTCAGGGGTTAGATGCAGTCCTTTAGCTTTTCTTTTTTTTTTTTTTTTAAGGCTGGTACTCTATTGCTTGAGCCACAGCTCCACTTTTGGTGCTTTGCTGGTTAGAAATAAGTTTCATGAACTTTTCTGCCCAGGCTGGCTTTGAACCATCATCCTCAGAGTTCAGTCTCCTGAGTAGCTAGGTGGGAGCCACCAGTGGCCAGTTCTCTTCATTTTACCAGTCAATTCATGGGATGGGGGGAATCAGAGGAGCACTGCCTGGCAGGTTCAAAGCATGGGCCCTTGATCTTCAACACCATAAAAAGAAAAAAAAAAGTTAAATCAGGTACTACCGTGATGTAATCTGAAAGTACAAAGAAATTCTCTAAGTTAATCACCAAAAACTCCCAACAGAAAAAAAATGGTAAAAGACACGATGAATGAAACAAATCTTGTAACTAAACAAGTTCACTTTATTTTGATTAAAATATACCAAACAAGCCAATGAGATTCTCCCCAGCTTGGCAGAGATCTGGCTCTGGCAATCCCACATGCTGGCTGGGATTGGTGTCCACACACGCAGAGAGATGTGTGGGCCTCATGCTCTGGAAAGCAGTCTGACCTCTATAAAAGCAGACCGTGGTGCACACCCACTATCATGGACATGTAGCAGAAGCCACCAGCAGAATGGCTTTTTCTCTTCCCAACAAAGATTCAGTTCCCTTACCAACACCTGGGGAAGGAAAAATGGTGACATTCACAGTGAATAGTTACCAGTGAAAACTCCCACTGCAATGAACAGACACAAGAAGGGACAGAAGAACATCTTTAATTCCATTTATTGTTCTTTAAGGACACATACATGGAGGCAAAGAGAACGAAGGGGAAGTCTACGCTAGCCAAGAACGTGGGACAGGGAGCAGGTTCAGGAAGAGTGCACGGGCTCTAACAGGAAAGGCAATCAGGTGGGAGGCAGGCACACAGGATTCTATTATTATTGTCATTACTCGTCATACTTGAGTATATATACTTATATTAAATGTGCACACAAGCGTATATATGTATTCCAGCGCATGTAAGAAAATGTACAAATCGGGATGGTTTTAACAAAGAAAAGACTACAAGTCCTAATTCAGACTGTGGCTTGTAGTCTGGAGTGCTGAGAACTTAAATTAACTATCACTTACCACTGGCTATCACTGCTGCCCCTCATGCTTGTGGGTGGAGTCTTCTGTCCTGCTCAGAGAGGACAGGGCATGGTAAAGGCCCAGTGCATGTCGACAAGAGATGACAGAACTAGGAAAACTCTGGCTACTTGGGTGCTAGGCAGGCAGGGCCTATCTGCTAATCTGGTTTCATGGCTGAGCACATTCCTGCAAACTTACAGCTCGCTCCCTCCTCCTTTCCTCCACGTTTCCTTAGAGTCAGCAATGAAACTGGCCTCAGACACTGCCTTCAGAATTGACTGTCTGCCTCAAGGGGACCCTCAGCATATGCCACCTTGTCTGTTCCCTGTGAGTACTAGGGAACCGGGCCCATAAAGTCCATCTGAACCCAGCCAGCGCATGAGCAGATGGTTCCACCCTCCGCCCCGTCTCTGTGCGAGGTGACTCTGTGATCCCAGGTGCCTGCCTCAGATGGACACATCCGCGAGGAACCTGCAGCTCTGTGTGTGTACTGCATGGATGGGGCAGAAAGACAGCTTCCAACTCAGTGGAAAAGATTCCTTGTCAAATGCATAGCTGAAACTAGGAGTGACACACGAGGTGATTTAAAAAAAAAAAAAACAAAACACTTTCTGAATGCACGTTATCTGCAATTTATTCTCTTTTAATTCTGAGCACGAAATCTGATAGAAATATAGAAAACTAAAATCTAAAAACAATAATGACCCAGATTGAAGTGGACCCTGTTACTTAAGGAAAACTGCTAAATAATGCCATAATTTTGCAAAAAGAAAAACCCTACAATAAAGGCAAACAAAATAAAATTTAAAAATAAAACAAAACATCCCAAAATGACTCTTTGGTACCTTTCAGTAACAAAACTTGGAACTATTTAGTTCATTATCAAACTGATGCAATATAGAAACATCTACATGTGAATGCTGAATCAAAATACAAAATCAGAAACAAATCTAAAATATATTAGAGTTTGAGAACAAAGTATTTTCCTTTTTTCCTTTTTGATTTCAATGAAACCCTGGTGTTTGGAAGAGCAAGTGTTTTCTGAAATGAATTTTTCATAGTCCGCATACAACTAACCAGGAGTGTGGCACCTAACATTATAGCTAATTTTAAAATGACAGCAAACTTTTTGTTCCAACAAGCCTATCACAGGAAATTAAAGTTCTGCCTTGAAAAACCCTTGATATCCTATCTGTGCCTGCAAGTCCATCTCCTTCCTAGATCTGAGCAACTGCGATGATCAACAGCTCAAGGCAGCTGATTAAACAGACTCAGAGCATTGCTTCCACTTGGAACTCAGCTGGTAACAGTACAGGGAAGGACCCAGCACACTCAGAACACAATATGGTTGCAGAGCAGGGTGTGGGTTCACTGTGGAGCCTGGGTATTGTGGTAAAGACCCTACATGGTGCTTCTAGCCCACTGTGACAAGGACAATGCCACCTGAGATTGGTCCCCTGTGTATCTTTGCTGACATCTCATCTCCTAAAAACTGGCAAGAAAACCTCATGCAACTGTGGTAGTAATTTAGCACTACCACCCATCTGGTAGGTGTAATATAATTATGCTAAGTATATTATGGCTAATCCAAAAGATACATGACAAACACAAGTAGCTTTCTGTTTCTTCACAAGCACAACACTGACCTCAGGAATTAGAATTTGCAGAGCCTCCACCTTACCAGCTTGATTGGCACTCTGTACAACACAGTCTTCAAGTTGCTGTATCTTAAAAAAAGAACTTACAAGAAGACTCACAAGTACCCCAAAACATTCCTAGACAGTCCCTGGGGGCTTATCAACTGGAATCTGACCTAGATCAACCAATCAGTAAGTGCCATGCTCTGACAAGCTTTCCTCAGACAAAAGAAACTTGTGGATCATGAGTGTTACAGCCAAGAAGAATCTGCCCACACTCTTCCTCTCGCCTGTGCTGTCATCCTTAGGCCTACAATTTTAGCTTTACAATTCTAAACATTCTTTACAGTTGTTTACATGTTGCAAGATATGGGGTAGAGGAGATTACATTCATTTGTTACTTTAATTTCTTATACATTTCCTTTGTAGAATAAGAGATCCAGCATGAAGACTTGAAATAATCAAGGATTTCATTCAGTTCTCTCAGAGTTTGTTCTATTCAAAGCTGTTCCTATGTTTGGCAATTAAAAATGCTAAAGTTATTAGGATACAAAAAAAAGTAGTCTTTGCCCTAATGACACTGACAGGGTCAGTGTTTATCAGAACCACTCCAACTGTTTTTCTCACTAAGTACAATTTGGAGTACTCTAAACAGCCCTTTCTTATACACATTGCTCTGATGCCACTTGTGCTTATACATGGAATGAAAACATGTGTCTGTCTTACTCTGAAAAGACTGAGATTGTGCACTGGCCATGGAGATATACAAAGAATGTTAGGAAACACTGAAACATTAACACAGAACAAAAATAAATTATACAGCAGTACTGGTATCTTTACATGTACGTGGTACTGTAGATGGAACCCAGGGACTCATGTATGCTAGGTTAGAACTCTACCATGGAGCCACAAACTCAGCAGCACAGATAGCTCTTAATATGCTTCATTAAGGATTCACAAAATATACCTGACTGAGATTTTCCTCTCTCAAAAAAATAGAATTCCTTCACAAAATAGAGTAAGTAGCTGCTAAGGAAGCTGCATTTAAAAATCTACATGCACTTATGTACAAGTAAATTGCTAGAGCTGAGAAGGCGTTCAGATACTAGTCAGACAATTGTTCCTATTAACTTACTATTTAATTAGTGCACCACTTAGAATATGTTTTTCAAGGAGTCTTATGCATTTAGGTGAATCTTTCCCCACACAAGAGGAAAAGCACATCTTCCCAAATAGCATTTATTTTCAGCCCTGTAATTTGGTTGCAATCACACATAATATTGCAACGGTGATCTCTAGAAACATCTGTAGGAGCTTCAGAGGATTTGGGACAGGGGCGGGCGAGGGCAGTCTAGAACACCTCACTTTATTACAAAGCACTAGAGCAGTGACATGTGTGATTCAACAGTAAAAATCTTCAACACTCTTTGTCCATTAACATTGCTCTTTATCTTCCTTTCTGATTCCAACCTTGAGTGGTCTGGCAGACTAATCTCGAGGTACAATGCAGGCAGCTTAAAGAGGAAGCAGGTTTATGCAACAGTCTGAAGCAGATCCAGCACGGTGGCTCTGCTGGCCCAGGCATTACAGAAGCACCCTGTAACAGGTGACGTCCGCTCAGCTCAGCGAGACTGCAGGCAAATCTGAAACTAAGAAGAACACCGTCCCACACGGTCCAATTCGGTCTGGAACAATCACGCAACCCTAGGTCCACATCCTCCAAGAGCGCCTCTCGGGAGTCGGGGAGGTTCCCGGGGTCCAAGGGCCCGGCTCCAGCGTGCCACCGCTGCCTCTGCTTACTTGCGCTACGGCTCAGCCTGTTCCAAGAGGGAAGAAAGAGAGCTCCGGTTACCGTGTGGCATGGAGAAGATGAGATGAGAAGATGTGCCCGGCAGCGGTCTCGGTGGTCGCCGTCGTGGCTTGTGTTGAAATGTCAAGAACGCAGATCTTGGAAACCATAATGAGGTCCGCCCTGTGTGAGTGACCAGGCCAATCCTGCGTTTCAGGGTCACAGGCACGGCCCCCGCGTACCCAGCCCATGCCCGTGGTTAGCCCACAGGCCTCCCACCTGCCGGTTCCCTGTGGAGCGGCACGGGGCGGCAGGGGAGCCAGGCGACCCGGTGGTCACTGCCCCCAAACATCTTCCCAGGCCAACCTGAGGGCTTCCACCTGACAATTCTGGCGGGCCTCTAGTGAGGCAGGCACACGGTGAGTGGCTGGCCATGACCAGTGCCCACAGGGAAATGCTCCTCCACCAACGTTCAAGCCCATCCAAGCTTATAAGAAGGGGAAAATCTACTTTAAACATCAGCAACCTGGGTTACTTTCACATGCTTCCCAGCCAGTGTGGTCTGCAGACCACCATCTGCTGGTCCAGTCTCTCCCCTCTGTCTGCTTGGAGGGTGGTCCTACAGCCAGAGGGTAATTACAAATGCCAGCAGCCATCTGTGCTTCCTGGCTGGCTGTCCAGCCTTGAATGTTAGGTGTGTGCAGTGCAGCAGGAACAGGGAAAGGAGAACAGAGATCAGTGCACCTGGCACTGGTGACTCATGACTGTAATCCTAGCTACTTAGGAGGCTGAGATCTGAGAATCGGGGTTCAAGACCAGCCTGGGTAAGAAAGTCCGTGAGACTCATCTCTAATTAGCCATTAGAAACTTGGAAGTGGCACTGTTTCTCAAAGTAGTAAAGTGCTAGCCTTAAATGCAAAAGCTCTAGGACAGTGCCCAGGTCCTGAGTTCAAGCACCACAACCAACAAACAGCAAAAGAAAGCAGTGGGCTCATCTTTCCGTACATTAAATCTGTGAACATTCCATAAATGCCTCAAACTGTAGACTGTATAATGAATCACTACCAAGGTTAAAACACAGCCTCTAGGAAGGGGAGGCGCACTCCATGGCTCTGAACTATTCTCAGTTCCCTCCTGCCAGGGAGGCACATGGACTGCCATTCACCTCTCAGGCCTTGAGTGGCTCCAGAGAGCGGGTGGGGACCCTGGGCCACCACCACTGTGCTGCATGGTCCTGCTCCAGAGGGCCTCAGGCCTTGTTACCCTTGCCAAGGCTGGTGTTAGGGCCACCCCCTCCCAAGTAATTCCGCCACCAAAGGCCACATTCAAATGCACTCTCTGTCCATTCCAGATGTCTAGAGATTTCTGAGGGAATAAATTATAAAAAGAATAAAAATATCGGCCCACAGAATGCCTAGGGAATGGGTTGGGGGAGAACAATGAGGACACACACACATACACACTCAGTTTTTAAAAAGGTTTCTACATAGCCAGAAAGGCCTTGTGGGGTTTTGCATTCATTAGACCACCCCTATCCCAGTTTTCTTTTTCAATCCTTCAAAGACAAATTTGATTGCATAATATCTTTAGATGAAATGGGTTATACAAATACTCTAATTTTTCCAACAAGTATGCAAACGTTCTGTCTTTATAAAAATAGCTTGAAGAACCTGTAAATACTTTATGTGTGGGTTCTGCCTCTGCTTAAAACATGCGCACAGAAGCCACCCACCACCATCTGTGGACTTTTCTTGCAGTAGAAACAAAGCAAGCATTGACAGTGCTCAGCAGGGCAGTGGCAGCAGTGCTGCTTTGTCATTTGTGTCACTGATGGTGGCCTCCCTCTTCTCACAGGTGAGCCAGGACAGTCTCCATTCCAGGAGCCCCTAGAGACCTATTACTCTCAGCAGCCAGGCTCCTGGGATGCATGCCACTTCACCTGAGTTAAACACACACATGCTGGACTCAATTTGAAATACTGACAAAACTTCAATTACTAAAAACACAAAGACTGCGAAGAAATACATAAAAATGTCCATGTGGTGAGCTCTGAGCCTTGCTTTCTATGTTCTACTTTATAGTTTCCTTCTGTTTTTTTTCCTCAGTTTTTCTATAGGAGCCTAGCCTACTTTCATAATAAGAAATAGTGTACATTTAAAAAAGTGAAATAATCAAAATGTTACCTTCCTTAATAAAGAAACTTTTTTGTTGTTTAAGAGTGAATCCATGTGTTTGACAAAGTGAAACCCACACCATGGCTAAACATGAAGCACACTAAGTCCTTTGTGTTTGCCAAAAGATATGACTTAATGAAGAAGCTTACAGAAGTACTGTGATTGGCATTTCCCCAAGTCTGTTCTTGTATACCACCTTTTCTTCCACAAAAAGTTAAGCCTACAAAAGTTCTTTCAAAGTGTTTTTCAAACTTTTGAAGTGCAGTTCTTTCCAGCGTGTGGGGGATGGTTCCAGGACCCTCCTCGGGGCAGGGGATGGTTAGGTCTTTTAAACAATATGCCAGAGCAGTTGCATATGGTCCATGCACACATATGCTTCTAATCATCTCTAGATTACTTATGAAACATAGCATGATTTAATGCTATATAAATAGGTGTCATGTGGTATTATTTGAGAAACAATGACACATAGTATCTGCATGTGTTTATACAGATGTACTTTTTTTTTTCAAATATTTTCAATCTATGATAGGATGAATTAATCCACAATGTGGTGCCTACAGACCCACAGAGGTTAACTGTAACATAAATTAACAATTTAAAATAGAAGTTGTTGCCTATTTTAATAAGTAGAATTTAATCATTCTTGATGAAAGAATAGGGTGTAAGTTACAAACTAATACTCTAATATGTGACAACAATTGAACATTAGAAAAGAAGTAGGCTTAACATAATTAATGCACTGGAGAAAGCAGGCACTAAAAGCTTAGGGAGACTTTATAGGTGTCCCTTTGACCATAACCCCTAGGACAATTCAAGAAAGATGAACTCTAAAGAATAAAACATAATTAACCTACCTTTGAGGCCAATCGTGGTTTCAGGCCTAGGAATGAAAAGACTGTGTTGCTTTCCTTTGATTCAAAAAAACTGTCATAATCCTAGGGGAAAAAAAAGATGATTGGACAAAGTCCACAAATAGAAGCAAACAATTACTTTTATAGCTGGGTGCTTTTGAGAAATTCTTTATGGAAATAAACATATCATTGCTCTGAAGCGATTTAGAAAGAGCTTCATACACTTACTAGGATTAATCTATTACAATATAAAATCTTCTTTGTAATAACAATTGAAACAAGTTTTCCATCTAAAACCTGACGCATCATTAAAATTTGTCAACAGATATGAAATAGGAACTTCCTCCATTTTTTCTTCATATGCCAGACTAATTATATATTGTGGAAACTCTGACCTAAGATTTTACATGAAGTCTCCAATCTAGAAGGTTGCCTCACAATTTCACTTCATATTTTGCTATCCACAGCTTAAAAAACAAAAAGGCTGTATAAACAACAGCTGACAGGGCTCTAGGTGTCAACACAAGTTGCTTCCATTCTGCTTTGAAGTCTTCCACATTCTTTTGAGACTATATCTTCAAAGAGAATAAAAAGATCAAATAAAAATGAAAGGAAACTATATTTGTTATAACATTTATCTTTACCTCAATCACAGAATCAATTTTTTTTCCTTTTCTTACTTTTACAAGTTCAGCCTTAAAGAAATTCTGGTCAATGTGTACATCCATTCTTTCTTTTCAAAAGTTTATATACATATCCTATGACTCTTAAAATGGGCCCCACATCTAAAACCAAAGCACTTCAGGACTCTTCTCATCCCTCAACTGCTTTTTTGTTGGTTTTTGTCAGTGGTGGAGCTTGAACTCAAGGGCCTGGGCTGATCACCTATAGCTCATGGTAACATCTAGAACAGTAAGAGGGGGTAAAAGTCTCTCCTACAAGGCTGTTAAGGACATTATCCAGAAACTCCATAGGCTAGTGCAGACAAAGCAAGTACTGGAGATGATGTTTTTAAGATTTTTATTGTAAAAGTGGTATACAGAGAGGTTATGGTCACATAAGTCAGGTACTGAGTCCATTCCTTTTCAAACAGTGTCACCTCCTCCCTCATTTTCTCCCCGGATTTTCCCTCCCAACTTCCCTCCCCACAAAGTTGTACAGTTCATTTCCAACATAGTGTCTGGTGAAGAAGATCTTTCCCTTCTTTGCCCTTTCAATGTTCCCTAGGAGAGCAGCTGGACCATGGCAGCCAGAAACACCTGTGCTTCATGAAACTGAGGTAACAATAAGGTGACAGGGCATAACCAAACAGGAGGTCACAGGAACACAAGTGACACGTGGACAGCAAGGGAATGGTGGCTAACACCAATCTAAATGAGTCAAGGGAAGGCTGGCTCACCCCAAAGAATACAAAAAGCAAAATGAGATAAAAGACAACTTTCTAAACATCACGGGAGCTGTCCCTGCGGATGCTGTTGACATGGGGCGAGAGGCTCCTGCTGCAACTCCCCTCAAGCCTAAGGGCAGCCGCTGAGCAGAACTTCAAAAAAAAAACCCAAATAGTACACACTACTAGTATGGGGGGGTGTCATTTTGAAAATTCCACAGATGTGTACAGGGTACCTTGGTTTTATGGGTAAAGTCTATGATGCTCTCTTGTGTTTTGTGAAATCTTCCAATCAGGTAAGACGCATTACCTGTAAGCCCCCAACACCTGGCTTAATACTTTTTTAGTACTAGAGAGTTTACCACAACATGATAACAGAATACTTTTTTCAGTACATAGTCAATAAAATCTAGTAAAGAAAAGGTACAGGAGATGAGCATGGCTAGAGTTAAAGGTCATGAAGAGACTCCCTGGATATTGACACATGTCAATATCGCTCTTAGGCCAAAAGGATTTAATAGAACAGGATTAGGTGCCCTCCTCTGGGGCTGCTCAAAACTTTTGCAGGAACCAGTGTTTGTACACGATATCAGTAAGAACATAACATGGACCTATTTATACATACAAAAGGAAGTGTGATATAACTTCAGTAATATTGTGTGCATTAGTATGTCAAACATAAGCATGGAAAGAAGCTACAATTTCTTCTTTTAAGAAAAGAGTAAATAGCATGCAGATTATTAATATCTATGCTTCTTGATTTTAAAAAGCACAGAGTGGAAGTAACTTAGAACTGACCAGACAGAACTTCCTGAGGGGGTGTATCAAATAACTGGTGGGGGGGTCACAGGAAGAAGGCAGGGAAGGCCCTCTGTTTACTGAGCTTTGCTGTGGGGACCTTGATATTAATGTGGCCTTCTTGTCTCACAATGTTTTGCTTTTCACTCCCTTAACTGCAGACAGCCCTGGAAAATAAAAACTCTGTAGAAAAAACTACCTCCAGCTCAGTACCAGTGCAGGTGTCCTGCTAGCTGTGCAACTGGGGTGGCCTCAAAGTGTCTGCATGAAGCTTTTCAATATTCACAGCACAAGCCACGGTTTTCATGACAGTCACGTCCCGGCATTCATCACTGTGGAATATTGAGGCAAACAGCTCAGTCCGGTGAAAATGGGAGATTAAACATTTATAGATGGAAGCATAAAAACCAGGGCTATTCTGAAGAGACAGAGTGTACACACTGCCTAGCTGAGCTGCTGGACTTCCAGGCACACAGGGGTGAGCCAGGGCAATGTGGGCAACTGTGCCCTCTGCTCCACTCTCCCCAGCTTTGCCCTTCCTCACAAATGCAACCATGTCACCAAGAATAGCAAACCACTGGGTGGAAAGGATTCTCCTTCATCTATGAGCTCGACAGATCATTTATACACACAGCCTTGGACACAACAGATTTTCAAGTTCAGATGCGAAGTCTCCTGTGGAGAGACAGGTATGCTTCTATGTGAGGGCCTGCCAGATTCCAGCATGGCGGTTTAGGAGAAGGCTCATGAAGCTCACATTTGATCAGTTTGACTTTGGCTTTATTGTAGTGGGAACACAATACAGAAAAGCAAAGTACAGGGATGTTTACTTTTAAACAGCCTGATTCCCACCCACAGGAAAACCTTGCTCATAGTGGAGAGCACTACAGTGGACTGGTTAAAATAAAAATAATAATGATAATAATAGCTTATGCTAGTGTAGTTTTTCTACCTATCCATCCATCTCCAATTAACCACAAAAAGTCAGAATTGGAGCTGTGGCACAAGTGGAAGAGCAGGAACTAGCTTTGAACACAAAAGCTCTGAGACTGCAGCGTAGGCCCAGAGTACAAGCACCAGGACTGGCAAAAGAAAAAGAAAAGGAAAAGGTGCAGTCTGTATAGAACTTGTCATTTGCAGTGTGACAGGATTCCATAGGTTAGCCAGCAGATGAAACCCCCAAACTATGTCTGGGTAAAGCAGTACACAGGAGCAGGGAGATGAACAAGGTCTATGAATGGTTGCCCTCAAAAGCTTTTTGTCAAGGTCATTATACTTGACCTTGATAAGAGCAGACACTGTCCTTAGCACTGTAGAACAGAGTCAGATGACAGGATACACTCCAGCAGCGGCTGTCACCATCATCCCCAGGGACAAGCTGCTGAAGCAGGGAAGATGCCATTTATCTGGGAAAGATCCATGGACTCCACAGAGCGAAGATACAGAATGAGGCAAGAGTGGTAAATGGAGCAGGCTGCAAGGGCCCAGCCAAGGCCAGTGAAGATAATGGTGGAGGTGAAGGGGTGAGGGGGCCACAGCAGAAAACTGCTCGTCCCAAAGGGGCTGGAAGCAAAGTGAAACCCTTCCTAAGCACACACGTGGGGGAGAGCCAGAGAAACGGCAGGCCTCCCTATAGGTCCATGGCCAAGAGACTGACCAGTCATTCTCTTAAAAAATTAAAACATCCCCTGAGAAAAGACCTACAGACATTATTGGACCCCACAGCAAGAACACTAAGGGCTCCTCAGGAAACAGGCCCAGTTTCACATCTGGAACACACCTGGCTTCCTATAAGGCTCTTAGTGCCTCAGCTCTTAAACAAAAGACAAAGGTCACCAGAAATCTAAAGAAAGTCCTCTAAGCACGAGAAAAGACCCAAACATGTCAGACTTGGGGAACAGCTCACAGTACCCAATGTGTGAAGCCTTGCATTCAATTCTTGGCACCCAAACAAAATGATAGCGAGAGAAAGGGGGGGAGGGAGGGAGGGAGGAGGAGAAGGAGGGAAGGAGGGAGGGAGAGAAAGGATTAAAGGTTCATGAGCTAGGCAGGGTAGGGCCTGATAAGTACTTAAATGGAAGAAAAAAAATCAGTAGAAATAGGAACAGTACTGATAACAGAAGACCAAAGAAATGATATTTAATACGATCATTAAGATCTCACATTCATATGTTAACACAATGTTATTTAAAAAAGGAAAAATGAGACAGCAACTAAAGGGGTGAAAGATGACAGAAAGACTCAATGAAAGAGCTGGTAGCTGGTGACTCACACCTGCAATCCTATCTACTCAAGAGGCTAAGGTCTGAGGATCACCATTCAAAGCTAGCCTGGGCAGGAAAATCTGTGAAACTCTCATTTCCAATTAACTAGCAGAAAACCAGAAGTGATGCTGTGATTCAAAGTGACAGATCACTAGGCTTGATCCTAAGAGTTCAGGGACAGCACCCAGGCCCAGAGTTCAAGCCCCACGACCACCAACAACAACACTAAGAGCTGGATGTAAGGGCTTACCCCTGCAATCCCAGCTATTTGGGAAGTGGAGACTGGGATGGTGGGATCTGAGGTCAGCTCAGGGCCAAACAGGAGACCGAATGTTAACCAATAAGCTAGGTACCACTAGTACAAACAGAATTACTCAGGGTCCAAGGCTGAACCTTTCTTGCTGGGTACAGCAAGAAAGCATGTGATCCCATTGAAAGATATCTAAAACAATATGTGAGAAAATAGCATAATGAAACGCACAAAAAAATTGTTAGAAAGGGAGGAGGAGGAAGGAGATGAGTTAAGGAAAAGCAATAAAGATGAAATGAATTAGAGCAACACACGTTATATAAATGCTGTAAATATCGTGTTATGCTAAGTAAAACACTTTTACACATGTTACTTACACTAGTAACTTTTTTTTAAAAAGCAACTGAAAGTACAAAGGGCTGGGAATATAGCTCAAGTGGTTTAGTACCTATCAGCAAATATGAGTCTTGGAGTTCAAATTCTGGTACAGACCCCAGTATAAAATTCAGTGAAAAGACAGAGGTATAAAGAAATCAAAAAGATCACAAGTGGAACAGAGATGATAGGGAAAAGATGAAGTATTAGAAAAGTTAGTATAAAAAGGGAAATGGTGTGAGACATTCCAATCGCAGCACTGGGGTCACAAGATAACAAGGTATCCTCATCTGCATTCCTTCCAACCCAGAATTCCACACCATTCACTCTCCTCAATCCACAAAGTCAGGGTAAAGGCATTTTCAGACCAGCAAAGTGCAAAGTCCAAAGGAAAGAAAACTGCCGCAGTTTTGGATTACACATTATAGCATTGTTTTGTTGGATTTTTTTTTTTTTGGTTGGTTGTGGGGCTTGAACTCTGAGCCCTGGCACTGTCACTGAGCTCTTCAGCTCAAGGCTAGTGCTCTATGATTTGAGCCACAGCACCACTTTTGACAGCTTTATTTTAAAATGTGCAGTTTACAAACATTTTCAACCATTATTTTAGTCAGCAAGCTAATAGTGCATTCTGCATTTAAAAATAGAATATGTCCTTGGTCACAAGTACTTTCCTCCAGTAAAACAGAATAGCAGGATATAAATCCATAAAATAATGACCTTTACTTCTATATAAAATGCACTTGAGGATGGCTTTAGAAAATTACAGTGCCCAGAGCAGTAAGACAGATACTGGAAGGTGAAAAGCTGAGGCTCAAGGAGGAATGTTCCAAAGATGTTCAGCCAACACTAGGGAAAGCCAGGTTATGTCCAGTGACACGTGCAGGAGTATCCTCTTGACGCCACCAGTCAGATGGCTGTGTATCTTCTGCTCGGGGCTCCATGCTCTACAGTTGCTCTTTTACACATCTGGAGGTGATACCTCTGAAGCCACTGAAAGCCTTTGTCTATGCCACTCCTTTCCCTCCCAAGGCCACACAGCTATTTATTTCCTCTCAAGCATCTCAGCACTACAGTCCCCTCTCCTTAAAAATCACTGCATCCCCCAACATCAACACTGATGCATAGACTTTAAGAGTCAAAACAAAAGGCAAATCCTAACTTACTCACCAGTAGAAGGATATTCAACACTTTTTTCTTTCCAATACGGAATAAAACCAGGTACAGAGCTCACAGCTATAATCCTAACTACTCAAGAGGCTGAGATCTGAGAATCATAGTTCAAAGCCAGCTTGGACTGAAAAGTCTGTGAGATTCCTTATCTCCAATAAACTACCAAAAAATTACTAGCAGTGGCACTGCAGTCCAAGGGATGGAATGCTAGCCTTGATCACAAAAGCTCAGGGATAGTGCTTAGGCCCTGAATTCAAGACCCACAACTGGCACGCACACATACGTACAAAAAGATAAGGAATAAGAAACAAACAAAACTGACTTCATCTAGAATATTTCAGATGCTCATAGTGAGCTCTCTGACTCACAGGAAAAGATCTCTGGCTTATCATCAGCTGCCAATAGTACTTTATATACCCCAGAGGAAGAGATTATTTGAGAATAATTTATATTGCTCCACACATCTTCTCCCACCTGAAAGGTAAGTTTCTAAATATGGAACTTAATAAACATATTCTACTTCCCTCCTCACCTCCTTTCCAGTCTAGGAAGACTGGCAAGCACATTTGCACATCACAGGCCACTCACATGGTCTGTGTCACTGGATTCATATCCTCTAGCAACCTCATTCTGCTAGACCTGAACAGACACTGAGAAAGCACTGAGTGAAGAGATCAGGCATTCAACTGTACTCCAGGTATAAGGAAATGGTGTGAAAACAACCCAGCCACTTACCCCACAGTAGCGGTCGCCGTTAAATATCTGCGGAGGCAACGGGTTGCCCTGAGTAGGTTTCTTCTCTGGGGGCACGTTTTTGTACATCCACTGCCTTTGTTCTTCTGACATTGTGATATCCACCTCCTCAAACTCTATCTTGTTGGCTTCCAGAAATCTAACCACATCCTGCTGCTTCTTCTTTATCTGGAGAGGACAAATAAGTAAAAAGTACTGCTAATCTGAAACAAGGAGTATATATGACCAAAATGGAACAGTCTAAAGTTCACATTGTCAGAGCTGATTGGTTCGGAGGGAGAAAAGAGAGGAGAGGAGGAAAAGAACAGAGGGGTTGGATGTTTCCATAGAAGTCATCACTGGATTCCAGAAAAGGAGTAGACAAGCTGTAATTCAGTGATTTCACATCTCATCTGCCCAGAGCACAGGGCTCAGTTAGGATAGATGGAACAGATGAAGTGAGAGACGGACCTAGCTCCCCAGGCCCCGAGCCCCTCCACTCTTACCCCGCACCTTTACCTCAGGAAAGCTCCCTGGTCCTACACCCTTGAAACCCAGAAGATCCCACCTGAGACATCAACACTTCACTGATTCGTAGGAGCAGCATTGGTTTTACTCCTCTCAGCAGCCATGGCCTGATGTTCCATAACCATAATTACAACCATGAAAGAATCCTGTCCTCAGTCCACAAGAGGAAAATGTTCCCTACTCCTATGGCGAGAGGACTTTGTGAGCGTCATCTTACTGTGAGCGGTTTTTCATTTCCCATGGTCGGGTGAGGCTTCAGTCACTAGGGGTCAAGTGTGCTCTTGAGTTGCCAAAGCCTCTACAGGCCTTCAAAATGTCCCCTCTCTTCATTTACCAGCTGTGTATGCATTAATTTACACAGGTCAACCATGTCCAATGACTCCATCACAGCATGTAAAGCTTACTATGACAAGCTTACCTGTGGCAAGTGATTTTGGGTAATCTGCATACAGAGCAAAGCTCTTCACATACTAGAAAGGATGGGACAGGCCCTGCCTTATCACCTGCCAACAGTGTACCTCCCAATTCCAGAGCACAGGGATTTGATTTCCATGTAAGTTTGAGGGATACCAACATTCAGACTAAAGCAGCATCTTTAATTTATGAGCCTTGACTATATCTCCCAATACTTCTGTACATGAAAGCCACATGAATCAAACCCAAATGGCAAACAGCAAAACTCCTTCCTCAGGCTCCTGCTGGATCTGTGCTGACCTGATTTCAGCAGGGCCAAACAACCCTGCTGTGGCCAGTATCTGTGTGCTAACTTGAATCACAGTCATTAACACTAACTACCTTCAAAAGCCAGGAACGGTTCTCTACCAACCTGGTGATAACTGACACAGTACTGCAATGAGTGAAATGTAAATAATAACATCTCTTATTTTAAACGAGGGAGGCATGGTGTTCAAAGAGAACACTTCAGTCCTGTGCAGTTCAGAAAGGAAAAAAGGGAGATACTTGCAATGTACTGCTAACACTGTAATGAAAAGTTCTCCAAGACACATCAGTATATTTTACATACACTGTAAAATATAAATATATATATACTACACTGTAAAATATAAATATATATATATACTGTAAAATATAGAGAGCTCTCTAACGAGCTGTCTATCTCTACAGAGACAGATTAGGTTCCCTTTGGGGGGGGGGAATGAAAAGAACTGAGAATCAATTTATATCTGTGTTTTAAAAAATTCTCAAGGTATAATACATCAGACAAATGCTTAGTATCCAATATCTACAGGGAACTCAAGAAACTAATCCCCCCCGCCCCAAACCCAACAAATCACTAAATGGGCAACTGAACTAAAGAGAGACCTATCAAAAGAAGAGATTAAAATGACAGAGATTAATAGGACAAAATGCTCATCATCCATGGTTATAAAGGAAATGCAAGTAAAAACAACCCTAAGATAACACCTTACCCCAATCAGAATGGCCAATATTCTGAACTCAGACAATGACAAATGCTGGCAGAGATGTGGAGAAAGAGGAACCCTACTGTACTGCTGGTGGGAATATAAACTAGTACAACCACTCTGGAAGGCAGTTTGGAGGTTCCTCAAAAAACTAAAAAGACCTTCCCTACGACCCCACCATACCACTCCTGGGCATCTACCCTGAACATCATAACCCAGGATATGATAAGGACACCTGCACAGTCATGTTCATCTCTGCACTATTCACAATAGCCATGGGATGGAAACAACCCAGATGTCCTACTACAGATAGATACTAAAAATGTGGTACATATATAAAATGGAATTCTACACAGCCAAAAGACAAGATTAAAAAAATGGCATTCACTGGAAAGTGAATGAAACTAGAGCAAATCATGTTGCAGTAAGTGAAGACCAAAGGAAAAAATGGCGCATGGTCTCCTTGATATGTGGATATCAGATCCAAACAGTACAAGAGCAATGACTCAGTACTTGGATACTCAAGGTCTCTGACATGATCTTGAAGCTATAACTACATAGACATAAAAGATGGGATATATACTCTACAGACATAATGTTATATAGAGTGGTATGTATCTGACATAGATAATTTTGTTTTGGGCCAGGAGTTAGGCCTAGTCGTAGCGTGCTTGCCTAGCATGCATGAAGACCCAGGTTCCATTCCTTGGTACTACATACATAGAAAAAAAAAGCCAGAAGTGGTACTGTGGCTCAAGGGGTAGAGCCCTACCCTTGAGAAAGTCTAAGAACAGGGCTCAGGTCCTAAGCTCAAGCCCAGGACTGGCAAAAAAAAAAAAAAGAAAAACTAACAAAAGAGGCTGAGAATAATAATTGGGTAAGGGAACAAAGCAGGAACAATAGTTTTCAAAAAATTTTGACATGTTGTCTTTTTAAGTGATTGACAAAGAGACTGGTAGCTTCCAAGGTTCCCAGAGTACAGCCATAGGGGGCAGTCCAGGACAGAGTTCATATCCATTGAATGCTATATATATGTTGTTGGTTTACACTGAGTTTTTACTCAGTTCCTCTACAGTGACACTGCACAACCCAGGGCAGTTCCTTGCTAGCCTCTACAATGTCTTACATGTATTAAGACATGTAAGAAATTTAACTAAGAGAAGCAAGTTTTCCAATGGAATTGTGTCATGAGCACTGGGAAGGAAGATGAATCATGCCATTGCGAGCTGTTTTTAAGCTCTGCAGAAGGGGGTATATGCTGGACCCCAAGGGCCCAAGCAGGAAGTCAGGGAGGACCCAGGTAACAGAAAGGCTTCCGGGTGGGTACAGGAAACTGCCAAGAGTGCTTTATGTGCTCAGTATGACCTCAGAGTCCAAATAACAATGACAGGTACAATCAGTTCCTTTATACACATTCTTTTTTCCTCACATTTCAATCTGTCTGAAATAAAATGCATCTTACAATGAGCAGTTTATCATTTTGTTGAGCAAATACAAAAAGAGTAAATTGTGTATCAATTGATCCACAGGTGGAAGGTACTAACATCTCAGGCTGGTTTTTGTTTAAATATACTTAGAAACCACAAGGGACAATAGTTCCTTGTCTAGTAACCAGCTTCCCTTGCTTAACAAGAGTCTGCTTTGTTTTGGAGAGCAATGTACTCAGCTATGCAAATTTGTTGTTTACCCAGTTGTCTCAGAGTTGGAGGGGATCCTCTGACACTTTTGGCCAGAGATGGAAGGAAAAGGGTCCTTGGGAAGTCTACTGTTCATGAATTAAAAGACAAAGTCTGAAAGCCAGCACTGGTGGCTCAAGCCTGTCATCCTAACTCCTCAGGAGGCTGAGATCATGGTTCAAAGCGCCAGCTCAGCAGAAAAGTGTGTGAGACTCTTATGCCTAATAACAGAAGAAAAAAAGCTGGAAGTGGTACTGTGGCTCAAGTGGTAGAGCACTAGCCTTGAGCAAAGGGAGCCCAGGGACAGTACCTAGGTTCAGCGTTTAAGTCTCACAACTAGCAAGGAAAAAAAAAGAAAGACAAAGCCTAAGCCAGCACCAATGGGTCACACTTGTCATCTTAGCTACTCAGGAGGCTGAGACCATGGCTCAAAGCCAGCTAGGCAGGAAAGTCTTTGATCCGCTGATCTCTCATTAAGCATTAAAAATGCTAGAAGTGGAGGAATGGCTAGCCTTGAGCAAAAAAAGCTCAGAGTCTGAGTTCAAGCCTTAGTGACTAGCAGGCAATGACAAGCCCCTTTGCCTTTGCCCTTTTCCTTCCTTCTCTGCAGAACTGTAGACACACAAATAATTTCACAAATATGAAAACAAACAGCATATGCTAAGGCTGCTGAGCAGATAACAGGAGTCTGGGCCTTCAACCATATTCTGCAGCTGCCACCCTCTCTTTCCTTGAACAGCCTGCTCTAAAATTCCCTGTATTGGACAAATAAAAAGCCTCTAATATGTTAAGCTACTTTTTTTGGAGCCAGTACTAAGGCTTGAGCTCAGGCTCTGCACACTGTCTCTTAGCTCTTTCACTCAAAGCTAGAGCTCCACCATTTGAGCCATAGCCCTACTTCTGGCTTTTTGATGGCTAATTAGAGCTAAAAAGGTCAGGACTTATCTGCCTGGTCTTCAGGCTATGAACCTCAGATCTCAGAACAGCATGAGCACTACAGCCTGGCTAAAGAAAGCTACTCTTTTTCCAGATCTCTATAGCTTGTACCCAAATGCAATTCCACCTGGTAAAAAAAATTCTTGTCATTTAATATGTTCAGGGAAATTCTGTGTTATGGTGAAAGTTTTTCAATAAGAGTGTTTACTGCATAGTAGAGTAGAAATAAAAGCTGGATATCATTAATTTAATCACTGACAAAGTTTGTCACTGGTTAAACAATTTTTGTTATTTTCTTTAAGAAGCAAAAAAGATGTTGGACCTAAAACAATAAAGAACCTACTAAAGGGTGAACAATGCATTTTGTTTTATCATTCAAATGTGAATGCATAGTTCTACTGGCCAGGGCTACCCAGAAAGTTGCCTCTGTCTCTCTCTCCCGTCCCTGTCCTTCTACCTCCCACTTTTTTTTTTTTTTTTTTTTTTTTTTGCCAGTTCTGGGGCTTGGACTCAGAGCCTGAGCACTGTCCTTGGGCTTTCTCAAGGCTAGAGCTCTACCACTTGATCCACAGCACCACTTCCAGCTTTTTTTCTACATATATGGTGCCAAGGAATCAAACTCAGGTCATGGTGCATGCTAGGCAAGCACTCTACTACTAGGCCAAACTTCTGCTCCTTTCCCCACCTTTTAAAGATGTTGTCTCTTTAGATTTAAAAAAAAAAAAAAAAAAAAAAGCTTGTCCAATTTTGGTCTAGATCACAGATCTTTATTGTTAATCAGGTTCAAAGTTTATTTCCCTAGATGCCACTTATGAACTCTCTACTCTCCTTCAATGCATCCCTCATGCTTTCTGACTATGTCCATCTTGGTAGAATATACACTGCCTGAGGGCAGGGAGCAGTGTTGGTGCACAGTCTTATCACTGGAAAGCCTGGCCCTCAGTAAGCACAATGCCACATGTGCTAAAGAGCAGACAATGTTTTCACAAGCATAAGAGCAGCAAGAAGCTCGTAGAGGCATTTATTCTATCATTTGAGCATCTCAGAGACCCACTCTGACCAAGTCACTACTTTAATTGCCCAAACTTACTATAATTTTTTTAAATACAATAATATACTTCATGTAATATTATAAATGAAATTAATTCTGTATTTCTAATCATAGATGCTTTTTTTCTGTGTCATTACAGTAAATGAAGGAGGTATCAAGACAACTTCCAATTTATGCCCAGATCCAGGAGAACCTTTTATGAAGATGAGTATAAATTATATACTTGTATATAAAATATAGATGATAATGTGACACAGATCCCTAGGAGGAAGTCAAAGCATAAATGTAGATTCTCAGATGACTTTGAGGAAGAAGGATCAAGAATTTCAGGTCAATCTGGGCTATGTAGCAAGGCTGTTTTACCCATTCCAGGCAAATTTGTGGAATATGTATCTCTGCAATGCAGCACATTGTGTTTTTAGGAGGAAGATAGATTTGTGCTCCTCAAGTCTTACCAAGTCCAGGCAACTATCTGTGACATTTGTCATCTTTGCACATTGCATGCCTTCACAGTCTGATCATGCTGGTCTTTCTCAGAATCATGGCCATTTTTCAAGTAGATTTTTTTTTCATTTTTGAGGGGGTGCTCACTTGGCTTATTATTTTATCAGTACTACTGTCATTCCCATGATGCCAAACTTACTACAATTTTACTTAGTATATGCTTCCTTGCTTTCCTACTCACCTCTTATCACAAAGCCAGTTCTGCAAGTGTAGTGACGGGTACACTGAGATGACTTCAGTAAATACTAACTGAATGAACACTCTAGATTATATGTATACATGTGTACAAACCACAATCAACCCCCCTGTACAATTCATATATTCTAACAAGAATAATTTCTGAAAAAAATATCTCTCTAGCATTGAACATCACTAATTTCTCCTTTTTTTTTTGCCAGTCCTGGGGCTTGAACTCAGGGCCTGGGCACTGTCCTTGGACACTTTTGCTTAAGGCTAGAGCTCTGCCACTTGAGCCACAGCTGCATTTCCAGCTTTTTCTGAGTATGTAGTACCAAGGAATGGAGCCTAGGGCTTCTTGCATGCTAGGCTAACACTCTACCACTAGGCTACCATGCCAGCCCCACATCACTGATTTCTATGGGAACTTCAAGAGAAGCTATTCTAACTGACTTGGAAATCTAATTCAGGAGCCAACCTAACTAAAGGTTAAATGGTCAGGAACGTAAACCAGACAGCAGTTATTGCTTAATCCTGAGGGTATATCAATGTAAAAAACAGTGTCTAGGATCCTATATCTAACTGAAAATAGTCAAGTTGCTTCAGAAGAACCCAGACACTAAATATGAAAAAAACACTTGGCTTCAAACTTTCACAGTGACTGACAAAATCTGTGTGTGATTGCATGTTTGAGGTCTTCAGTTGATTACTTTTTAAAAACAAATGAATGTGATGTAATATTTTGTTCAGAATACTGTGATTGCATTATTAAATTCCATTCTCAATTTAAAAATTACAAGAACATAAGGCAGTGTTTTGTTCAAATGATTTTATTAAATTGTTGGTTAACTTGCAAATTAATAGCAACTGGGAATGAAGCAAATATATCGGTTATCTGCCTGATTCTGCTTCTTATTGCTACTGTAGGACCCTATTACCCCCCCCACATACCCATACACACACACACACACACACACACACACACACACACACACACACACACATACATACATAGAAACACACCACCACCACCACCACCACCACAATGTCAGGAACTTGCAACCAAGTCCTTCAAAGGGGCCTCCTTGGCCACTAAACCTCCTAGGCCAGATAAACCTTTTCCTATGCACGCTAGACCCCTGGGCAGTAGCTGTCTATGCTGTGCTGCAGAGTTGGCTGACAGTGTGGACACTCAATGACCCATGGAAATCCTAGGAAAGACACTGATAGCTTTTCCTGGCAACCTCCTGGCCTCAGCAGTCCCCAGAGAGCGGGTAAGGAAACAAGCTAAATAAATTACATCCCACTTGATTTAGCCTTAGCCTCCTACTTGCAGCAATGACCCCCTAAGGACAACCTGCATGCCTCTACCAGCTCTTATACAATCACTTCTCTCCCAGGAGGCTGCCAGTTAACTTATATAATTAAGCAGCCCCTGCCAGAATCCTACCATAGGCTTCCAGACATGTCTCTTCATGTCTGCATTCCAAGTGTGCACAGCTGATGTGACGCCTTGGGGTCCTTTGGACTCACTAGAAAAGGGGGAGGCAAAATCAGCTGGAGGGAGATAGGCTTCTTGAAAAAGCTGAACCTGAGTATGAGTTAGCTGTGGGAAAGCAAGCTTAATTACAGACAATGAGGCGCTGAGAGGACAAAATGGAAAACGGGGTTGAGCTGGCTTTAAAAAAGGTCCTGCAGGTGAGTAGCCTTGGGAAATTACTTCTCTCCCAGCCTCAGTTTCTGAATGGGTGAAATGATCCCAGTACCTTTTTCTCAGTTGCACAAGGGAATTAAATAAGAAAAAAGACAAAGCAGTGAACCATTTGTTCGATTACTTCATTCTTTACAACACTATTCTTTCTCTGTCTCATATGTGTTACATATGACAGGCAGACAGACACACACATTGACTTCTAGGTACTTTAAAATACTATGTACTTGATTGCAACAAGGTCTATATTTCACACTTTTCCACTTCAAACATCAGCTTCTTTTCTGTCATGAGGTAGAATATGCCACTGGTAGGGTCTTTTATGTATCTCAAATGGAAAAATATCAAAAGACCAGAGGAAAGAAAACAGAAAAGATCATTTTCTTATGAACTGATAAACTATACAAAGAGAGATGAACTGGAGCAGAGAAGGCAGGGGTCTGGAAACAAGTCCACTTTTCAAGTAAAAAGATCTTTCCCTTGTCAAAGAACCAGAAACTTTCTAGCCCTTGAGTACGTAGCTCAAAGATGGCTGATTTCATGATTTCTTTATATAATACTTCCTTCGTGGACTTGGTAGGCCAGGACACTTTCACGCAGCAGATGCAAGTGACAGAAAGTTCCACGGCAGGAAGTGAACTACTTACCCCAAATGCTGAATGCCTATAAATATGAAAAATAAACACTTCAGGGAGAGCTGAAAAATTAAAGCTCAGCTCTTTCCTGATCATCCATGCAGCTGCCACAGACCTGTGACCCCATTCAGGCCAGCGAGGTGTGGTCCACAGCAGACCCATGATGACACCAGAGCCCCGGACCATCTGTCCTGCCCACCTTGCTGGAACGTAGTGCCAGGGTGAGAGGTGAAGGACAGCATTTGCATCTGGCAAACCGGCATGAGAAAAAGAAGAGAATCCAAGAAACACCCGCCCTGAAAGAAGCCCAGCCTCCGGACTCAAAAAGAACCCACAGCTGGAGAAAACCAATGCAAGTTTTCAAAGAACCCTTATTATATGTTGTAAATTAAAACAATTGTACTTAAATGGTTTTAAGTGGGAGGAAAGGCTGTGGCTTTCTCCTATATATTAAGAGCACAGCTGTTAGTACTTGCCAGACATGCAAGTTTGTGTTCAATATTACTGAGCTTCAATAAATACTTGTAAGTTTTCATTTTATTCAACCAACATTTTTCATCCTGTTCTCTCAATTGACTTGCACTTGTTTCTTTTCTCCACATTTCTAACACCAAATCATCCTTTCACCTTGAATATTTTTAATTAAAAGAAAATTTCATCACCCTGAAGTGTTTTATTATTACTTTCTAGGCATTCAATGTTTAGAAGTACACTTCATAAAGTTGCTATAATAAACCATTCTGTGGGAAGGGATGTTTCACTATATTACAAGTATTTTCTGTTTTTATCATCATCATAATTGTATTTGTGTTAATGTACTTAAATACCTTATCACTGGAATCCGTGTGTTTTAAGTACATTTCTGTTATTTAAAAAGTGTTCCAAATTTCCTGCATTTTTGTGTGTGTCTGGAATTTTAAATGGTTATTAGCAATAGGCTACATAGCAGTTATTGAAAATATACACAGACTTTTCTGTTTTATTTGTTCAAGGAAAAGATAATATCTTGTCAAATCATTTTCCTATTCATGATAAGCATTTTGCAAAGTAGTCTCTTTTTAATGTTTGCTATTATGTTATTACTGAAAACAATACTGTCATCTACAAAAACTGTCACCGCGAATATTTCCCAAAAGTCTTTCAGATGAATTATTTCGCTGTTTGTCTTTTAGTGTAAAAATGCAATATTCTTCAGTTGACATACTGGAATAGCTGACACACACCAGGGAACATAATATAGTTTTAACCATCAATATCAAGGCCACCATTTCATGACTGCTTAATGGAGATCAGAAATGATTGTTATTGTTCTTTGATTCTAATGATGCCCTTCTTATTTGCATCTATGTAGTTTTGTAAATTTTTTTCAGCAATGACAACAATTAAAAGTAAACCTTCATGGCTGGCACTGAAGCACTCTAGTGGTAGAGTTCTTGCAACCCTGAGTTTGAGACCTTGGTACCACATACTCAGAAAAGGCCAGAAGTGGCACTGTGGGTAAAGTGGCAGAGCTCTAGTCTTGAGCAAAAAAAAAATGTCCAAGGACAGTGCTCAGGCCCTGAGTTCAAGTCCCAGGACTGGCAAAAAAAAAGAAGCAAAACAAAACTTTCAAATTATAATACCCATCATTATCTCACATTGTTCTCACTAAAAATACTTGTTGATGAGGAAAAAAAGGGGACCCTTTATCATCAAAACATAAAACTAATGATACTGTTTCAACTTTATTCCATCACTATAATTGCTATTTTGTCCCATCTTAAATGAACATGTTATATCAGTACAATAAACTGGGCATACTTTTGTGTCATCAGGAGAGCTATTACAACTGGGAGTATTAAAGCAACAATATTGATTGTCCCAACTTTAAATTCTGTGAGTATGGGGAAGACACTATAATCTTTGAGACTTTCTTTTCCATCCAGGCTTAGCTAACTGGCCACACATCCAACTCAGTCAGACAGCAGGCCAAGTGGGTTAGAAGGAATGAAGACAGAGAAGAGGTCCTTAAAGTGTGTGGATCCAAACTCCCTCACACAGGACTGCCATTAGAATGCAATTCATCTGCTTCCTCTAGGTGTTTCCCCACCCTCACCCCACTCCCCCACCAAACCCAGGGCCAGACAGATGCTGTTCATTTTTGCAACCCTTTTCACACTCCCATCTCTGTCTCATACAGCTTGAGAAAAGGAGTCCTCAAGTGCAGATGAGAAATAAAACAAGAACAAGACAACAGTTTTCAGTAACAACTAACAATAGAGAACTCAGCAGGTAATTAAGGATTTTCCACAAATGCCCCAGTGCAGTACCCAGGGTCTAGGAAAGTCTACCCTGTTATTTTTAAAGTCAGAGCTGCTTCAGGTCAACACCTCTTATATTTTTAGTTACACCCCATTGTCTCCTTTCAATACTACAGATTAAAATCAACAAGATGTAATAAAACCCAATCAATTCTTGTTGAAACTTGGGTCAGTTATGGTCATGTTTGAGTTTAAAAGGAATATTTCTGAACACACCAAAGACTCATGAGTCACCCTTGCCAGTGGCTGAATGTTTCTCCTTGTGAACTCAACTCCCATCGACCACTAATGGAAATATCTCCTGTCTATATTTTCTGACTTGGAATCAGTGTTGTCCCATTTCAGATCACAAATGATAGGAACAGTATTTGCTTCTAATTCTTTGTGTGTGTGTGTGTGTGTGTGTGTGTGTGTGTGTGTGTGTGTGTGTGTATCATGGGGCTTGAACTCTGGACCTGGGAGTTGTCCCTGAGCTCTTCAGCTCAAGGCTACTGCCTTACCCCTTGAGCCACAGCCCCACTTCCCCTTTTCTGGTGATTAATTGGAGATAAGGGTCTCAAGGTCTTTAGTGCCCTGGCTGGCTTTGAATGGCGCTCCTCAGATCTCAGCCTCCAGAGTATCTAGGATTACAGGTGGGAGCCACTGTGCCCGTGAGAGCCACTGTGCACCGCTTTGCTTCTAATTCTTGGGTGTGACTTAAAAACAGGCTGGAGAACACTGGAACTGAATTAAAATTTAAAACATAAACAAGGTTTTTGTTTTTGAAAGTATACTTCATTGTCTAATTTCACATAATTGCTTGATCACAGCATTGTGACCAAACCAAGCTTTTCTGCTTTCAGAATATCTGTTGTGGTGTGACATGGGTTAGTTTCAGGGAAGATGGAGAAACATGGATGGGCTCTTCCTCAAACCATTCACTCCTCTGGTTGGTAACCACCTGAGCATGTAGTCTGCATACCCACACAGCACCATCAGAAGAGCTGTCCATTAAGTCCCTGGCGGGAGATCTCCTTTCCCACCTGTGTCACGCCATGTATGGCTCTAACTGCTTCCTCCACCAAGAGGTATAGTAACTACTTTTAGTGTGTGTTTCTTAAAAATAAAAGCTTGTATTACTTTACTATGTGAAGCCACAATAAGACATTAGCAGGACCACAGAAGGGAAGATGTGGATGGGTGGATCTTTTTATACCATTTTTACATTTTCTGTCAAGATTATATGTTTACTTCCTTAAAAAAAAAAAAGTCAGCCAAGCATAAAATACGAATTTAGAATGTTTCTTTGCTGGCATTTCCTCTGCAGATTATATACAACTCCGTACACATGTGTTTCCTGTTAATTAGAGGATAGTTGGTGGGAGAGCTGCTCCCACAAGGCTTGCTATCCGAGCCAAACCCCTGCAGCAAGGGGAAAGTCCGGCTGAGGCAGCACTTCCTGCAAACCCCAGGGACAGGCCTCCTGCCTCAGGCTAGGCTTGGCGGTCAGAGGGCTCCTCCTCCACAGCAGTGTTTGGTAAAATGTTGGTCCCAACTGTGTGAAAAGTGACTTAGAACATGCTTGACAACTGCTAGTTACACTTGAAAAATGATTCTGAGAAGAGCAGATCATAACTGATATAATATATAATTATATAGTATAATTAGGTTATGTCTGCAGCAGCATAGTAATGATTAGGAGCAAGTCTGGATGCTCTTACTTGCTTTCTATACACCAGAGTCCTGTCTTGAGTTGACCACAGCATTAGCTTTCTCCTCCCCTACCTGAACTGCTGTGCAATGCCAGTGTAATGTCATCTTCTGCTTCTTCTTTCTTCTTCCTTCCCTCTCCCTCCTCTTCCCTACCCTTTTCCTCTTCCTTTTCCACTTCTTCCTCTTCTTCCCCTTCCTCCTCCTCTCTTCTCCTTATCCTTTTCCTCTTCCTCTCCTTCCTCTTCCTCTTATTTCTCCTCTTTCTCTTCTTTCCAGCCACAGTCTCCTTGTCCTCCCTTCCTTCTCACTTTGCAGCCCTGGAAGTCTTGGACTGATGCTAATTGGAAGTAAGAGTCTCATGAACTTTCCTGCCCATCTGGCCTCAAAGCATGATCCTCAGATCTCACCCTCTTGATTAAAAAGGATAGCAGACATGGGCCAATGGTGCCAGCTGAAATTATCTTGATAACACATACGCAGTAATCACAGCCATTCTGTTTCTAAAGCAGACCAACTCCATTCCTATTCTTCTTGTTCCTTTGTGGTATGCTCAGAAACTCAAGAGTGTGTGTGTAAGAGAGAAAGAGACAGAGAAACTCAATAAAATAGTACATGTCAAAGTATCTATAAACAGAGCCATCCCTGACCTCAAAGAACTTAGAGCTTCGGCTTCCACAGGTGGAAGGAAGAGAGAGAGAGCAACAGAGAGGGGAAGAGAAGAGAACCTCCCAGGGACATGGTGACCTCTGGGCTTTGAGGAGGGCCAGGATGGAACTGGTCACAGTGCAGGGAAGCTCAGACAAAGCAAAGGTCAGGGCATGCGAGAAAGCACCAGAAGCAGAGCCAAAACCAAAAGCACAGAGAGAGAATGCTACAGAGAGGCATGCCAGAGGCAGGTCACACAAGGCCCCAATGCCAAGCCTGCCAGGGCTGCAGCTAAAGCTAGGGGCTCTAAAAGGCCCACATACATGCTTTGCTCTTGTTAACTCAGTGGTGGGCTCTCTCTCTTTTCTTTTGAAAAAAACAATAACAAAAGTAAATTATTCATCATGTCTTCACTGTTAATTATCTCCCAGAACCAAGCTCACTACTAAAACATTACTATGGTACTAAACATTGAGTATCTATTTGTCTTGTTCTCAAACTATAGAAATAGGTGAAAGTGAACACAGGAGTCTCACCTGGCCTAGGGCATGACAGAAACTTCCTCTCAAGGTTTTCAGGGCAGTTCTGACCTGAATATAATGACCTCAGAGGGGCAGCTGTGAGATTAAAACGACTGGGGGGCTAGCACTTAATCAGTACCAAGCACACAGGAAATACTCACTTTTACCCCCATAAAACTAAGCCTCACAGAAAGTGGAAAGTTCAAATGTCCCCAGGAGACAACCGGCATAGAGCAGTAAAACCAACGCACACTCATAACCATTAGGATTATTACTGCTTCCTTCCACACGATGACTTCTCCCAGCGTCCCATCCTTGCTGAAGCACACACATCACTCTAGAGAGACATTACAGGCCCAAACCACTTTTGATTATCAAGAAAAGTACATGAGCAATAAAAATAGCTGCCAGTTGGAAAAATGGGGACCAAGAGAACCCCCAAGGTATAAGCTCTTAGAAAGGGAGTACTGACCCACCAGGGCTCAGGTCTGGTGGTCTGTGCTATGCTCCACGGTAGAGGAAGGTACAGAAACATCTCAGAAGAGGGGAACCAGATTATGTTTGTGTACGAGATAGGTATCTTCCATGACTGGAAACAGATTTGCTCAAAAACTCTAAAACATTATGCTTGTTCAAAGAAAGAGGGGAGGTAAGGAGGGAGGGAGAAAGAAAGGGAGGGAGGAAAAAGGAAGGAGGAAGACAGGGAGAGAGAAGGAGAGAGAAAAGAAGAGAAAGGTTGTTCAGACTCTACAATCAGATTGTGACTTCTTGTCTAAGCTAATTTTCAAAAACAATGTTAGCTTGGATCTTCCTAAGCCTGTGTTCCATCTGACTCAGAATCTATTATTTGATTATCAGAACAAGTTTTTCTTAATTGAATCTAATGGCTCTTTTAAAATTGAAAAATTACCAAGACCAGAAAATGACAGCTCTTAACAGCTGCCATGTCATGGAGCTTCAATACCTCTGCAAATGGGGATTGTGGGATGCAGAGAGTACAGGACTTGCCAAGCCTCCTTGGGCATTAAGGAGACGTAATGTGAAGCCATGTCTTCTTTCTACGGAAGGCATCACATCCAGTCCTTCTATCTCCCAAGTTTATGAGGCTCTGAGGGGAAACTGCACATACAAGAATCAAATGTAAGAAAGGGAGATGGTGGACAACACACAAAGTCAATGGTCTCACAGCTGTGTCTCCAGACCGGAGTTGGTAAAGCTCTGCTGATCACTCCTGTGATCTCCCTGCCCTGGTACCCACGTGTGTTAGCTGTGTCCCTTCACAGGCTGTCTACACTCTGCTGGGCCCTCAATTTGCCCACAGCTTGCTCCCCACATCTTACCCCTCTCCCTTGAGCTCCTGGAGTGGGTGGCAGGACACTGAGAAACTCCTTCTACCCCCACCACACAGCACTTGTTTTGTGAAATAGAAAATGGGACAACCAGCCCATGGAGATCAGAGCTTTCTCCCAGGAATCCAGGGGTTCAATGTGGAAGTGCCATCTTCTGTGGTCCCAGGGTCTCTGTCCTTGACCTCATCCTGGCTCCCAGCCATCAGGCTCACCATGTCTGTCACTCCCTCCATACCCTGCTGCCCTCCCAGCCCATGCACTTCCCACAGTTTAACTCATCAGGTCAGTTCCGCCCAACCTGACTGCACACACATAACACAGTCCTTCAGAGCACCTACAATCATTTCCCTTTCCTCTCTCATTGCCCCTCAGCCACACAGCTGATAGAAAGAGGAGCTGATAGAAAGGAAGGGCAGCAATCTGGGCACCTGGACCTTGTGGGTTCTATGATGAGGCAAATTATTTGAAGTTTTAGCTTCTGACTCTCTAATACAGGCAGAGGAAATAAGAACAGCTACTGTACTCAATTTCTTTGAGGAATACGAGTAGAAACAAAATGCAGGTGACACAAGTGTAATCCTATTCATTTCTTATTATTAAGTATTAGCTTTTCATTTCAAACCATGTCATCTTTTGTTATTTACTAGTCTCTGCAAAAGCAAAGCCTCTGCTTTCACCCACCCCAAGGGGACAGTGCCTACAATGAATTACTTGCTCAGTAGGCCAATGGGAACTAGAAGTGCTCCTTGACAATCCTGACCCATCCCCCTTTTGTAACTTGGTGTGCTGTCATTCTGGCCTGCTTGATGGGTCAACATAACCCAAGTTCTCATTGGTTTTTGGGTCAGGGGCCTCTTTGACAGGCAGTGTGGGATAATGGAAAAGCACAGGACACAAGATTAAATGACAAGGGTTAGAATTCAGGTTCCACCTGTAACGTGAATGATGCCTACATGATATGTAGTCATGCTGTGCCTTAAAACTCTCATTGTAAGGATTAAACAATGGGCTGGAAAATTCCTACCACATTCCTGGGCACAGGCAACCACAGTGTACCAAGGCTCAATGCCTGTTGGAGTCATTCTTGTGTCCTGTGGGCCTCCTCTGGGAACCCTCCATCTCTTATACCCTCATATCTGAAAGCAGTCAAATTTCCCTGGAGGAATTCTGAGAACTGCCACTTATCTTCACTAAATACAGAATCCTGGCCCTCTCCAGCACCCCAAACCTTCCGACTAGGCTACGACACAGAGTGAGTGAGTTTGCAGAGGACATTACCCATCAGTTCAGCTTAAAGAGTCTCATATCCCCTGACCCTGTCACTTAAAGACTCTAAATATTCTACATTCAGTTCCACAAATCTCAAGATGGTCAAAGACTGGAATGACAAATAGGCATAGGCCTCTGGTGCCTGAGCAGGCACAAGTAATCAATCACAGTTTTCCTGCTTATCCCAGACAAGCTCCAGATCTCTCTCTCTCCACTCTCCAGGCATCAACTGCCCATCAGCTAAAACTGTCATCTGGACGAAATCTATCTGTAAGTTTAGAAAACCTTAAATCAAGCCAGAACTCCAAAACCAGACACTGTGTACAGCAAAGGATATGACTGTTTACATGGTATTAAGCACACCACAGGCACGGTATAACCACAATCAGAATGACTCACAACCAACCTGCTGGTACTTACAAAACAGCCAAAAACTACAGTAGAATTCTAAGTGGTATGTTCAGGGAATGATGTGTTCAACTTGTAGCGTTCTTAAATCCGATTTCAATTTTAAAATTTCCACATTTACTAAAATCGCTCCTAAAATTACACCACAATACATGCTCGGTGAATTAGTTTTAGGCACTGTAATCAGTTTTTGCATAAAAATTTCACACAGTTCAAGGCCATGTTGTTTTATTATTGCTATTCCAAGTAATTACTACTGAAGATAAAGATAATATGATAGGAATACGGTGCCTGGAGCTGTTAAAAGCACCATTTACTCAAGTCTCATAGCAATGTATACGTAAGGTACCATTCTGACTCCTTTTACAGCTGAGGAGGCCTGCTATGGTACTGCCTTCATCAGCGGACCTGGGATTCGAACTCAGCCCCTGCCTTAACCAGGACATGCATTAACCTCCAATATGGTCACCTCATAACTGGAACACAAGTACAGGAGGTGAACATAAGCCTTCTCCAGATTTAAATAAACCAGCCCACACTTGACCCAAACGCCTGTCTGCTTGTTTTAATGTACAGGGGAATGTCATGAATAAGGAAGACCACAAAAGAAAAACAAACCAAACCAAGTTATAACTGCTGCTGCTGTTGATTTGGGTTTTCTGTTTTTCTTTGTTCTGCTTTTAATACTGGTTTGGTATGCAGCACTAGCGGCTGCCTTGTCTGGCATTTACCAAATGCCACTGGCTGGACACGTCCAGCACCTTGTCTATATGGGCCTCTTCCTCTCCGTCCTGTGCTCCTAGAGCCTCAAGATCCATCCAGGGTGACAAAAAGCCATTTCCCTGTTTTAACCATCACCCAGCAGGAAATGGACAGTACATCCGGATGCAGTGAGAATCCTCTGTATCAACCAATATTCTACTTGAGCTTTGGACACTCTAGCAGAGCTGGCAGAGAGCCCTCTGAGCTCCAGGGCGAAGCTGACACACCCCAGTGCTCACCTCACCTTGCTGCTTCCCTTTGGAGGTCAGCTCCAAGAAACCACCGCCTGCATTCTGCCAAATGCTAAGCATGCCGGTAGAGATAGAGGAGGGCTCACCAAAGGGTAAATCTTCCAGGGGCTGCAGGAGCTACCAGCCTGCCCCTGCACCCAAGTTCAGCTTTCTGTCCTAGAGCAAAGCTGTCCTGAGTCCAGAAAGGAAATATTCAACTGAATGCTTTCACTATATCATTTTTTTTAAGTTTAGAGGAAGACTAATAAAATACACAAAAATATATAAATATATACAATAACCCTCCAATTACCACAGTCCAGTTTCTGAACAATGAGCTATGCTGATAGATAAGCTCAGATAAGCCTATTAAGGGCAGGAGACAGAAGAGAAGCCATAATGCCTGAGACTGTTCATGTCTGTAAGAGCATGTGACAGCAAAGATCTACTGAGTGAAAGATCCAAAAGACCACTGCAATCCTCAGTTCAAACAAAATACTGATAAGGACAAAAGGAGAGGAAGAAGGGGGTGGAGAGAGGAGGGCAGAGAGATTTAAAAACAGAAAAGAGAAAAGAAGGTTCATGACTCACAGAGTCACATATTCCTGCTTGCAGTGTGGAAATCACCTTGCATTTCATGTCATAAATATGTCAAAACTTATTTTCTCCAAATGGATTAAAATACCTACTATTTAAAGGGCCCGAATGTAAATGGTTAAAAAAAAAAAACCCTGATTTTATAAAGGAATCCACACTCTCTGTTATATTTACACTCACAGTTGTAAATGTCACTGTAGAATGAGGGGAAAAAAATCAAATTTGGGAAACATGGAAGTGCATTAGAGACACAGAGGCAAGCCCTGATAAATCTATCTATGTAGCACAGATCTAATGCTATATAATTTACGATCTAGCTGCTGACTTCAAGATTTAAGAAGCCTGCCCTGTGTTTTTACAAAGGTGGGAATTTCCATCAATTAGGCCTTTTGATGGCAACCCAGATGCTTCATGCTGATATGGGTTCAATTATGGCCTCCAGAAGGTAAAGGCATCCCAACACTCAATATTTATGAATGTGACCTTATTTAGAAACAGAATCTTTAAAGAGGACCTAGGGGAGATGAGATCTTAAGGACAGGCTCTTCTTCAATAGATTGTGTTCTCATAAATAGTACTCGCATGGGCAGAGAGACACAGTTCTGCACACACAAAGGGAGACAACAATCAATCAAGGTCCAGTCAACATCCAGTAGGGCACCAGCAGCTAGCAGATGTTGTTGGAACATATTCACCCCCATGACCTTCACAGGACACAACCTGGTCCACTCCTTGACTTGGAATAGCTTCCACAGGCAGGAGACACATTTTTGTTATTTAAGAATCACCATGTATAGGTACTTTGTTGACAGCAGCTCTAAGACACGATATGTATGCCCTCTCCACCTCCGCTCCATCATATCTGCATCCTTTACTCTGACCTGGCCCGGTCACCTCCTGAATGAGCTGACTGCACAGCTCCACATTTCTCTTCCCATACCCTAGCCAGGAGAAGCGCTGGGCTGGTTGCTCTCTGTGTGAACTGACCTGCACACTGCAAGACCTCAGGCACCAAATGGTGTCATTTCCCCAAGGATCCAACTCTGCTCCAGGGAAGAACTAGTGCTCTAAAAGCTCTGGAGCCACAGGTTAGTTCCCTTCAGCCTCCCCTTCATGAAAAGGCAGGAAGTCACTTCCTTGTATGATAGTACAGATTCTTCTCTCATAGTTGCTTGTGGCATTAGACATCTAAGGAAATAATCCTATTTTTACACACTCAGATCCCGACCTTAACTGCAATGGAATTTTTCCTGGCATCCTTACTCAGAAATTTACTGTATAGAGAAGCAACAGCTTGACTGGTAATTTCATGCTTAAAATAACAATGAAAGCGGTAAGCATCCATTTCACAGCTGCAAAGAGCAGAACAACTTTACGCCCAGTTTGTAATGCTTTCCCTTACTCACAAGCCTAAACAAGCTCCACATTTTCTGTCGCTTACTCCCAATGACAATGGCTCTCCAACATCCAAGATATGTTTCTGCCCAATGGTGTCCTTGACCCAGGACAGAGTCTCTCAAGGCAGCATCAGTCCTTCAACTTCCCTGATTCAACGGTCTGTGAGGGAAGGAGTCAACACTGCTCTGTGCCAGGAGACAGAGTCATGATCAATCGGTATTCCTTACCATCTAGACACCTAGCCCCCAATATCACAATCATGACCACCCCAGTACTTAGCTTCCAATGACTGGAAAACATATGAATCGATCACCTACGCAAACGAGTTCATGGATGAAGGAACTCATGAATGCATGTATGCAGGAATCTGGATTCTAATGATACCATAGCTCTCCACTGACTGCATAAATGAGCTAAGGGTGAGCCATTTAACCTCTGTACGCAACTTTCCTTCCTATAAAACTGGGCGGTTAGATTTCACTGAGAGATTGAGAGAGACAGAGTGAGTGCCAGGAGATACCACACATATACACATGTAGGCAGCGCTCACCTATAATCCTAGGAACTTGAATGAAAGTTAAAAGACTTCATTATTTGGCTGAGAAATTTTAGTTGGAATAAGTAGGAAGGAGAAAACTCTTCTGAAATCCATACCAGGCATCCTCCTCTTTCACCTTGGTTGGTGAATAAAACAGTGAAGGTAAGTTGCAGATAGGGGAAGACAACTCTTCCATCATGTGCTTCCTGCGTCCTAGAACCTCCCCACATCCCATCCCACCTGCCCTCCCTACTTCCCACACTGCAAAAAACGGTTCATGAACTCTCCCAGGCTCAAATCTATCTCAGTCCTCCTCCCTGCCCTCTGCCTAAGGCTCCTGCTTGCATGTCTGATGACTTTGCACATACTCCCTCCTCATTTGACAGCCAGCAAAGTCAATGCACCCCGCCTCTGCTGCCTACATTCTTTTTTTTTTTTTTTTGCCAGTCCTGGGGCTTGAACTCAGGGCTTGAGCACTGTCCTTGGACACTTTTTGCTCAAGGCTAGCACTCTGCCATTTGTGGATTTTTCTGTGTATGTGATACAAAGAAAACAAATCCAGGGCTTTATGCATGCTAGGTGAGCACTCTACCACTAGGCTACACTCCAGGGCCAGCCTACATTCTTTCTAGGGCTAGTAAGAATGTCACAGAAAGAGGTACGTGTCCTTGGGTTACACCTTGACTTTTAAACCATTACTGATTGGTTTTATCTTTCCTCCTTCCTCCCCACCCATACCCCTAACATCCCCCGCCAACTCTTGAGGAATTCCTTAAGGAACCACACTCTCCAATCTCTCCAGGTTTTCCCTAAGACCAAGAACAGAGCTAGGAAAAGGCAGAGGATTAGAAAATGCTATTGAATGAATAAATGAATGAAACAGAATGAATGTCCAATTCTCAGGTACTGGTGGCTCATGCCTGCAATTTTAGCTACTCACGAAGCTGAGATCTGAGGATCACAATTTGGAGGCAGTCCAGGCAGGAAAGTCTATGGAATTCTTATCTCCACTATACTACCAAAAAAGCTGAAAGTGGAATCATGGCTCAAGTGGCAGGGTGCTAGCCTTGTACAAAAGCACAGGGACAGCACCCAGGCTGAGTTCAAGCCCCAGGCAGGCACACACAAACAAGAAAAACAAAACTGCAAGGTAACTTTCACATATTTCCTGGACAAAGTTATCAAGGCTTCCACTTTTAGGTACTGATTCAGAAGTAAATTTCAATTATTTTAAACTCACTAGACTACCTGCTTAGAGCAAGAACAATATGTCTGTTACTACACATGAATGGTAGGCACAAGGCCATGTGATTTTCAAGCTGGTGAAAGCCTGGAGAAGGAAGCTCTGAAGCTCCAGAGCTCAAGGGAATCAAACAGGACATGAAGATATTCTCTAACCAGGAGGTTTCAATGCACCACTGGCTGGAGATGAGCATCTCTGTGGAAACCCTCGGACTTACTTAGCTAAGCCTAACTCTAGTCATACTCGTTCCTTATGGTTTAAAAAACTTCAGCTAAAACCAAACTGAACTGGAAACACAATTGTTCTCACTCACACTTGATGGTCACTGCTTGGTATTGAGTGAAACAGTGCCAAGTCAACCTAACACTGCTAGAGAAAAACCACAGCATTCCCGTGACAGCTTAATGTGGCTAATGCTCCAAGTCCCATTAGCTAACACAACCCAAGAGCTACCAAAGCACCTTCATACTGCTAAGATATCACTTCCTGAATATGAGCATAAGTATCAATACTGCAGAAAAACCACGTACTGAGAAAGGAGACAATACTACAGCTAGGGAAAATCAATAGATGAGCATTGACTAGGTCTTTAAACAGGAGACCTTTAAAGCAATTAGTATTTGTCAGTATGTATATGTGTATGTATGTATGTGTGCATGTGTGTGTGTATGTGTCTGTGTAGTAATTATGCGTGTTTCAAAGTAAACCACATCAGAACACCTGCTACCAGCAGCTGTGTGTCCTTCAGTGAGACATCCCAGTAAAACACCCAAGAATAAATGTGCTTTGAGATTAATAGGTATATTGTTCAAGTAATGGGCGCTCCTACTGGGAATTCACCCACAGTTACTCACCCACTGAAATCAAAGCATTGTAAAATTAGAACATAGTTCTGAGTTATTTATCTGCCTTCTTCACGAAACAGAAGGGAAACTGAGCACTGATCCAAACCTGCAATACTTAGTGGCTGAACTAAAACCGGTTTCTTAATTCCACATACAAAACATGTAACATCAAACTTATACTTTTACAAAGTGCATAGAAGGCAAACAAACATTTGTTAATGGAATTGTCCAACTAGGAATGCAGGGTTCAGGAAGTATCTTAATATACTACCTACCAACAGGATAAGCCAAGTAATTATCTTGCTTTAGGCTACCAGTCGTTGAAGGTAGTTGTAATACTATAAAGCATATAAAACAATAAAATATGACTGGGACAATTATTGAAGCAGGCAAGTTTGTTGTGAAAACCAAATGTCTCACGGTTAAGGAGATCATGTAAATAGACCAAGCCATGAAACAGGACAGGTTTTCACACACATCAAGGACAGCTTCCATGGGTAAATCTACAAAAGGCAGGGATGACTAAGCAAGCACAGGACCAGGAAACCTCAGAAAGTGAGGAGGTGGGGAACCAGGGTGAGCCTGCACACAGAGATAAAGGTTCTCCATCTAGACCTTCTAGTGCTGACAGGCTCCTTGTACTACAAAGGTGGTTTCTTTTTAAATAAAAAGCATCTATAAGCTTTACAAGGATGTTCAAACACTATTTCATCCTATCTCCACCCCACCCACTGTAGAAATAAATTCCAGGACATTCTAATTGGGCAGACAATTGGCCAAATTTAAACAATCAAGACTGTAATTTTCTCTTAGGTTTTGGTGCCAGTACTAGAGCTTGAACTTGGGGTCTGAGATACTGTCCCTTAGCTTTTATGCTCAAAGCTAGCATGCTACCACTTGAGCCACAGCTCCACTTTCAGTTTTTTGGTGGTTAATTGGTGATAGTTTCCCAGACTTTCTTGCTCAGGATTGGCTTGGATGTGATGTTCAGATCTTAGCCTCCTGAGTAGCTAGGATTACAGGCATGAGCCACTCACGCTGGTTGGTAATATTTGGTATATGTGATTGTGAATCTCTCAAAGGAGACTCCCAATTCTAATTTAATTCGTGAAGACAACCAAGTCTCAATAAACATAGCTTCCATCACATGTCTCACTCAATGTTAAATATATTGATCTTTTTTCCATAAAATCTGACGTCTCTGCTATTTAACTTTTCTCATAAAAAGTCTAAAAAACCAACACTCAGTATCTTCCAAACAGAACAGCTAACAATAATTTAGAAAATATCACTTATACATTTCCAAGATGAAACTTATCACACCGTTTCAGGGTGAATAGAAAATACACACACACACCTTTACAAAAACAAACGATCAAACATCAGCAGAGCAGCCTGCACAGCCGGACAAACCTGGTCAGGGCTCGCGAATGACAACTAAGAGCACCTGGGGCCAGCGCCCCATTAAACCACCTAGCTCGAGCGGTTAGTGACCCCCGCTGGGAAAAGCTAGGGGAGGGGAGGGGGGAGGAGAGGGGGAGCCCCCGAGCTGTCAGGAGAGAGGAGGGGAGGGGAGGGCAGAAGGGCGCCCGAAGCCGTCGGGGGAGGGAAGGGGAGGGAGCTGCCCTCCCCAGCCCCGCCGCGGAAGCAGGGCCTCCCCCTGCCCTCCGCCAGGGGGGCGCGGGTGGGCTCGGGGATGGCCGGGACCCCGCTCCCCGCCCCCCCGGGGCGCCGCAGCCCGGGCGGCACGCTTCCTGCGGGCGCCCGAGACCCCCGCCCGGGACCCGGGACCCCGACCCCCCGCCCAGCTCACCGCCACGAAGCCCGAGGACGAGGCGACGAACACGCGGACGACCATCCTCTCACGCCGCGAGCTCCGAGCTGAGGCGGACGCGGAAGCCAAGCCCGGCTGCAGCCGCCGCCGTCGGGGAAGCTCGCGGGGATCCGGCTCCCCCGCCCAGTCCGCCGAGAAAACCCGCCGCCGGCGTCTGGGGAGGGGAGGGGGCAGCTGGCCGCGGCGCCTGATGGGAGTTGTAGTTCCCGACTCTCCCCTGCGGGCTCCGGCCGGGCACCGCTACAGACCCGCCCTCCCAGGCCCCTCCTTCCCTTCCAGAACCCTCCCTCCGTCCCTCCCTCCCTCCCAAACACTTCCCTCCTAGACCCCTCCTTCGAGACCCCTCCCTCCCAAATTCCTCTCCCAAACTCCTCCCCTCCAGAGCCCTCTAGAAACCCTCCCTCCCAAGTCCCTCCATCCAGAACCCCCCTCCCACACTCTTCCCGCCCCCCTCCCTCCCTCCCAAGTCCCTCCATCCAGAACCCCCCTCCCACACTCTTCCCTCCATCCAAAACCCCCCTTCCACATTCTTCCCTCCCCCCTACCTCCCTCCCAAGTCCCTCCATCCAGAGCCCTCCCTCCCAGGCTCCTCCTTCCAAAGCCCCTTCCGTTCAGACCCCTGCATTCTAGGCCCTCACTCCCAGACCCCTCCCTTTAAGGCACCTCTTGTAGACCCCGCCCCTTTTCCAGCTCCTCCCTCTGCACCAGCCCCTGCTAGGCACCCTGGTGACTGGCCAAAGAGCTAGAATGGTAAGGATCCTGCGATTCAAGGGCAGGAGCAAACTGAGTGGGAAGATCGTGGTTCTGAGCCTGCAGGGCAGGCCAGGAGGAGGAGACCCGGGTACTCTGGGGGCGGGGGAGGGGCTGGTGGCAGTGGGGCTGGCAATGGGGCTGGCAATGGGCTGGCAGTGGGGCTGGCAGTGGGGCTGGCAGTGGGACTCCCGTGGCTCCCGGGGAAAAGCAAGGTGCTTTTAATGTATTTCTTTTCTGACATTGTCTCACTATGTAGCCAAACCCAGTCTTGAATTTATAATCCTCCCGCCTCAGCTTCCCAGAGGCTGGGATTACAGGCATAGGCCACCATACTTGAATTGAAAGGCGATTCTTTTAGATAAAATGATAATCCTTTTTTTTTCTCGCAGATCCTTAAAATTGGAAACCCACATGAGAAGATAAGCAATATTTTATTTTTCTTAACAAAACTGTAATTGTAGCAGAAAAAAATAAATAGCAAGCGAAATGAGAAACCCTCTATCAACACTAGACATAGGGATCCCACCCGGCCCACTCCCTACCTCACACAATGACACTGCTGCTCTGCCCTTCAACTGTTAGATTTGAGCCCAGTCTGTACCCTTTTCCAAAACGGCTCCACATTCCAAGGCAGTCTCCCAGGAGAGTAAAAGCTTTGATGTATTTGCTAAAAGTTTAGGAGGAACCTTTCTTTAGCAAGTGTTTTCTGTTTGACAGAAGCTCCAGAGTCTCACGGTTCTGTGGACATGAACCAGTTTTCCCTGCACTTCTGTATTTACTTCTTTCCTTTTAGCAGGGGAGTTTCACCTAGTTGTAAGAACAGTGTTAATTAATAGTTCCAGAAAGAACGAAATTAGATGATGAGGTCTCCAACTCTGGTGTATTTTTTCCCCCAAATACAACTCATTTGGATTGATTTTTTAAGAGTGATTTTGACTACATTTAATTTCTATTGCTTACTGTAAACCCTTTCTATAGTAGTCCTTTTTTTTAAATTGAGTACAATAAGGGATACACAATCCTTTTTCTTTTAGTGACAAAATAATTAAAAATTAGCTGAGTGTGCCTGTGACCTATGCTTGTAATCCTAGCTGCTCAGAAGACTACCATATAAGGATCCAGTTTGAAGCCTGCCAGTCTACAAGACTCTTATTTCCAATTAATCGCCAAAAAGCTGAAAGTGGAGCTGTGTCTTAAGTAATAGAGTGCCAGTCTTGAATGAAAAAGATAAAAGACAGCTCCCAGGCCCTGAGGCCAAGCCCCAGTACTAGCACACAGTAAGTTTTTTAAAATTATGTATTAGTTTAGCTATAGTTAAAAATCACTCTGCAAATGTTTTCCTGTTACAAATGTGGAAGCAAACATTTATAAAATACAGATGACTTTCATAAAAGTAGATATAGTCTTTCCTCTATGAATGCATGTCTGTACAAGAGTCAACAGTTTTAACCTGTATCAAGTCTGGGCTATCTGCTTTATAAATAAAGTTTTATTGCAGAATATTCCTTTTCATATGACTTACAGGCTGTATGGATCTCAACGCTGACCACATATACTAGCTGGTCCTTTATCTAAAGTATCTGCCCTCAGTCCCTGTTTCTGGTTTCACCTGTTTCCATATCTCTTTTTCTGGAAATCTGTGTCATAGCCGTGTACCATATCATAGTTTTCATGTCTTGCTAAAGCCATCATAAGTAAGGTGCATTTTGTGCAAACAAAAGTTCCCAAACTCACAATTTTCTAGGTAATTTGTAAGCATTTTAAGGGCTATCTTTGAAAAAAAAAAGATTATTCTGGTAGTAATTCTGTCTTTATACCCTGTATTTATACCCTATATTCTGTCTTGTTCCCCTGAATGAAACAAAGTAATTTCTAGAGTTTACCTGAAGGCTTAATATGTTACTTCAGAAACCCAGCAGCCTGGCCATTGGTGTCTCATGACTATAATCCTAGCTACTCAGGAGGCTGAGATCTGAGGATCACTGTTCAAAGCCAGCCCAGGCAGAAAAGTCCCCATGAGACTTCTATCTCTAATTATCCACTCAAAAACTGAAGGTGAAGCTGTAGCTTAAAGTGGTAGAGCACTAGTTAGTGATGAGCGAAAGAGCTCAGGGACAGTCCCCAGGCCCTGAGTTCAAGCCCCAAAACAGGGCAAAACAAAAAAAAACCAGAAACCCAGCAAGCAAATAGGATATGGAGACCTATGGGGAATACATTAAGTAAAAAATGACTGAAACTTAAAGCAATCTGGGATATAAGCCAAAGGTCTAAGGCAAGGTATTAGTACCACTGATAGCAATCTGACAAGCGAGACTGCTGATAGAGCAGGCGGCTGAAACTTAGATGGGAATCAGAAAACTGAGTAGGTCATTAGACTTTAGAAAGGTTGGCTACCTAAGGCATGATGGTTTTCACAAGTCTTTGGGCCATCTGGCAAAGATGCTTTAAAGTAGGGGTCCCTCACCTTTTGTGGGGGCTTGAGGGGAGTGTCAAGGAAAGTTGAGCAGTCTGTTGAAGTCTATGGATCTCTTCTAAAAAGAAAAAGTGTTTCTAATACTGTTCAGGAAATGAAATTTCAAGATTGCAACAGAAACTAATATTGCAAATTAGTCATTAAAATAACAAACATGTATATATTTTATATGCTTCCTTATTAATGCATTATATGTAAAGTTCAGGTGGATAGATCAAATGTCCACCACGATTTTGAAGTAGTAATGGGAAAATGTTTTGAGATATTTGCAAGAATTGAAAATTGAAATTAAACCTAATTTCTGTTGATAATGAAGTCAGATACTTTGCTATTACAGTGACTTGTTGCCTACATTCATAATTGAGAGAATTAGTAACTTTTGGTTGACATTTAGTGAAAAGGTCAAGATGTGATTTTTGTCTTTTCTTATTCAAGAGATGTCAGCGCTGTGTGGGCGGAAACTAGCTGGGGAGTTGCAGTGTCTGACTATATCCAAACGTACAGAATTCTATGGGGTTTTTTGTTTAATTGTCGGGCTAATATATAGGGGGGTTACAGTTACATCACTAGGTATTAGGTGCATTACTTCTCACACCTTGATACCCCTTCTCATATTTTTGTCCCAATTTCCCTACCCCCACCCCCTCCCAATCATCTTGTTTCCCCTTCCCTTTCCTATTTCAAATAAACAAATAAACGTATATACAATATACCAGGTAACAAAGTAAGATAGAGTAGCAAAATGAGATTAACCAAAGGACAAAAAAAGAGAAGAGAAATAACCTAGTATATTAAGAACAACAATCACAAATATAAACCTCTTGTTTCCATATCCTAGAGTTCATTTCATTTAGTCTCAGCCTATATGGCCTTATGTATGTAGGTTTTGTGCTATTGTAATCCTCTGCTAGGAAAGTCCTAGATATGTACTAATTATTACAAATGAGGGAAACCATGGGCCTGGCTTACTTCACTTAAAGTGATTTTTTCCAAGTCTTTCCATTTCCTTACAAATGGGGCAATGTCATTCTTTCTGATGGCAACATAGAATTCTATTGTGTATAAGTACCACATCTTCTTAATCCAATCATCTACTGAGGAACATCTGGGTACATTCCATATCTTTGCTAAATAGTGCTGCAATGAACATTGTTGTGCTAATGGCTTTAGTATGTCCTTGTTTCTGAACATTTGGGTAAATGCCAAGTAATGGAATTGCTGGGTCATAGGAGAGTCTTTTGAGGAATGGCCATACTGCTTTCCATAGTGGTTGAACGAGTTTGCACTCCCATTAACAGTGTAGTAGTGATCTCTCCTGGCCACAACCCCTCCAGCATCTGTTGTTATTAGATTTCTTGATCATGGCCATTCTAGCTGGAGTGAGGTGGAATCTCAAAGTTGTTTTGATTTGCATTTCTTTTATGGCCAGAGATGTCTTGTCATACATTGGTATCCCCTCCCTGGATTTTTTTCCTATTTTCCCCCCTCCAGGCTCTCCCTCCCTCAAGTCTATGGTTTTTGCATGAGATTCAAATACCCACAAGACTAAGCCAGGAAGATAGCAGAAGATGACCCCAGATAGCAGAGATAGCTTAAAATGTTGTCTTCCCATACTCTCATTTCTGTTCTAATAAACTTACCTGTTGTCTTTATTTCTTCTTAAGAAGTATGAGAAAGTACAAATATGGTCAAAATATCTTATGTGCATGAGTGAAAATAGACCCCCAGGGCCAGTCAAGATTGTTTGGGAGGAGGGAAGTGAAAACTTGACAGAGCAGGCCAGACTAATCACGGCAGGCTGTATACACAGCATGTATGGTTATATTGTAATCAAATCCTCTTGTACAATCAATTGGTGATCATTTAAAATGTGAGAAACAGGAAGAAAGTATATAAAGAGAAAAGGGAGCAGAATACCCAATGGCTCAGGCATGTAACCTTAGCTACTCTGGAGGCTGAGATCTCAGGATCAGCCTTTGAAGGGGGACGGAGAGAGGGGGAGAGGGAGGAAGGAAAGGGAGAGACAATTGGAAGGTGAACAAGGAATTAAAAGACGTGGAGTATTAAAAAAAAAAAAAAGATGTGGAGTAATGCTGGGTTCTGGTGGCTCACGCCTATAATCCTACCTACTTAGGAGGCTGAGATCTGAGGGTGGAAATTGGAAGCCAGCCAGGACAGGCAAGTCCATGAGACTTTCCAATCAACTACTTAGGAAAATCCAGAAGTGGCACTTTGGCTTAAACAGTAGAGGGCTAGCGCCTTGAGCAGAAGAAGCTCAGAGACAATGCCCAGGCTCTGAGTTCAAGCCCCAAGATGGGAGGGAGGGAGGGGAGCCTGCTGGAAGAACTATCAGAAAAATCCAAGAGAGTGAAGTAGCCGGAAACCAAAATGAGAGTTTTACGTTTCAGAAAGTAGCTAAGTGGCCAGAGGAAGCAAAGTCAAGCTGGAGTCACTAATGGCAACCCCTTGCACTCACAGGTGTTTAGAACCTGGCTTTGTTTTGGCTACAGCATGACCTATTGCAGCTTGAAATTAATGGCATATATTTGAAAACAAATGCTAGTCCATCACATTCCTCTTTTAGGAGTTCTTCAATGGCCCAGTGAAAGATAGTGCAGTGGTACTGGAAGTATGAAGGGTTTCAATTCAATGTGTCAAGCTATGAGTATACTTCCTGATTCTTCATAGTCTGATTTCAATTCAACATGTCAAGTTATGAGTATACTTCATGTCACCTCTTCCCATCCGTCACTACCCCCCACCCATCCTCTCAGATCTGGAGTTGTTTGAAACAGCCAGAAATCTCAGCAGTCTCAGTTTTACTTTACAAATGCAGTGGAATCTGATTGAGAACTGTTTTACCAGGGCTATTCTGTCCTTAGCTGCACTTAAGCAGATACTTTAAAGAAGTTCATTTTTTAGGGAACTTGAAACTCATCATATTGCAGCACAATCCTGCCTTGATCCAAAGCTATAGCACCTCTGAAAGCAAGGAGGTGCTTTTGGTTGTTAGTGAATGGCAGATTGGTAGATCAGAGGGGTTAAGGAATTGCCCTGAATTAGTATCTTATGTCTGACTACATAAAGTTGACTTATCTTCCTTAGTTTTTTGGTATGCTTAATGGATTATATATGTAAAGGATTCTCACAGCGGTGAGAGGGTGTCAAGGTTCTGAATTCAAGCTCCAGTACCAGCAACTGAACAATTAAGGTTCTAAATGGATTATGGTTTATATAATTCCAGTCAAAACAGACACTAAAAATACCTAATAATTGACATTTGTTATTAGTTTACTACAATTACTATGCTAGAGTAAACATGACATTTGCATTTTGGTTCTTGTAGAATTCAGAATCTATTTTCCTTCCTCTTAAATATGCTGCTAATGAGTTTTCAACATTCATTATAATCTCTCATGTTCTAGGCAGAACTGCCATTTTGAATAATTGCAACAGAGAATGTATATAAGAAAATTTTCATATGCAGAGCCAATTAGAGAAAATGGAAAAGCTGAGTCAAACAAATATAAAATGCAGCATTATTATAGCAATTACATTCCTGGGTTGTTGTTTTTTTCTGTGTTAAGTCCTAAATGGAACATTTGTTTTCAGTGCTTATAAACACCTTAAGCCATAAGATTTTGAAAAAAAATAACACTAAGGTCTTTCCCTGTTAATCTTTAAATGTGTTCCTAAGTATAAAATCAAAAGGATACAAGAATATGGACACCTTCCCTTCAAAATGTCATCTTTCCCTCAGTTCTTGCCCCATCTTTATCTACTTCATCCAGAGGCAACTTGCATCGCTCAGCCCTACCCACACTGCACTGGGAGCCCTTGGATTTAAATGGCATCTTTCAAGAGCAAATTTTGGTAGCCTCAGTGTGGCCTTGTTTCTGTTCTATTGGATAAATGCTGAGGAGTGGAATTAGTGGATACTAGTGAAGCTCAATATTTAGTCATTGGAGCAACCTCCATATTGCTTTCCAGAGTGGTTGAACAAGTTTACATTGCCTCCCACTGTGTCATAGAGTTCCTTTCAAGCCACATCTCTACCAGCATCCTTTTTTTCCAGTCCTGGGGCTTGAACTCAGCACCTACTCACTGTCCTTGGACTTTCTCAAGGCAAGCATTATACCACTTGAGCCAGAACACCACTTTAGGCTTTTTCTGTGTATATGGTACTGAGGAATCAAACCTAGGACTTCATGCATGCTAGGCAAGCACTGTACCACTAGGCCACATTCCTAGCCCTGCTTTGCATTTCTTTTAGGTCCAGATTTATTTACTATAGGCAAGATATGGAACCAACCCAGATGCCCCTCGGTGGATGAATGGATCTAGAAAATGGGGTATATATACACAATGGAATTCTACTTACCATTCATAAGGAAATGGGAAGACTTGGAAAAAATTATATTAAGTGAAATAAGACAGACCAAAAAAAAAAACAAAAAACAAAACATATGTTATGTGATTCCCCTCATTTGTGGTAACTAGAATGTGCCTGTAAATCTACATGTAAACACATTGGATGGTTAAAAAAAAATCATGAAGACAGGATAAATTAGACAGTTCTTGAGGCATTCACACAGTGAAACCAAATGGGGATATTCTTAGGGAGGAACACAAAGATGCAACAGTGATAAGTATCTTATAGAATAATATTCATTGAAATGAACTCCAAGTAATGGAAGCAAGAGGTGTTTTCCTTTGTTGCTATTTTCTAAAATGGAGTGACAAAGGATTCAGAAAATGAACTGCACAATTATGGATGGGGACTAGAGGGAAAAACTGGGAGAGAGGGAAGGGGTGACAGTGTCTAAAGGAAATGTACTCTTTGTGTAACTTATATAACTGCAACTCCTCTGTACATCACTTTTATAATAACAATAAAATGCATGAAGAGAAAAAAGGGAATTCTGTTCACATTATATAAAATCCCATTTAGCCCCCGAGAAAAAGACTTCCTCTGAATACAGCTTACCTACACCCAGAAGTCCCCATCTCACCCAGCTATTATTAACTTGATGACAAAATGTAGCACTCAGTAATGGAATTTAGGCCTTCCTGTGTTAAATTGCTTCCTGGCTGTAAGTCAGACATATTTGAAAAGTTCATTAAGCACTTCTTGTCCTAAAAACAACACAGTGAAGTGTCCTAAAATTTTAATCACCATTTACATTTGCCTGGAACACATAGCTTTTTTTTTTCAAGGCCTATCTGTCTTACTTCAATTCATTTATTGATGCCAATTCCCCATCAGTAACTCATCTAACTTTATCTCTTCAGTGATTTGAATTTAAGTTGTTAATAATTATTTTAAAATCATTTCTTATGGTTAGAAAAGATGTTAGTCTATCTTTCTGACTTGTTAAGATGCCTGTGCTTTCGTTAGCTTTTCAACAGAAGGGGTATTATGTTATTTTAATTTCATACCACTCACATTTATTGTGCTCCTACTAAGCAGCAGGCACTATCCTAGCTGTGGGAAATAGGTAATCATGAAGACAGGAGATGAGTGGTGGGGAAGAGGTGTGCAAGCATATGCACACCTGAGTAGAAGAACCAGCAGAAGCAAGGGAGAGCTGGAAAACAATCAAAAGAAACTTGGGATATGGGACTTTTGATCCAAAATATCCTTATAATAAGTTTCACATTCCTTCGTATTTTAGATACTAAGGCAGAATATGAATAGTCAGCTAAACTCTCACCAGTGTCTATGTTCCTCATATTTGTAATGCTTTGCCCTTCTCCTTTGTAAAAAGTATACCTGTGAGTGAAATCAAGGCTGGAGGGTGGGAAGAGCTGGAGGAGATAGAATTCCTCAGCACTGAACCCGCATGGTGGACATGCGACAGGCGCCTTGTTCCCGGTCCTCTTCCTGTTCCAGGTCAATTAATACATGCCCAGATGCATCTTTGGGCAAGCCAGACACATTTCTAGGCAGTCCTGCAGCGAGACACTCTGGGTCCAAGTTTGTTGCCTCCTGGTTGCAAGGCAGATGCTACAGCCTCATCAACTATGGCATCTTTTTATTTTGGTTTGGTTTTTGGTTTTTTTGGCAAGTCTTGGGCCAAACTCAGGGTCTGGGCACTGTCCCTGAGCTCATTTTGCTCAAGGCTAGCACTCTGCCATTTGAGCCACAGCACTACTTCCAGCTTTTTCTGTTTATGCAGAACTGAGAAATCAAACCCAGGGTTCTAGGCAAGCACTCTACCTCTAAGCCACATTCCCAAGCCCCAACTGGGAAGAAAGATGAGAACAAGCATAAAATGAACTTCCCTCTTGGCTGGAAGGAAAATCTAGTGAGGAGGAAGGCCTCCTAGCCAAAGTCCTTGGTCCAAATTGAGTCCCATGGGTTCCTTCAAGGGAGGCTGGGAAATGCATATTAGAAAAAGGAGATCAAGATAGGTTTGAGTCTGTTGTCATTCATCCTTGGGGCCTTTTCCCAGGAGCAATCAATAGTAACTGCTTTGCATCAATAGTCATTGCTTTGCATGACCTTAGGAAAATGACGCAGCATTTGGGTTGAGATATGCATACACACACACACACACACCCTTATAAACACACAGAACTTTCTCACCATTCTAGAGCCTGAAAGGAAAGAAAAGTCAAGACACTGCTGGATGCTGATGGCTCATGTTATTCAGGAGGTTGATATCAGAGGATCATGATTGGAAATCAGCCTGGGCAGAATACTGTGAAACTCTTATATCCCATTTAACTGCCAAGAAATGGTAGAAGTGGAGCTATGGCTCAAGTGATAGAGCACTAGCTACTTTTGAGCACAAAAGCTCATGGACAGAGCCCGGGCCCCAAGGTCAAACCCCAGTGCCAACACACACACACACACACACACACACACCCCAAAACCCCAGCAGATTCAGTATCTGGCTCCAGTTCACATCTAGTTCATGGCTGGCACCTTTGCCCCATGGCCTCCACAGTGGAAGAACTTCGTAGAAGATCATTTGCCTCATTCTTAGGTCACCTCCTAAAACTCCAGCCTCCTAATACATCACAATTGTGATTAGATTTCAGGATGGATTGGGGGACACACACTGAGACCATAGTGGCATCTCTGCCTCAGTTTCCACCTCTGTTGAATGATGATTATGATAAAATTGACTTCCTAGGCTTGAGGGAACAATGACGTAAGTGACTGGGAAGATGACTGGTGCATAAGTTCTTATAAATATTAGCTACTGTTCAAAAGAGACACAATCTGTTTCCCACAGGGTTTGAGTTGTGACTGGATTCCTCCAGTTCCCGAGCAGCACAAGCAAAGAGAACAGAACTAGGGAACTTTGCACACATCTGTGTCCTAGCGTAGACCCCCCTCTATTCTTCCTGACCTCCTCCCCCTTTCTCTCCTCTCCTTTCCCACTTTTTTTTTTTTTTGCATATAGCCAACTTTCATCTTTGTTAATGATTCTCTCTTAGGGACCCCTTCTCTTTGAAGCCACAGAATTATCATTACTCTACCCTGAATCTAACTTTAATGCTGAAAATATTCTGACCCTTACCCCAGTCTCACCCTTCTTCGCCAGAAGAAAAGACAAGATGAAGGGGAGAGAGAGAGATTTATGACATGGCATGAGCAGGCCACAGGAAGATGGCACTAAAGTCCACCATATTTTGGGGTACGGGTATGAGCCTTAGGTTTAAATAGAGGAAGAATTGGGCCCCAGGGGGATAAAGGAATGCATCAAGTCTCCAAAGTTCTACAGAAGTCCTTATCATTGTCTTCATTTCCGATTCCCATGAGGAGATTCTGGCTCCAAGGGCAGCCTCTTCCTTCTAGACCATTATGCTCATTTGGGGCTGAGCTGTCTGGCAAGGCTCCTCTTACTCCTTAGGGAACTTTCAGCCCCATGTTACAAAAGGTGTTATTGATCGCCAAATGACTGAAGAGACAGCTGCTTCCAGCCATGACGAAAATAACACTGAGGCAGAGATGCCAGACTTTTCTCCTTTTAGTGAATTTCTGGGTCCAAGTACAGAGTCAGTGCTTTTCAGCAAATCAGTTGAAGGATCTGTTTCAAATATACCTTCATGAAACTGAAAATGGAGTTGTTTCCGGGGTGAGAAGCCCAGCATTGGCCTCTGGGCTTTGAGTACTTACTAAGATTGCTTGCAAAAACTTCCCATTTCAACATCCAACCTACGGTCCAACCCCTGGGGCTGAGGTTTAGCCTTGAGCCCAGAAGTTTCTATCACAGAGTTCTTGTGATTTCTTCCTGCCCTTATCACACTCAGATTTCTCTGCTGTTTAACATTTCCCCCTTAAGGACTCAAGGCCTTGAAGAATTTTCCATTTTCTTGGCACATTCCTATTACCCATGGCTAGCTTCTTCTTATCTATGGCATGATATTGGCTAATTATACTTTGTGCTATTCCTGAGGTTTGAAGCCAGGGCCTGGGCACTGTCCTTGAACATTTTTGTTCAAGGTTGGCAGTCTACCACTTGAACCACACCTCTACTTTCAGCACTTTGGTGGTTAATTAAGGAGTCTCACAGGCTTTCTTGTGCAGGCTGACTTCAAACTGTACTCTCAAATCTAAGCCTCTCCAGTACCTGATTACAAGAGTGAGCCGCTATCGTCCAGCTCAATTTCTTCTTATAAGAACCCAGAAACGAGCCTACCTTCACAACCTTATTTTAAACTGATCTCCACTCTAATCTCTAAACATTCCTTTCTAAGATCTTGGAGGTTAGAGCTTCGGTATACAAATGGGGATGTGTGCAAATGAATTCATATCTGTGTCTATGATAAATCATTCATGTAGTGTATTAGTTCATTTGTTTGATTACTACATGGAGATACTTGAAGTTCTGCAACTTTGTAAACCTGAAGCTTTGCCATGAACTTTGTCACATATAAAGCTTACAGGTATGGCAGCTCAAGCAAATGGTGCCAGGCCAGTTCCAGCCCTCCTCTGGTGAAGGCCTCACAGGAAATGGGACAACACCATGGCAGAAAAGACTGTGGGAGCAAGAGATCACACTGCAAAGCAGGAAGTCCGGGGGGGCTTTGGCCCACCATCCCCCCTGGAGACCTGTCCCCAGGGAACTGAGGGCTACCCAGTGGACTCTAGGGTTGTTCTTCCTTTCCTCCCTCCTTCCTTTCTCCCTTCCTTCCTTCCTTCCTCCTTTCCTTCCTCCTTATTCCTTCCTTCCTTCCTCCCATTCTCCCTCCCTTCCTTTCTTTCCTCCTTCCCTTCTTCCTTTCTTTATTCTTTCCAGTCTCCTTTCCTTCCTTTGTTTCTCCCTCCCTCCCCTCGCCCCTCCCTTTCCCTTTTTTCCCCTCTTTACCTTTCTTCTTTTTCTCCCTTGTACAAGCTGGTTAAACCCTCTATCCTTCACTGGGATATACCTCAAGCTAGTCTCCATGTCCTTAACCCCAGCACACTGAGGTCCCAGGCCCTGAACACACGCACCATTATGAGGATAAAGCACATGGACAACATGGCAGAGAAGGAGTGATGAGCCAACAGTTGTGGAGTGTTGATGAGCATGGGCTCTAGATGGTCTGCTTCAAGTTCCCTGTTTGTCATCATTTGCGAATATCACTGCCTATAAGCCATGTGGCCTTGGGTAGGTTATAATATCTCACCAAACATCCATTTCTTTTTCGTTTTTCTTTTTTCTTTTGCCAGTCCTGGAACTTGAACTGAGGGTCTGAGCAATGTACTTGGACACTTTTTGCTCAAGGCTAGTGCTCTGCCACTTCTGGCTTTTTCTGTGTATGTGGTACGAAGGAATCAAACCCACGGCTTCATGCATGCTAGGTGAGCACTCCACCACTAGGCCACTCTCCCAACATCAATTTCTTGTCTGTAATAAGGCCATACCAAGATCCCATGAGAGCGCTGAATAGAACACAACAGGAAAAGAAAATGGGGGCCAAGAGTGCGGCCTATTGGTAGAGCACTTGCCTAGCATGCATGAAGTCTTAGGTTCAATTTTTCGCTACCACATACACAGAAAAAGCTGGAAGTGGTGCTGTGGCTCAAATGGTAGAACAGTAGCTTAGAAAGCCCAAGGACAGTGCTGCCTGAGTTCAAGCCCCAGGAAGAGAAAGAAAGAAAGAAAGAAAGAAAGAAAGAAAGAAAGAAAGAAAGAAAGAAAGAAAGAAAGAAAGAAAGAGAAAGAGAGAACGAAAGAAAGAAAGAGAAAGAAAGAAAGAAAGGAAGGAAGGAAAAGATGAGTAATATTGTGTGTTATAAGCATTTGAAATGAGCAGGGGGATAATTCTGGCACACAGAGAACTCACATACATGTACTTAAAACTATTCTGAGATGTTGGGCACTGGTAGTTCACACTTGTATTTATTCTTGGCTATTCAGGAGACTGAGATATGAGTATTATGTTTCAAAGCCAGCTGGAACAGAAAAGTCCATTAGACTCTTACCTCCAATTTACCAAAAAGAGAGAGGGGAGTGGGAGGGGGAAAAGAGGAAGAAAGGAAGGAAGGAACTAGGGAAGAAGGGGGAAAAAAAGAAAGAAAAAGAGAGAGAAAGGAATGAAGGAAGGAAGAAAGAAGAAAAATAGGAACGAGAGAGAGAGCGCATGCTAGAAAGCTGAAGTGAGCTGTGGCTCAAGTTGCAGAGTGCTACCCATGAGCACAGTGAAAAAGCTCAGGGACAGTGCCCAGGCCCTGAGTTCAAGCCCCTGGAACAGCACCAAGAAGAACAATAGCAAAACAAAAACCCAAAACATTTGTTTTTGAGAATGAAAGTTTTAGTTTCATTGCACAATAAAATATGTCCTCGCTTTCCATTAAAACCAAATGCCATTTATGTAGGACAGGCCTAACTCATTCTCCAAGAAATAATGCAAACAAACTTTTTCAAGAGATGTCAAGTGCCAATTCCTTTTCAAATATAAAGATTAGGGATGTTCATGAATGATGTAAAACACACACACACACAAAAAAACAACAACAACAAAAAAACAACCAAATGCCATGACTTCTGAATGTTAGTAAAATCCTGTGGTTCTTTTTTCTTTGTTATAAATAGCCTTTAAATTAGCCCCAAAGGGAAAAGTCTCCTGCTTGTGCTTTTGAGACAAGGAAAACTGGAGGGGGCCATTAAAGCCAGACCACTCCACTCATTCCTCCCCTGTCGGGAGCCAAGCTAATTGCATGCCGGGGGTGTCTACGGTTTTGGGGGCTTGAGGGTTTTGTGGATCCTGGGATTTTTTATTTACTTGGCCCTTGTTTTTAGGTTTTTTAGATTTGCTTGGTTTTCAGTCGCGAGCAGGTTTAACCGTGACATTGGGTCCTGTGACTACTGGGGGGCGATCAGGCACCTTAACGACCTGCAGGGTTAGCAATATCCCTGAATGTATTCCTCCGGAGCGATATAATCGCAAACCCCATGATTTACCTAATTCCCATCCTTCTGCCCGTTTCCCAGCATCCGTGAACTGTATCTTAATTTTGGAATCCTGGCTGTTGGGTTTGAAAAAAATAGCCAAATCTTTCCCAGAGCCTCTCCACCAGGTGGAGGTGCTGGTTTCACATCCCCATGCTTTACAATAATATTCCTTAGGGCCCCCGCATCGGTCAGTCTGTTTTTCCCCCGGGCACATGTACCAACTGCGCCATCTGCATTCTGGATAAGAGTCCTGTTTAGTCCAGCTAGTTTGGACCCAAGATCCTTCGGCCAGCTGGCATAAATCAAAGCGGAGTTCAGGAAACTCTGGCAGGGGTCCCTGTGTCGTGGTTAGGATTATTCTTTTTCCTGTCTCGGGGTTGCGGATTACCCACGTCCAGTTGGATGGTCTTTGAGGGTTTGCAGCATCTGAGCACAGGGGTAGGTAGAGAAAAAAATAAAGGCATAGGACAAACATAATTCCCGTTCCTTGAGACATCTTTTCGCTGCAAATCAGATAAGGCTTGGCTTCGGGGGGACGTACCAGCTGGTCAATTCAATCTGAAAGCATAAAGAGAGGAAAAAAGGTTCTCAGGGTTGCATATTTTCCCTGGAAGGAGGGTTATCAACAGGCTTAAAAAGTCGTTCTGGGAGCCAATCAGCCACTCCTTTATTATCAAGTATACAGGCTGGTCCTCTTTCCCAGACCAACATTGGGTCAGACCCTTCCATTGGGAGGTCAGAGGATCCTTCCACACAATAGTGGCATAATTATTAATGGTTTGTGGGTGCCAAAGGTGATCAGCTGCAGATTTTTCCTTAACATCCAGAGTTAACAAATAGGACATGATGAAGAATATTTTTGGAGTTCCCTTCGTAGGATAAAAGGTCTGTGTTTTTAACTTTTGAAAAGTATTTTTAAGGGTCTGATGGGCTTGTTCAACAATTCCTTGGCCTTGAGGATTATAGGGAATACCAGTGATGTGTTTTATTTGCATCTGACGGCAGAAATGTTGAAAAATTTTGCCAATATATCCGGGGCCATTATCGGTCTTAATAGTCTTAGGCTTTCCCATAACTGCCATGCACTTAAGTACATGGGCGATAACATTTTTGGAGGCCTCACCAAAGTGTGGTGTAGCAAAAATAAATCCACTGAAGGTATCAACAGTAACATGAAGATATTTAAGAGTACCAAAAAAAGGGACATTGGTAACATCCATTTGCCACGGTTCATTAGGAACCAATCCTCGGGGATTAACTCCCAAATGGGGTATTGGCAACAGGGTAACACAATTTTGGCACTGTTTGACAATTTGCCGTGCCTGTTCTCTGGTGATTTTAAAAAGGAGATGAAGGGGGCCGGGACTTTGGCCTTTAAGAATATCAAACAAAGGTTTAAGCTCACCCGTAGTCAATTTAAGATAGAGGTGGAGCCAGTTAATGTCACCTAAGAGTATTTGAAAATCATTTAAAGTTTTAAGATGATCAGTCCTAAGTTGAATTTTTTGGGACAATATTTTGTTGGCAAAAAGTTCAAAGCCTAAAAATAAATAGGGAGGTTTTAACTGAATCTTATCCGGTGCAATTTGAAGACCTGTGCTGGTAGGAGCATTTGAGAGTTGCTGAGAGAAATGGAGAAAGCAATAAGCATTCGGTCCAGCAAGAAGAATATCATCCATATAATGAATTATATATAGAGAGAGGGATCCTTTAACCTAAACGGGTCTATAATTTGAGCAACAAATTTTTGACACAACGTAGGGCTATTGGCCATCCCCGGGGGCAAAACTTTCCACTGAAACCTAGGCATGGGGCCTTTAAAATTTACTACTGGTAGACTAAATGCAAAGTATTCTTGATCCTCCAGGGATGGAGACGGATGGTGAAAAACCAATCCTTTAAATCAATAAGAATTTTATAATATCCCTTGGGAATAGCAACCGGAATAGGAAGGCCAGGTTGAAGGGCACCCATAGGAATCATGGCCTTATTAATTTCCCCTAAGATCTTGAAGAAGTCTCCACTTTCCTGATTTCTTTTTTATTACTAAAATGGGTGTGTTCCAAGGGGAAGTGGTAGATTCAAGGCAGCCTGCAGCAAGCTGTTCCTGTACTAACGCTGTGGCTGCGGCCAGCTTTTCAACTGTTAGAGGCCACTGATCACCCACACAGGCTCTGTCCTTTTCCAAGAAATTTTGTCTGTGTGGAGTACAGGCATGTCATTGGCCACTCAGGAACATTTTTATAGCAAATGTCGGCGCGATCAGCCTTAGCATCGACCTGAATGGGCGACGTAAGTCCCTGAGAATTCTTTCCCAGCCCTTGGCCTGGACGATATCCCTGATTAAGCATCGGTTGAGTAATTAATTCATTGGGGCTACACATAATAAGTCCCAGTGAGAAAGAATGTCTCTGCCCCATAAATTAATGGGGAGGCCGGTGACCACATAAGGCTGTACCATGCCTTTGTGTCCTTCCTCATCTTCCCACAAAATACTTTTAGAACTTTGAAGAGGGTTAGAAGTCTGTCCTATTCCTTTTAAATGAGTCATAGAAGGGTTAAGGGGCCAGCCTGAAGGCCAATCCCTATTGGAAATAATAGTAGCATCTGCTCCTGTATCAACAAGGCCCTCAAAAATCCTTCCATCTAATTTTAACTTTAGTAAAGGTCTTTTATGTGTAATTTCCTGTACCCAATAAGTATCTGAGGAGCCAAAGTTATTAGAGCCTCTCTAGTGTTTGTAGCTGGGGTTATTAGCAATGAGAGGTAGCAGTGCCAGTTGGACAATCCTTTGGCCAGGGAAAGTAGTTATAGGTCCTTGAGAAGCAGTCGCCACTATTTTGATTTCCCCAGTATAATCACTATCAATGATGCCTGGCGAAATATTAAGACCCTGGATGGTGGAGCTTCCGCGTCCCAAAATTTAGCCAAATGTATTTGGGGGCAGAGGGCCAAAAATTCCAGTGTAAAGGATCTGAGTCCTGGAATCAGGGGTTAATATTGATTGGGAGGTGGCACAGAGGTCCAGTCCTGCACTACCTGGCATTGCTCGCATGAGGGAGATGACATTAGATAGCTGGAGATTGGGGGAGGAACCTGACAGCCCCAGGGTTCGACCCCATTGTTGGCTTGGGGCCCTGGGGTGGGCCCCTCATCAAGTTTCCCTGCTTCGGATTTCTCTGGTTATCAGTCTTTGATCAGCATTCCGAGGCCCAATGTTTCCCTCTTTTGCATCAGGGGCAAAGGGGGCGGGGGGGGGGGGGGGGGGGGGGGGAGGCGGGAGGCCTCTTTGCCTTAGGGACTGGGCATTCCCTCAAAAAATGGCCAGGCTGTTTACAATTAAAACGTCTTAGCCTTGGGCCCCTGAGTAAAATCTCTCAGGGCAGCTCCAATAGCCAATCCAATACTACGGGAGGCTGGATCAACATCAGCACAAAGTCTGATATAATCAGAAAGAGTTTTGCCACAGTGATGAGGACTGAGCACGTATTGCGGCTTGACAGTCAGAGTTGGCATTTTCAAAGGCAAGATGTTTAATGAACTCATTATCTGTCTCCTCGTGCCCCATAAAACATTCTGCAGCCTCAGTAAGGCGTCCCACAAATTCGCTGAACGGCTCTTGAGACCCTTGGCGAATTTTTGCAATGGAAGAAACAGCCCACCCCTGAGAGGGAAGGCTCTTCCAGGCTTGGAGAGCTGTATGTTGAATCTGAACAAGTAATCCTGGGGAAAATTTGGCCTGTGTCTCATTACTATCATAGGGACTCTGGCCTAGCAGTTTATTCAGGGCCCAGGTTTTAGATGGACCCGGGCAATGACATTGCAACGTGCAATGTCCTGACACCTCTCTCAGTATAATCAGCTTTCCGGGAACTAAGCGTTGCTTTAGCTAGCATTCCCCAGTCATTTATGGTAAGCCAATCTTCGCTCAAGGACTCCAAAAGAGAAAGTGTAAAAGGGGCAATTGGGCCTTACGTAGAGACGGCGCTCTTAAGTTCCTTTATATATTTAAGTCTATATTTTTGAGTCTTAATAACTAGAGGATTACCTCCATCTTTCTCATCAGAGGATTCTAATTTTTTAGGGTCTGGCTCCTTTTCCTCTACATCCTCCTCTCCCTCTTCTTCACTATCTTTCTGGGCCTTCATACTATGGGGTGGGGGGGGGGGTGAAGATTTAATTTGGGATCTGGTTACCCAGAAGGCATGAAGAGTCTTCCTATCTTTTGTCTTGCTTTTTTTGGACAGGGCATTAGAAGGGGGATTTAGTTCCAGGTCTAGTTCTCGAAGTTGTTGGAGTAAATCGAATTTTTCTTTTTTGATTTGGAGAAGGGTTTTTAAGGACTGAGCTTCTCTGGTGATTTTAAACAATAGCCTGCCATGTAACTTCTGTTAGACCATTTACAGGAGGGAAGGCAAGCGCGGGAGAGCAGAAAGGAGGGGAATTTCCATAAGATGGCAGCTGTGTTAGAATCGGCGGCTTCCTCTTCTGCTAAGGTTGCCGCCTCTTCAGGTGAGAAAACATCGTCCCCAGGATTGCCAGAATTTAGGCTTGATAGAACGGGATAAATGGACTGTGGCTTATGAGTTTGGGGAGCATCTGTAGACATTGGGATAGAAACAGAGGGGCAGGGGGACTTAGAAGACTGTTTTAAAAGGGAAGATTGACTCCCTTTGAATTTTTCTTTTAAAAAAGTTTTACTGTCCTTCACCACCTCAGAGACATCTACCTGAAAATGTCGAACCTGTAGGTCTTCATTTATGAGGTTCCAGTAGGAGAAAGCCTGAACAGGCACCTTCTCGGAGTCGAAAATGCGGTGTCTTTAAGACAATCACCTACACGCTGCCATCTGTTCTCGTCTATGGTCCCTTCTTGTGGGAGCCAGGGACAAAGATCTTCCAGAAACATAAAAAAATCTACCAAATCCTTTTTTCTTAACCCGTGCACATCGTGCCTTGAGAGAGGCTTTGAGACCGTGTGTAAAAAGTTCCTGCTTACTAAGCGTTTGTCCCGTAATTGCGTGGCTCTTCTTACCTTCCCGGGCCTGGATGGCAGATGCGTCCTTCTGCGGTGGCGGTATGCGGGTCTTCTCTCACCCAAGGCGGCGACCCAAATAAGACAGCCGGCACACTTCTTCTAGCGACGTGCAGTTCCGCTTCTGTTCCTTGAGCCCCACGTGGCACCACTTGCCCCGGCCTGCAGGGTAGTCAACTAGAGCTCGAGGGGGAGCAGACCTGAATGAGAGACAAAGCAGACACAAGGAGGGAGACCAACACAGGTTTCTGATCAATCTTTATTTTTGCACAGCTGCTCCTATGCGTTCAGCGGGAGGACAATTGATGTAAGCTGGTTACTTGGTAACTATCTTTACATACCATACGCCTATGATACACCTGGGAAGGGGGTCAGGAGGCGGTCAAACTGACCCAGCAGGATATTAGTCAGATGTTTTTCCCTGCCGAGGGGGATATCACGGTTTAGTCATCTGTGGTGGGTGAGGCTTCACAAATTCCAGCTGTTAGATCTTACAGTATGGCGATTAGCTTGGCCCCTAACACTCCTCATATTTTTTTTTCCCACCAAAACAGGACAAGGGGTACCTGGGGCTGGAAATGAAGGTAAATTGTATGGTCCCATTTCCCCTCCTCTCCTCCACGGGCAACTGGACTTGACATGATAAGTCCTCCACCAGTCAGCCATCATGTCTGTTGTTCCTTCTCTGCCCATCGGAGAGCTTTGGTAGAGCTCTGAACTTCAACTGCCTATGAGGATGGGAATGGCATAAACAAAGGCAAGGAAAAGAACTGAACTAAAGCACTGGTTCTGAGACTACAATAGCTACAGAAACAATGTAAAACTGCCGAGGAACATATACAGTAGCAAAAGACAGGCAGAAATTATATATGTTTATTATATATAATACATATGTAGAGGAAAAAGTAAGCCATGAGTCAGTGGATGTTTATTTATGTGTGAGAGGGGAGGGAAGTTATGCATAGAGATATAATTAAATACCTAAACATAAAACATAAGATAACTGTCTATCTAGGGGAGCTCTGATAGTGGGAAGGAAGAAAGAAAGGAGATGTGGATGAATGTCATCTTTTTAAAAATTGTATTTTATACAGTTTTGAACTTAAGCCATGTTATGACTTAGATATAGTTTACCAGCTCAACTATGGGATTTTTGTTACCTAGAAAAATAGAAGCAAACTGATTTTGGAATCAAACTTGAATTCCTCTTACTGTGCATCATATAGGCAACAAAGAACAGCATGGAATATGATTTTCTGAAGTGATTTTGAAGTGCAGGAGTGTTGGAGACTGCCTCGGGGTCTCTTAACTTGTTGCCTAAGACTTTTAATATGATAGGCTTAGTAAAAAAGTTTTAGGCTGATTACTTTGTGCTAAGAGACACCTGGTTGCTTTGCTCTGTGTTTAGAGACATCCGGACTGCTATCTTGACAAGTTAAGCTATAGACTGTTCTGCCTCATGCTAAGGAATGTTTGAATTGTTACCTCCACAGGTTAACTTGCCCCATGTCCTGTTTTCTCAGGCCCCGTTTCCTGCTTACCATGAGATTCTTGCAAAATTTAAAATTCTGCTGCGCTAGCCCCTGCTTTAGAGCCCTATATAAACCCCCTCTGACTTTCAATAAACAGACCTTGATCAGAACACTGTCTTGGTCTCATTTGTTTGTCTGTCCCACTCATTTAGGTACGGTTCCCTCTCGGGACTCAGTTGACTGAACCCCGTGGGCCAGGGCTTATACTTGCTTAGCTATCACCTTACTTGAGCCATGCCCACAGGCTTTAATGCTTCATCTTTAATGAAACATATTCTACAAACAAAGCAAACAACATTAGCAGTAGCCAGATGGCCGTGGCTCACACCTGTAATCCTAGCTACTCAGGAGACTGAGATCCTGAGAATCACAGTTTAAAGCCAGCCCAGACAGGATATTCCATGAGACTTGTATCTCTAACCATCAAAGAGCCAGAAGTTAGAGGTGTGGCTCCAATGGTAGAATGCCAGTTGAAAAAGCTAACGGACAGCACTCAGGCCTTGAATCTAAAATTAACCTCATTTTTCTGGTATTTCTAATGAAATCAGTATATGGAGGGGGTCTTGACTTACACTATATGGTTGACTTACACTATAATAATACATGATTCAAATTGTATGCTTATACACACATGCATGTAGACTATGGCAAAAGTGCTAGGTTAATGTTAGGATCTGGAATTTCCTGTATAAGAAAACAGGAGGGGGCCTGGAGTTAGGCCTAGTGGTAGAATGCTTGCCTAGCATGCATGAAAACCTGGGTTTGATTCCTTGGTACCACTTACATATAAAAAGCTGGAAGTGGTGTTCTAGTTCAAGTGGTAGAGCTCTAGCCTTGCGAAAGCCCAAGGACAGTGCGTAACACTGCTTGGTCGATGTGGAGAAATGCTCAGTCACATGTCGCCATCAGCTGTGTTTAAATTATCCTGTGGTCTGCTGTTTCCTTGCCCTTAATTTTGTAAAATTCTGCTTCCCAAGACACAAATGATGTGTCAAAAGTAAAGTAAAAGTTAATATGCTTTAATTTAAGTGATAATTTTAGGTCTGTTGAATGGGATTGTGCCTTTAGTAGAAGCTGGATAGCATTAGAGAAAAAAAAAAGAATCAAGCATCCATAGTATAGAGCTAAAGCTTACACACCTAAACATGAGTGGGCTTTCCTCAACAGCAGTATCCTTGGAACCAGTGATGAATACGTGCTAAGGGTCTATTATTTTAAGGTTATTTAAGAGAATACCCTTATCCTTAGAGGATTCAGGATGAATTAGGGATGAAGTTTCAAGATAGACATCAATTTAATTTTTAAAAATTTAGGTAGATAATGAAGATGATAAGACACATAGATAGAAGATATATATGTACAGTACACGCCCGAGAGGGGGTAAATAAATGATAGACAATAATCACATAAAAGATAGACAGTAGATGATGATGAAGATAAATGACAGATGCATAGATAAACAGTCACAGAGGAATCAAGTATGATGGAATGTTGGTAATTAATCAACTAATACTTTTTCATAAGCAAAAGTTAGATGGAAAGACACATATGGATTAACTAAGATAAGTATTATCTGACCCCTAGTTAAAAGCAAATTTGTGCATTTTCTTTTTTTCTTTTCTGAGTTGTTGAGCAAAAAAGTTGTTGAGCAGAGCAGCATGTAAACAGTGGGCAGGACTGTGCAAAGCACCTGGCTAGCCTCAGAATGTCACTGTACAGATGAGGAGGTCTGGGCCCTGAGCACAGTGGTGGTGCAGATGCAAGTCCAGCCTTCAGGAGGTTTCATTCTTCCCAGTAAGAGAATGTGTGTCAAAATCAGAATGACCCAACTACAGCGTGTGCCCGTCGTGCTCTTGGGCCAGTCACTTAAGAGATGGATCTTGTTCCTGAGAGTCATTTTGAGGATGGAGTTAGAAAACCATAGGAAAGGCTGAGAAGGGAATTGTCACCAGCCAAGAATCCAGCCAAGACTGGTTCTTATTATGGTTCCCAGGTCCTCATACTTCTCTCTTTAGTTTTCTGCTTCTTGGGCTTTTTCCACAGTGGCCTCTGTGATTGAGGAGCGTCGCTGTTGTTTGGGCACTCAAAGGGAACTGTGCAGGACTGTAAATGAGAAGGAGCTCCCACTTCTCACGTGTCTATTCTTGATCAGCCATCTGACAGGAGCCATGCTGGGCCATTCTGCTGAGAAAACCCAGGGTCAGCAATCATTCAAGGACTTGCTGTCTCTCAAACAGGACAAAAGAAGCTGGCTTCTGTCCATATTATCATCACAGAAAACTCTGAAGAAATCAGGGTTGATTTGAAAGCAGATTTTTCTAAACAAATAAAAGAATATTTGAGAAAAATACAAATCTAGATACCATTTGACCTTTGGTTTTATTGTGTATTTATATATAGAAATAGAATTTTTATGGGGGGGAGATGGTGGTTTTATTCTAAGACAAGGTCATGTATCCCAGGGTGACCTGACTTTGGACGCATGATCCTCCTGTCTCACACTCCCCCGTATTGGGATTTCAAATATGTGCTACTCAACTCAACTTCCAAGATTCATAAAATCAAAAAGAAAAAAAAAAAAGCACCAGTACTAGGGCCTGAACACAAGGCCTTGCACTCCCAACTCACTTTCTTGGTCATGGCTGACACTCTTCCACTTGAGCCACACCTCCAAGTCCAACATTCTGCTGGTTAACTACCCATAACAGTTTCAAGGGCTCTTCTGTCTGGGCTGGCTTCAAAGCAGGATCCTCAGATCTCACCCTTCAGAGTAGCTAGGATTAAAGTAGAATTTAGCAACAATATTTCATATACATCAGGTATTACTCTGGGTATTTTCTATATGTAATCACACTTAATCCTGCTAGCCACTCTTTCAGGGAGATTTTCCCCTTTTACAAATGAGAACACGGACTTCTGAGAGACTGATCCAAAAAAAGCCTGACCTGAGCTGTAGAGTTGTCTTGTCCAGAAGAGGAACCCAGAGGCTCCCGGGCTCCCAAGTGTCCCGCTGGGTTTAAGTGGCTCTAGAGACCACGCCAGCCAGGAAGCACAGTCCAGGTGTAAGCTACAGGAGTAGCACCGGCGTGCTTGCTAATTGGCTGGAATCAAGCTCCATTCAGAGCCCCTGGACTTGCCCAACTGTGGGTGGACTGACTCCCAGGCAAACCGGTGGCATCAGGATGCTAGAATGTGGGAGGGGGGGGGAGAATGTCCATCCGGACGCCAGCATGGAGGGCATGTCCTGGGCAGGCAGCCTGGGGCCTGAGCCTCGAAAGATCCCCCAAGTCCTTACCTGCAGGAAAGTCATCTCAGTCATCTCAGGTCACTTCATGTTTCCTTCCGTTCTGATGCGCCTAAACTGGAAAATAGCCCCACGGAGGCTGGCTGCCTGCTGCTGAACCGAGTTCCAGGCCCAATCCTTCCTAAAAGTCCGTCGTCTCTTTGGCCCCTGGCTTCCTTGGCCTGTAGAACTCATTTCCACCAACAGACCTGGGTAAGAGGGTTCTCTCCGTGTGAATCCCATGTTTCTCTGCTCATTTGCCAAATGCAATCTGCCCTGAGCCTTTCCTGGAGTTAATCAGTACATGAATAAGAGTATGTCTATTTGCAAGTTCTTTTCTAGTTGAGAGAGAGACAGAAAATAAAGCAAATGGTTGGTTTCAGGGGGAAACTCAATGCAAATGCTATAAGAATGACATGAAACAAAAGTTGTTCTATGTGTAAGGAAAATGGAAAAGGAATAGGCCAGACTCGATGTTTACCAGGCAAGGACTGTTTATTGAGGAACAGAGAGTGGCACAGACCTTCCCTCGGGACTGGAGGTTGTGCTAGCGACTGGATTGGGGGGTAGGCTTATGTAGGGCTTAACAAGGAAGCAGGAAAGTCCATGAGACTCTGATATTTAATGAACTAGCAAAAAGCTGGAAGTGGAAGTTTGGCTCCAGTGATAGGGAGCCAGCCCGGAGTGAAAAAGCTGAATGAGAGCACAAGGTACAAGGATCTTAGTACTAATCCTGGTACTAGCGCGCGCACACACACACACACACACACACACATACATATAGACACATAAACACACAGACACACATACACACACAGAAAGAAAGAAGGAAAAAATAGAGAAGTATAGGCAAGGAAGGAGAAGGAGAAAGGAAAAAGAAAAAAGGGGGGGCTGGGAGAGACAGAGGGAGGAGTAGAGAAAGAAGCAGGGTGGGGGCGGGGGGGTGAAGAGAGGAAGTTAACACTCCTTTCTCCCAAATCACACCACAACTCTAACATTTTCCTCTCTGTAGCATATAATTCCACCATTAGACATCTGCTGTTGTGAAATCATTAATCATTCTAAAGGTCTCAATGAGCATAAACTAATAGAGTAGCCCCGAGAGTCCTTGAAAATGAAGTGTTAGGAGTTTGGAATTTTGTTAAGGAAGCACAAGTTCAAACCCCAGTTTTGATGGGCACAATCTAATCTGGTCACCATCTAATGAATACCCGGCCCATGGCTCTGCTTTCCCTGATGTCATACAAAGATCAAAATGCCAACAGGCTTGGTTCAAATGTGGACTTCCTTCCTCACTGGCAGGCTTTTCTATGTGGCCGGGGGGCCTTGCTCAGCACCTAAGTGTGGTGTGCACAGATGGTGAGAGTGAGTGCTCCAGGACAACTATCTCATCGTGAGGTTCTCACTTTTATGACCTAATTTAAACCTCATTGCTTCTAGTCTTGCCTTGTGTCTACCTGCCTTACTTTCCCTTCCTCCTTCCCTCACTCCCTCTTTCCCTCCTTCCTTCTTTCCTTTTTCTTCTTCTCCTCTTATTATCCTTACTTCATTGTATTTATTTGTTGTATTTATTTATTTATGTAGGTTGTGACCTTGAACTCTGAGTCTGGGCACGGTCTCTTAGCTTATTTTGCTCAAGACCAGTGCTTTACTACATTGAGCCACAGCTCCACTTCCAGTTTAATTGGGGATAAGTGTCTCATGGACTTCCCTGCTCAGGCCAGCTTTGAACCTCAAGAGTCAGATGTCAGCATCCTGAGTAGCTAGGATTATAGATGTAAGTCACTATCACTCAGCCTCTCTTATTATCTTTAAGTAGTTGTCCAAAGAGGTTTCAATTTAAGAAGTCAGTTTATGAGTACAATACATCTTGATTAATGTCATCCCTTCCATCCTTCTATCCTATCTTCCCTAACCCCATCCATCCCCTCAAGTTATCTGGTTCTAATCCTGTCCCTGTCTCAGGCAGTGCAGTAAGGGGTGAGACATGAGCTAGTGAGGGCACAGAGAAGAAATATGGAAAAATAGTTCCAGGCTGCCCTTGTGCTTCAGTATTACACATGAGCAATGCATGTCAGCCTTCAGGACTTCAGTTCTCTCTCTCTCTCTCTCTCTCTCTCTCTCTCTCTCTCTCTCTCTCTCTCTCTCTCTCTCTCTCTCTCCTTTCTCTCTTCTCTCTCTCTCTCTGTAGCTCTTTCACTCTCTCCCTCCTATTTCCTGGAGTTCATTTACATAAATATGATTCTGTATGATCAGATGCACATAAGCTTTGTACCTTTCTGTTATTCTCCTCCTTTGGTTTTACTGTGTGTGAATGCCTAAAGACCTTATAATTTATTTTTTTTAATTTGCATCAGTAAGAAAGTTTATTGAAATTCATTAGTAAATGAGAACAGAAAGTTTTCCTTTTTTTCTATCATCAAAAGAATACTTTCTGATAAAGTGAGAAGAAGAAATATAGAAATCACTGAACACCTTTTAGACACCTTATTTTCAAGGAGCGAGCCTACTTCCACAGGCCTTCAGTACACTACATTTTCTTTTCTTTTCTTTTCTTTTCTTTTTTTTTGCAGGGTTTTGTCTTCTGTGCAGCAGTGTAGAATGGGCTGTGTGGAGGGAGATTCATTCCTTTCTTTGTAGCTCAGTAGTAGTGTTTCTTGGTTTCTGATTCAACCATGGATGAAAGGACTCTACCATCAAGTGTCACTTCTTCAATAATCTGTATAATTTATTATGTCCTGGTATATTTTAGATTTAGCTTCCACATATGAGAGAAAACATGTGCCATTTACCTCTCTGAGCTTGGCTTATCTCAGGTAACATGAGTAGTTCTAGGTACATCCATTTCCCTGGAAATGACATAATAGTATCTTTTCTAATGGCTGTGTAAAATTCCATTCTATAAAAGTACCACATTTTTTTTGGGGGGGGAGGGAATCCACTCATCCACTGAAAGTTTTCTCCTTTTTGACTATGCTGTCTGCATTCTTCCTTACCCCAAATGCAACAACAGATGCTCCAGTTATAGGGGTCCTTGTTTTATATCACTTAGGGTTCCAAGCTTCTTTCCTTAAAGGAAAGTGCAAGTTAAAAAGTTTTGCAGCTGGGCGCCAGTGGCTCACACTTGTAATCCTAGCCACTCAGGAGGCTGAGGTCTGAGGATCATGAGCCAAAGCCAGCCCAGGCACAGAAGTCTGTGAGACGCTTATTTCCAGTGAATTGCTAAAAAGTTAGAAGTGGAGCTGCAAGTGGAGGTTCCAAAGTTCATCTAATCCTAGTCTCTAAAGTTTACACAAAAGCTTTATCTCTGGAGAACAAACACTTCTAGAACGCACTTTGCCCTTCCTCGTCAGTTCCCAGAAATGCTTCCACCCACTTCAAGTGGAGAACAGCCCTTCTCTCACTTGGCCATCGCTGTTCAGGTATTTCAGGAACAAAGGCCTACCTACATCGTGCATGGGGAACAGATGGATTTGGGTGCCAAAAAAAGAATGCAGAGAGAAGCCCTGCAAAGCTTTCCTTCTTTTAAGCTGCTGGTCCTCTTGGTTTCTGATTCTAAATGGGGACAGACTGGTTGAGACTCACTCGCTCTGTTCCAGACAGTGACACGTGCTATGGGGTGAAGCTGCCCTGTGGCTCCTCCTCCACCTTGAATAGGACTAGCCTGGCTTTGCCATGAGAGCCTCCCATCCCTGAGCAGAGCCCACAGCCTCCTTGCACAGCAGTTCAGGTGTAGAGCTAAAGTTGTTCAAGGCCAGACAGTTAAAGACTTGCTTTTCAGATTATGTACTGACTTTATTTTTTTGGCAACTAACAATACAGTGCATCTTGATCTGTGTCATGTCTTCAACATTCACACCCCCCTCCCTCTATCCACCCCTTCCTTTATTTCTCAGTTCTGGGGCATTGACAACACATTCTCGCCTGCATTCTACTCCTTTCCCCCTTTCATTCTTCTACCCCTCTTCTCTTGAGCCCTCTCCCACAAGTATCCATCCATTTCCTAATACTCATTTTATTGGGCTTTGACTTAGTCTTTCTAAGTTCTTATACGGTTTGCACTCTCCATAATGTCTATTATACTTTAGAAAGGTGAGGGGGGCAGTGGGATGGGAGGGAAGGGTGAGAGTGTTGGAAGGGGTGACACAGATCCAGATACCCTCTATTCATAAACTACCTGTTCAATGGCAGCTCCTTTGTGCAACTACCTAAACAAACAAACAAACAAAAAGACCAGGTGCCAGGGACTGTAATTTTAGCAACTCAAGAAGCTGAGATCTGAGGATCACGGTTCAAAGCCAGCGAGGCAGGAAAGTCCTTGAGCACAGAGAGGCTCAGAAATAGCTCCCAGGCCCCAAGTTCAAGCCCCAGGAATGGAAAAAATAAAGATACAAAAAGTCTTATGTTAGGGTCCAGTCCCCCAATATTAGGGTCCGTGATCAAAGGAAAGAGTCTGACACAAAAGTGGAGTTAAACAGAGTTTTATTCCGCGCCTATCATGGAGAATCATACTGACCAGTCAGGACCATCTTTAAGATGTGAGTGCCTAATCTTACAGGCTACTTTTATAGACCGCCAGCCATGTGGTTGGGTTGGGCCATACACAGGTGGCCAATGGAATCCCAACATGCTTGAGTGATGGCTGGGGCAACCACTGACACCTTCGCTGTTTGAACGACTTCTGACACACTGCTCTGAAGACAAAGGAAAGGGAGGGAGTTTCCTGGCAGGCCAAGTGGGGTTGGGTGGGGGAGGAATTCTGGTAACTACATCTGGTTTAATTGCTCTTGTAATCTGAGCTGTTATCAGGGAATTTACAGCCCCCCACCTTGAGTCAAGTACTCCTTTGTCATGAAGACTGGAGATGCCTATAGGGGATGGGTTTTTGGGGGAAGTCCCTTCATCTTGGATCTCAGTTTGGTGCTCTTGGGAAGTGCTGGAAACTTTTAAAAGGTGAAGCTAGTGAGAGGTCTTTACATCATTTGGACATGGTCTTGAAGGAGATACTGGGAACCCGGTACGTTTTCACTCTCTCCCCCAATACCCCTTTTCCTGGTCATGGGCTTCCCTACACACCCCTGCTGTAATAGGTTGCCTCACCCAAAGCAGTGGGGACTACCAATCACAGACTAAAAACTTTGTAACTGTAGTTCTCAGTAAGCCTGTTTACGTTATAAATGAGTCCTCTCTGCTAAGAAGTGTTTTTGCTATATGGAGTCTTTTATTATTCCATATGAAATTTTGGATTGCCTCTTCTATTTCTTTAAAGAATGACATTGGCATATTGATGGGTATTGCGTTGAATTTGTAGATAGCCCTTGGCAAGATTCTCATTTTCACGATGTTGATTCTTCCAATCGAGGAGCATGGGAGGTTTTTCCATTTTCTCAGTACTGCTTTAATTTTCTTTTTCAGGGTTTTAAAGTTTTCATCAAAAAGGTCCTTTACATTCTTAGTTAATTCCTAGGTACTTTATTTTCTTTGAGGCTGTTGCAAAAGGAGTTGCTTTCCTGATTGTTGCCTCATTCCTCTCACTGTTGGCATAGAGGAAGGCAGTTGATTTTCACAAGAGGAATTTTAATACCAAACTTTAGACTCTATTACAGAGCTATAATTATCAAAACAGCTTGGTACTAACACAAAAACAGGCCTGAAGACAAATGGAATAGAACTGAGGACCCAGATATTAAACCACAGACCTATGGCCACCTAATCTTTGACCAGGGAGCCAAAAACATAGAATGGAAGAAAGACAGCCTCTTCAACAAGTTGTGCTGGCAGAACTGGTTAAGCACCTGCAGAAAACTAAAGTTGGATCCTTCTTTGTCACCCTGCACTAGAATTAACTCCAAATGGATCAAAGACCTCGAGGTAAAAGCTGACACACTGAAAACTTTACAAGAAGAAATAGGAGATACACTAGACCTCCTTAGCACAGGTCGAAACTTTCTTAATAAGGACCAAGAAGCACAACAAATCAGAGAAAGTCTGGATAAGTGGGACTGCATTAAACTGCAGAGCTGTAAGGCAAAGGACATAGCTAGTAAATTAATTAGGAAGCCTACAGAATGGGAGAAGATCTTTACTAACCATACAACGGACAAAGGCCTCATATCTAAAATATATCAACAGCTCAAAAAATTGAATCACTCCAAAACTAATCTCCAAAGAAACAACTATCCTATTAAAAGATGGGCCAAACTTAAAGAGAGTCTTCTCAGAAGAAGAAATAAAAATGGCCTATAGACACATGAAGAAATGCTCGACATCTCTGGTCATAAAAGAAATGCAAATCAAAACAACTCTAAGATTCCACCTCATTCCAGTTAGAATGGCCAGGATCAAGAAAACTAATAACAACAGATGCTGGAGGGGATGTGGCCAGGAGGGATCACTACTACACTGCTGGTGGGAGTGCAAACTACTTCAACCACTATGGAAAGCAGTTTGGCAGTTCCTCAAAAGACTAAACATAGAGCTCTCCTATGACCCACCAATTCCGCTACTTGGCATTTACCCCACCGTCCAGAAACAAGGACATACTAAATCCACTAGCAAAATGATGTTCATTGCAGCATTGTTTACCATAGCAAAGATATGGAACCAACCCAGATGCCCCTCAGTTGATGAGTGGATCAACAAGATGTGGTATTTATACACAGTGGAATTCTATGCTGCTGTCAGAAAGAACAACATCTCCCCATTTGTAAGGAAATGGAAAGACTTAGAAAAAAATCATATGAAGTGAAGTAAGCCAGACTTAAAGGAACATAGGCTCAATGGTTTCCCTCATTTGCCATAATCAGTAGAAACCTTGGGCTCTACTAGCAGAGATTTGCAATAGAGCAAAACCTAGATACATAAGGCCATACAGTATGATGCTAAATGAAAGGACCTCTAGGATATAGAAACAAAAGCCATATAATGAGTGATTGTTATCCTTAATGTACTATGTTATCTCTCATTTCTTTTGCTGTTCCTTGGTTATCTCACTTGTTACAGTATTTCACTTTGTTATCTGATACATTGGATATATGCATATTTGGTTATTTGAAATTGGATAGGAAAGGGGGGAAAACAAGATGAGGGTGGGGGAAGAGGGAAATGGAGACCAAGACATGAGAAAGGGTATCAATGTATGTGAAGTAATGTACCTTCCATCTGGCGAATGTAATGTAACCCTTCTATTAATTACAATGAAAAATATATGAAAAAAAATAAATGAGTCCTCTCCAGCATCTATTACCATAACATTAATAAACTTGAGCAATCTGATGTCTCTGTGGGCTGCTCTCTAATGCCTGTTTGAGTAGGGCCAGGGAGTGCAGTGTCAAATTCACTGTTGATCTTCTCCTGACATCTCAATGAGTTCCACACATTTGGTTCTGTACATTTTGTGGATTGATGGAAAAAAACATTTGTAGCAGATATTAAACACTGAGCAATGTGGTTTTTGGAGGTTCTTCTTTTCTACTTTTTTTTCAAATGATGTGAACTTGGAAAGGGGAATTGATTTTATTCTAGGCAGAACTTAATGAGAAAGGAAACTGGTTGCCAAAACCTCTCAAGCTTCATTTCAAAGTCAAATCAAAGTGAGTTTGTATTACTCACTGGTGTGCATGGCCCGAATCTTCCATGCTCAGGCTGAAGCAGCACTGTACCTGTCCTTGAAACTTGTGCCCACCCACTTATTATCAGAACCTTCATAACGTGGGAGTTCCTGGATAAAGGTGGGGTGAGGGAAATAAACTAATAGAGAATTCTGGCAGAAATAAAAATAGAATTCAATAGCACACATATGCCTGTTCTTTCTTGTGGATTAAGTTATAATTATGCCTAACACATTCCATGAATATGAAATATATTGAGAAAACTCCATGCCAGTTTTTTTCTTGTGTGTTTGTCTGTGTGCATGTGTGCCTGTGTACCTGCATGCCTGCGTGCGTGCCTGCTTGTGTGTGTGTGTGTGTGTGTGTGTGTGTGTGTGTGTGTGTGTGTGTGCTGTACTGGGCTTGAACTCAGGGCCTACGTGTGGGCTCCCTTAACTTTTTTGCTTAGCTTGTCTCTGTCACTTGAGCCATAGCTCTTCTTCTGGTACAGATGGTTAATAAAAGTCAGGAGCCTCAGGGACTTTTTTCTCTGAGCTGGCTTTGAACTGCAACCCTCAGTTCTCAGCCTCCTGGGTAGCTAAGATCAGAGCTACGAGCCATCAGTGTCCAGCTTGAGGGAGAAAAATGGAATTTAATAGACCATAGATAGCTTTTCTTTCCTGTGGATGAAGCTACCCGATCCAGGTCCTGGCCTTGCCTAACACTGTGAGTTTATAATGAGGGATGCATGGAAACATTTCTGTGCTAGGTTCTTTGTGTAAAATTAATCTTCTCAGAGAAGCAGCATGGTAGTGAAAATGACCCATTTTACAGACAAGGATACTGAAGTTCCGAGCAGTCAAGTGACCCTTCTAAGGTTGCACAGCTAGGGGTAAGTGGCTCTTGCTGAAATCTGGACTCACTCCCATTGGAGTCTATGACTTATTTCAAAGCAGACAGTTAAATTGGGTAATATAGCTCATTTTAGGCAGATAAATTGAGAAAAATTTTCATTAATGACAACAGTAGAGGAAAAGTTATCATTTAACAATGAAAACAACAACTGTCATTTGTTGATTGTCCCCCTTGTCAGCCTAATTGGCTCAGAGCCTTCTTTTTCTTAAGCCCTGGCTATGGGCTCATCTTCAGCGATGATGATACTGCACTCAGTGAGGTTTCCTAGATTCTGTGTGGAGCAGCCTCTGGGGTGAGGAGCCACACACAGAATTGGCTGTGCATCCAAGTTGAGAGTAAACTAGGTGTTTGTATCTTTAATACTAACTGTTAAGGAGGCTGAGACCTAAGTCTGATGCCTGAGAGAGTCTTATCTCCAACTAATTACCAAAAAAGCTGAAGTAGAGCTATGGCTCAAGTGGTAGAAAGCTAGGTTTGAGCAAAAAAGCTCAGGGACAGTGACCAGACCCTGAGTTCAAGCTCCAGGACACACATACACACACACACACACACACACACAAACACGCTCATAATCAATAATAATAATAATAATAGCCATTTTAAAGCCAAAAGTGATCCAATGATGTCCCTACTTTTGTTTGTAAAGAAATGTAGGTTTGGAACCTTCCCTTCCCAAGTCACACATCGTCCACTAGCTGTGAACCAATTTAATTAATCAGTTTTGATTTCAGTGTTCACCATGTGCTATCCTCCAGATCCCCAAATTTTGTCACAACTTGTGCAGAAGGTGGGACCTAGAAAAGGTTGGTGCCGTCAGAAAATGGACTGACTATAATTAGGAAGAAAAATGTTCAGTGGCCCTGCAACCAAGGGTGGGGGAGGAGCTGGAGCTGGAGCATCAGGTAAAACTTGCTTCTGATCATGAATGCCAAAACTACCTTTCTGAGTTACTTTGGGAGTGGCTTGTCTTGCATGAAATGAAGGCCATGCCTTTTGATTTAATCCTCTCTGGAATGATTTGTTTTAATGTAGTTAAAAAAGAAGAATGAGAAACATCTGTTTCTATAACAAAGGCCCATATTTATTATGTTCATGACACAGGACCTGCTGAGAAGGGAAGGGAAAGGAAGGGGAGAGAAGGGGGATGAGAAGAGAAGAGGGCAGAGGAAGGGAGGGGGTGGGGGAAGGAAGGCCAGGCTAGGCAGGGTTCAGGGTTCCTCCTTTGGCTCTAGGGAATGAGATCTTCACCTCTCCAAGGTTAAATCATGATCTTCCAAGTCACTATTTAGGAGACTGCTCTGGCTCTAAATATTTACACATATTTTTAAAAAAATGGGTAGTACTAGTAGCTCATAACTATAATCCTAGCTACTCAGAAGGCTGAGATCTAAGGATCATGGTTCAAAGCCAGCCTAAGCAGGAAAGTCTGTGAGACTCTTATCTCCAGTTAGCCACCAGAAAACTGGAAGTGGCGCTGTGACCCAAAGTGGGTAGAGCAAAAGAGCTCAGGGACCAAGTGTCCAGGCCCTGAGTTCAAGCCCCACAATCAACTACAACAAAAAATTGAATGTCTAATGTAAAAGGAACATATGACTGAGATAAGAAAAATGAGCCCAATGACTTAAAGGACCATCTAAGGATATTTAATTAACAGCCAGTTTGGATTTGAAGCCTTAGTCTGATTTCTATTATTTCAGTTTCTCCATTTGTCTGTTTGGAATTTTTCACCACTATACCAAAAGAAAAAAAAAAAGTAAAACCAAAAAAACCCTCTAAAATACAAATGTAAGCAAAATGTCTTACAGCCTATGAAGAAACAAATGTAAAGTCAGCATGTAGAAAAGCAGGCGTGATCACCAGCAAGACATCTCTAAAATAGATTAAATAATGATATTTCCAAAACTCTCTAATTTGGACATTAGAAATGTGCTTTCCATGTGCAGAAATGCAGTGATAATTCAATTTCCTGGGGCACATGAGAATAACACTTGAATAGCCTGCCTTCATTCAGATAAATGAATGAGCTTTTAGCCAGCCTCTGTGTCCACAGAATATTTGCTGCCTTAGTGGAAAATAAGATTGTCTTCCTAATAATGGCAGCCAGGATGAGACATGAGTGATCCAGAGTTTGGAATTCTGACATATAATGGGACTATAGCTACATGACTGGCAGGATCAATAGAACCAAGCCTTCAACTGTAAATGAATGAACAATTCATAACAGCCAAAGGGGGGGGAATGGTGTCAGCCCTGCAGTGGTCCTAGGGTTGAGTGAGGGTAATAGACACAAGACGAGCCCAGGAGTAGAAGATGGATACTCCTCTGACCAGGAGAACCCTGTTGTCACTGTGGGAGAGGACAGCGTTAGCCCAAGTCCAGACTCTCAGTCTGGAAAGACAAGGCACACTCTCGAATCAAAGACAGGTAGGTATGGCCAATTTTCTTCTTCTCGTCACACTCTTCTGACTGTGGCAATGCTGTTTTTAGTAGGCAAAGATAGACTTTTCAAATATTAAAGGTTTTCTTTATCCACGCTTTTGTTATCTCATAAAACTTTCATTTTGTAGGTTGGCTCACTTCTATAATCCTAGCTACTCAGGAAGCTGAGATCTAAGGATGGTGATTTGAAACCAGCCCAGACAGAAAAGCACCTTCTAAAGTACAAAAAATTCCAAAATGACACAGGAAAGGTGTTTCTTTGTATATGAATGTGTTTTCCTTCTATACAATTAGGAAAATACATTTATATCTCTCCTAAAATGAGTCCACTGTTTGCTTTTGGAAATAATAAAGGTGTGAAACTGAAATTATTTTCTTTGAGAGGCAACAAACAAACAAAATGGATGAATTGGTAAGTAACAATATTACTCATGCTGTGTTTATTATTAGCAGGAATTTTTGCATCCGGACTTTAGTATGTAAATAAGTGACAAAATGTTTTGATTTATGGAGGCTCATCTGAACAAGAAAATTGTCCTGAGCTTGAATAACAGAAATATACTATCAGCTAGTGAGAGAGGGGTAGATGAATGGAAAAAGGAACAAATATAGGCAGAAAGTAGGAAATGTAAAATGAGTCAGGGGCCCAGGAACAGACAGGATGGACACAAGAAACTGCAGACCTCTTGTACAACAAGGTTCAGGAAACAAAACATATATAGAGGGGCCAGGAGTTTGGCCTAATGATAGAGTGCATGCCTAGCATGCATGAAACCCTGGGTTCGATTCCTCAGTACCACATACACAGAAAAAGCCACATACCCTTGTGCTGTGGCACAAGTGGTAAAGCACTAGCCTTGAAGAAAGCCCAAGGACAGTGCTCAGGCCTGAGTCCCAGCCCCATGACTGGCAAACAAAACAAAACAATCACACAAAAACAAAACATATATAGAATTAGATTTTAAAAAGAAGAAGGAAGATGTTGAGTTTCTCATTTCCACACAACCAAAGATCAGATTTCCTTTGTTCAGCAACTTGTGTGGCATTCTAAAACCAAAGACAACTAATAGTTTCTAGGGGTTTTACTGTCTGGCCAACCAGGCCCCAAGAGCAAAGCAGGCTGTTTTTTTCTGTGAGGTGCCAGTGTCACTACCCAGCAGTGTTCATGGGAATGACAGAAATGTGGTAAAAGAATGATGTGACAACAGAAAGGCTTAAAAAATTCTTCCGAAAAGGACATCTACTTCCCAACATGAAGAAAACTGTATTGAGATTCAAAAATGGAGCAGGACATAGTTATAGATATGTGTATAACTAAGAAGACTTAGGAAGAATAACCCATGTGAAGCACCTCAAACTTTAAAATCTTGTATAAGGATTTTCCTGTGAGTGCAGGCACACAAATACACAGTTCTAAGCAGGGCAGAAGCCTGTCTTCTAGTGAGAGTAACAGGACAGGGACCAGGTGGATTGTGCATATTTCCTCAGCCATACTACCTGATTATCTTTTGCTTCTTAAAAAGTCTCTGTTTTGTTTTGTTTTGTATACCTGTCCCGAAACTTGAACTCAGGGCCTGAACACTGTCATTTTGCTTTTTTGCCCAAGGCTGGTGCTCTACCACTTGAGCCACAGTGCTGCTTCTAGCTTTTTGCTGGTTAAAAGGATATAAGAATCTCACAGACTCTGCTGCCCCCAGGCTGGCTTTGAACCTCAATCCTCAGATCTCAGTCTCCTGTGGAGCTAGGGTTACAGATGTCAACCGCGAGCGCCCTGCTTGGAAAAGTTTCTTGGATCCCTCAGTATCAATTTTCTGATTTGTAAAACCAGCTAGTCTTTCACTGCTAGTCTTCAAAATACCACACAACTGCACTATATTATTATTTATTTTTACCTCAGAAGCCTCTGGATTCTGTCCATTGAGGATTAAAATATTATGCTGGTATATGCACACGCAGGATAAAAATTCACCCAAGTAACATTTGTTGCTTAGATTCTATTTCCAGATGAACTTATTTAGTAAACTTATTCTATTTCCAGATGAACGTATTTAGTAAAATGAACAAAGGTAACAATACACACTCAAGTTCTTTCTTGCAAAATTCTCATGTACTCAATATAGAGCTAACTGTTGGATAATAAAAATGCTGGAATTCCTGACCATTGATTCCAAGATGACAAATGAATGAATCTAGGTAATATTCCTTGAATAGTCAAAACTGACTATGAATGCTAAGGATTTGCCTCAACTTTGAAAAGGCACAATGGTATGCATAATATTCCGTGAAGAAAATTATGATTTATCCCAATTCTTCAGGCAAGGACAAAGAGTAGGAAATTGGAATGTAATGGAAGATTATGAAGGGATTCCTTTATCAGACTCTGTAATTAAATTGTTCCACAATTCCTTCTCTTCTCACAGTTGTGTGGATTGCCTGAGTGATTCTCCTGGTGATTCTCTTGGCATCGTCCATGTGGCAGATGGGCCGGGAACCAGCCCCAGGTAAGGCGTCAGCTATAGCATATTAATTTCAGGGTGTGGCTGTCCTAGATAGCCAGGTTGAGCTTTCTTATATAAGGCACTTTCTAGTCTCGAGGCTATGTTCTCGGAGAAGTCCAAGGATGTGAAAACAGCATCAAGTCCTTTTAAACAGTAGATAGAAGACCTCCATGACATAAACCCTCTATGGAAGCCTGGGAACTAAACACAAGTTGTTGCTCCCTGCACACAGCATGTGATAATGAAGCAGGAAGGAGTAAACTGCTAGGGACACAGGAGCCCCCAAAGGAGCAGGGAGTAACCATGGCAACCGGAGAGGACCAGCTCTTAGGAAGGTGGGCTAGAGACTTATGAAGTCTTCCCGCAGAAAGCAGTTGTGAGACCCCCTCCACACACACATCATTTGGTGGCATATATTAGTGTCAGGTACTATTCTGAACATGTTCCATATACATCCTCACGTAACCTTCATCTTGAACTTGAGAAGAAATGTGCTGCCCTGCCAACTGAGGAAATCTTACAGCTGAGACATGACAGGGAGGCAAGCCTTCAGAGCCACATGGCTCAGAAGTGTGCTGTAAGGTAGCTCTGAGCTTTCAAGAGCTATGTCAGTACTCATGGAGACTGGGAAATAACACATGGAGTAGCTTGTGAAAGAGCTGTGTGAATCTTGAGACATGTGGAATTTTCTTTTTCAATACTGGGATTGAACTTGGTGCCTCATACTTGCTAGGAAAGTGCTCTATTTTATGACTTTAGCCAGGCCCCAAGTCCTCTTGACTTTCAGTTTGTTTTCCAGATAGGAACTTGAGGTCTTGCTTGGGCCAGCCTAGGACTGCAATCCTGTTGATTCCAAAGTCCTTGTTGCAAATCGCTGTGATTTTGTAGAAGGAGGTTCTGTTTCTACTAAGTGACACAGATATAGAAAATTCTCCTCTTTGTGCCAGGTGTTTAATTTGTACATGCATTCCCTGGAGGAAAATTGACCTTTACTCATTAAAAAGTGTACTTTCCTTGGAGAGGTCAGTTATTGTGATTCGTTTGTTTCTTCCACTGGTCCTGGGGCTTGAACTCTTGGCTGGGTTCTGTCCCTGAACTATTTTGCTCAAGGCTAGAACTCTGCCACTTGAGCCACAGTGCCACTTTGAGACTTTTCTGAGGAGTTTAGGAGATAAGAGTCTCATGGCCTTTCCTGCCTTGGTTGGCATTAAACAGAAATTCTCACATCTCAGCCTCCTGAGCTGTGTTCCTCAGTTAACAACACAGGCATGAGCCACCAGCACCTAGCTTTTGTTTGTTTTCTTTTTGTAACAGTGCTGAGACTTGAACTTAGGACCTGGGCACTGTCCCTGAGCTTTTTTTGCTCAAGGCTGACACACTCCCTCTTGAGCCTCACTGCTTCTGTCTTTTTGGTTGGTAATTAGGCTTTCTGCCCCTCACTGGTTTTGAACCTCAATATTCAGATTTCAGCCTTCTGAGTAACTAAGATTGCAGGTGTGAGCCACTGGTGCCAAAAAGGCCAGTTTGGGTGTTTTAGTAGATTACTTTTGCTTTAATTGTGAATCCATTGCAACTGAAAGTCTTTCAACATACCATGTACTGTGACTTCGCTTAGTTAGAAAAAATACAAGCAATAGCCCCTCCAGGATCCAAAATCTGGGCCATTTCAGGGCATCAGACATCTCTTGACACCTCAAGGGAAATGGTCCTATATCCTGAAGATCTCTCTAGCAGGGAGGTGTGAGGACCAGTATTTCGTTTTGATATAGCATCCCCCTTAAAAAGAAAATAAGAACTCTATGAGGGAAGGGGGTGGGGGAGGGAAATGGGGACAAAAACATGAGAAGGGGTATCAATGTTTGTGAAGAAATGCACCTTTTATCTGGCGAATATAATGTAAACCTTCTATTAATTACAATAAAAAAGAGAAAATAACAACTCTAACCAGTTTCATTGTGAGGTCCACTTTATTATTTTGCTGATTAGCAGGTTTCATCACCCTTTGTTGTCCGTTAGATAAAAACAGGGATTGTACCGAGTTTCCATAGCAACCGGTTTTAGGCGTGTTTCTGCTTGTCAGCTTTTTTCAACATCATAGTCTTTTCACACAGCACACCCCCCCCATTCTTCCCCATTTTCTGATGCTCTGCTTCTAAACACTCTTCCAACAAACAAAAGAACAAAGAAACAAAGATATCCAGCACTTCTTTTTCCAAGATTTTTAATCTCTAAATCATCCAAGTCTTCCATGTGAATCTAACCTATGTCTTCATCCTTAACTTGTTTTTCCCATTTAAATAAGTGATGTGGGGTAGTTTTAAGGCCGACTTTTATCTCAGCAAGTCTTGTTTTCTTAACCTTTGAATCCAGGCGGATCACGGGAGCAGGCAAGCATACTATAAGGAAGAGAGTTGGTGCTTGAGAAGGTCTAACGCCAGCCACCCTCACACCCAAGGCTGTGCTAGCTTCCTCCTTCCAGGCCTGCCTCTCACCACCATGCTTCTAGCTTCTAATGCAGAGCCTCTAATTCTGTTTGCCACTCTGAGATTACTAAACAAACTACCTGACAAGTGCGTTTTGGGGATTTGCACTTCAAAAATCAGACCTTCTGTAAGAATGTGTTTCCAGGGTCCTGGCATATGGTCCCCTTCCTGAATCTTGGGATTCTCTCAGCTAATCAGAGGCTACCTCAAGATTAACTGGCATTCATTCATTCACTCATTCATTCTTTTTTTCATATATTTTTATTGTAATTAATAGAAGGGTTACATTATATTCATCAGACAGAAGGTATATTACTTCACAAATATTGATACCCTTTCTCATGTCCTGTTCCCCATTTTCACTCATTCATTCTTATCTCTCAACAGACTCCAAGACCATTTGGAAATGTCTAACAATGCACATTTTGGCTTACTAAAACTATTCAGTAAATGTTTCTCAAATGAAAGAATGTTACTTCTCTCTTTTCCCTCCTTCCATCACTTCCTCTCTTCTTCCCCTCCCTCCCTTCCTCCCTTCTTCTCTTCCTTCCTTTCTTCCTCTCTTCCTTATTTCCTTTCTTTCTTCCCAGGGTATTGTAGCTTGGCCTGCATCTTGTGCTCATCAGCTTTCAGAGGGCTGGAATTATAGGAGTGCACCACCACACCTGACTTTGTTTTTATAAACAAACTTTTAGAATTTGATTTCAAAATAAGACATGTTTTCCTGACTAGAAATTGGTATGGTTTCTGATTCCTTCTGTGAAGAACAGAGCTAAGATCCGTGGTCACTGAGTAAAGAAAGCTGCATTTGCTGGTAAGCTTATTGTTTCTTTTGTGCATATTCTTTCTTTTACTATTATAGTTGCATTACCTTTATGATTTTTTTTTAATTTTTTAAATTTTGTGCTGATACCAGGGTTTGAATTCAGAGCCTCTCACGTACTCAGCTGGCTTGTTCATAACTGGAGCTCTACTACTTGAGCCAGGCCTTCAGCCAAGTCTTTTGCTAGTTAATTGGATATGGAATCTCATTTAGCTGGCTTTATACTAATCCTCAGATTTCAAGCTCCTAAGAAGTGAGAATAATGGGCGGGAGCCATTGGTGCTTAGTTTGTTTATTACGTTTTAAGTTTTCTCAAATATTTCTTGAAAGCACACAATAAAACAAATAAAATACATTTACAATCCTTCATAGTAAAATAACACTTGAGGAATTGCCCAAAGACAATGGTGTATGAACGAGGACCAAAGAAACTTGAAGTCTTTTTTTTTCATATATTTTTATTGTAATTAATAGAAGGGTTACATTATATTTGCCAGATAGAAGGTACATTAATTCACATACATTGATACCCTTTCTCATGTCTTGGTCCCCATTTCCCTCTCCCCACCCCACCCCTCATCTTGTTTTCCCCCTTCCCTATCCAATTTCAAATAACCAAATACAAATATATCCAATATATCAGATAACAAAGTAAGATACTGTAACAATATGAGATAATCAAGGGATAGCAAAAGAGATGAGAAATAACATAGTACATTAAGGACAACAATCACTCATTATATGGCTTTTGTTTCTATATCCTAGAGGTCCAGAAACTTGAAGTCTTACAGAATCGGCACACGGGTAATCAAGTATAAGTGAACATTGTACATAAAACGGATCACATTTGTCAGTAAAGTCTTCAAACTCTACATTAACACCCAAATCTATCTTGAACTGCTGGCACATTGGGATATTTTCTTTAATGATCTTTCAAGACCAGTGAAAATCCCCTTTTCTCTGTGGTTGAAAGAGTTCCCTGCTCCCGCACAATTTTTTTTATTGTTCTTATAAAGTTGATGTGCAGAAGGATTACAATTGCATAAGTCAGGTAAAGAGTACATTTCCTAGCTGGGCACAGTGGCTCATGCCTATAATCCTAGCTACTCAGGAGGCTGAGATCTGAGGATCAAGGTTCAAAGCCAGCCCGGGCACTAAAGTCTGAGACTCTTATCTCCAATTAAGTGCTAGAAAACTGGAAATGTCCCTGTGGCTCAAGGGGTAGGGCAGTAGCCTTGAATTGAAGAGCTCAGGGACAGTGCCCAGGGCCAGAGTCCAAGCCCCATGACTGATCAAAATCATCATCATCATCATCATCATCATCATCATCATCAGAGTACATTTCCTTTTGGACAATGTCCTGCTTCTCTTGCTCTTTCTCAACTTTTCCCTCTCACTAGAGTGTCATGGCTGCATTTGTTCACCTTTGTCCGCCCATTTCTGTGCCCTCCTTTCCCTCCCGATGACAGAGAAATGAACAAAGGAGACAAAAAGAAAAGAAAACAGAAACAAGAGCAAAGAAACTTGCTGCCTTTTTATAAGGGAAAAAAAAAATGCCCAAACAAAACCCAACAACTTTATTACCTCTTTGAACAACAAACGTACTAGTTAACAGAATGAATGTCAGGGAGTTGGGAGTGGGGAGTCCTGTGGGGGGGAGGGGGGAGGGCGGGGAAGATAAATGGAGTCGGGGGCAAATGGAGTCAGAACATTCAATGCACACATGTGAGCATGGAACCAGGTCACTGGAGGGGAGGGGAGATGGGAAGAAGGAGGAAAGGGGTGACATTGATCAAGATGCAGTGTACTCATAAGCTGATGCATTGAATTGAAAATTAAAGATGCATAAATGGAAAAAAAATAAAATGGCCATCTTAAGCAAATGCTGTCCTCTAGTCACCAGGTTTGCAGATCCCAGATCTGAAACCCTTCACTGTGATGGGGATGGCAGGGGATGGTGGATAAAGGGGTGCGGGGTCAGGAGGATGGGGTGGAGGTCAGGTGGATGGAGGGATGGGGGGTCATGTAGATGGGGGTGTGGGTCAGGTGGATGTGGGATGGGGGGGTCATGTGGATGGGGTGGGGGGTCAGGTAGATGGTGGTAGGGGGTCAGGTGGATGGAGGGGTGGGAATGAGGTGGATGGGGGTGGGGGTCAGGTGGATGGAGGGGTGGGAGGGTCAGTGGATGGAGAGGTGGGGGTCAGGTGGATGGGGGTGGGGGATGGGGTGGATGGAGAGGTGCAGGGTCAGGTGGATCAGGGTGGGGGGGAGGTGGATGGGGTGGGGGGTCAGGTGGATGGGGGTGTGTGGCGTCAGGCATGGCTGAGGAGAGCAGCTGAGAATCTGGCCTGGAGAGGAATCTGTGGAGAGGGAGTAAATCAATTACATCAGTGCCACCTGGGAAGAGGGTGATATGGGAGGAGTTATTAATAGAACAGACAACTGGAAAAATGTCACTTAGAAAATAAATAATTTAGTTACAAGAGAGGCTGGGAGCCCCACATCAGAGGATAGAAGGCATTTTGCCCATCTCATTTTCTGTCCTTAGTGCCCAAGGGACTGGAAGTGGAAAGGCAGGGAAGGAGGGCGGGGGAAGAAAAGGGGGAGGAAGGGGCAGAGGAGAAGGGGAGAGGGAAGGGAAGGGGGAAGAAGAGAAAAGGAGGACCAGGAAGGGGGAAGAGGGAGCGGGAGAAGAAATAGGAGGAAGGAAAGGGTAAGGATGAGAAGGGGAAGAGGGAGAGGGGGAGGAGGAGATGAGGAGGGCAGGAGAGGGGAGGAGGAGGAAGAGGAAGAATGTGTTTTCTCTTGGACCTCTGGAGGAGTGAGCAGAGAGTGGAGGAGAGGCATATCTAGGAACAACAGGTTCAGTTAGACATTGCTGGACCCATGGCTTGCAGACCACCAGCTCTGTTTCTGGCTCTTTAGAACAGGAGGACATGACCAGGGGACAAACAGAGTGATGGCTCTTGTGACTATGGTTAGTGTTCCTCTCTCCTTCACCCACAGAGGTCCCATCCCTCCCTAGAAATCACCCAGTTTTCTACCCTCTCATTCCTTCTTTCTACAAATCTGGACTCAGGGCAGGGCTGGGAATGGGTGTGTTAAAGGAGACAGTTATGTAATCATGGCAATGTGGCTTCTGAGGAAGAACAACTGAAAGCTTGTGTGCTAAAGGACAGGAGAGGGGATGTGCTGGGAGCAGGGCGTCATTCTTGTGTTTTTCCAACACTTGACTCCAGTTTTCACCTCTCTGAGCAGCGGCCCAGAGTATTAGCCATCATGCTAATACTTGGCATTTTCTAAAATTAAATGCTTTCTGTCTAAATGAAGATCATTTATCATTGGGACTTCAATTTGTATCTGATGTTGAATTTCTTTTTTAGAAGAACTTTGTTGAGAATTAGTTCAAATAAATACCTTTTCATTCACTCTAGAGTATACAATCCAGTGAGTTCTTTTTAAAGTTTATTTACAGAGTTGTATACTCATCACCACAAGCAATTTTAGGATATTGCCAAAATAAACTCTGGATGCCTGGACGACAATACTGTAGAGATTTCTCTGTCAGAATGTGAGTTTCTTCTACCGAGCCTGTTTGGTTTGGTTGTGCCAGTACCTGGACAGTGTCCCTGAGCTTTATTGCTCCAAGCTAACACACTACTACCATTTTGAGCCACAACTCCACTTTTGCTTTTTGGTCATGAATTAAAGTTAAAGTAGCCTGTGCAGGAACTTTTCTGCACAGGCTAGCTTTGAACCCTGGTTCTCAGATCTCATCCTCTGGAATAGCCAGGATTACAAATGTGAGCTACCAGTTCCCAACCTACTGAGCATGTTTTTAAAGGCTTATTCATGTTGCATCAATAGTTTGCTCCTTTTTATTGCTGAATAATCTTCTGTTACATGGATAGGCCATGTTTTATTTGTGTATTTATCAGCCAAATATTTTATTTGTGTTATTTTGGGATATTAGAATTAATGCTCCTAGGAACATTCATGTGTACCTTTTTTATTAATTTAATATTTTTTACCAGTCCTGGGCTTGAGATCAGAGCCTGAGCACTGTTCTTGGACTTTCTCAAGGCTAGAGCTCTACCACTTGAGCCTGAGCACCACTTCCAGCTTTTTTCTATGTATGTGGTACCGAGGAATCAAACCTGGGTCATCGTGCATGCTAGGCAAGCACTCTACCACTAGGCCAAACTCCCGGCCCTACTAATTTAATTTTTATTTAATTTTATTTTTTATTGTCAGGGTAATGTATAGAGGGGTTACAGTTACAGTTGCCAGGTAGTAGGTGCATTACTTCTCACACATTGATACCCCTTCTTCATGTGTGCATTTTTCTGTGGATATATTTTCATTTCTTAGGCATCCACTCACGAGTAAAACTCTTGAGTCATATGTGGACTCTATGCTTAACCTTTGAGGAAACTGCTAGACTATATTCCAAAGTGACCACACCATTTTACCTAAATTTTAGAAAACTTTCAGTTTGTCAGTGACTTATCTATTTTTTTTCATAGCAATCACAGTTAATGTAAAGTAGTATTTTACTTTGGTTATTGTTTGTATTTCCCTGATGGCTGGTGATACTGTCTGTTCATGTGTCTTTTCATTCATGTATCTTGGAGAAATGCTTAGTCAATACTTTCAATATATATAGATATATATTTTTTTAATTTTTTAATTTTTTTTTGTCTGTGGTAGGGCTTGAACTCTGAGCCTGGGCACTGGCCCCTGAGCTCTTCAGCTCAAGACTACCAACCTACCCTTTGAGCCACCCTTTGAGACACTTCCAGTTTTCTAGCGGTTAATTGGAGATAAGAGTCTCACAGACTTTAGTGCCAGGGCTGGCTTTGAACCTTGATCCTCAGATCTCAGCCTTCTGAGTAGCTAGAATTACAGGCATAAGCCACCACACCTGGCTGTTTTTTGTTTTTTAATTCAAGAGTAAGAGTGTATTGTTTTTACTACAAATCTTCTGTCAGATACAAGATGTACAAAAGAATCCAAACTCTATATTTGTGAGTTATTCTCACTTTCTTGATGGGCTCATTTGAAAAGAGAAATTAAAAACTTCAATGCTGTCCAAATCTTCTTTCTCCATTTGCCCCCTGTACTTTGGTATCATATCTAAGAAACAACTGCCCCATTCAAGGACATGAATTGATGTCCTTGATGTTTTCCTCATAAATATGATTTCAGCTCTCACATTCGATGGATCCATTTTGACTTAAATTTCATTGGTAGGGCTCCAGTTTCATTCATTTATTATGATTACTTTTTAATGTGTGGATAGCAGTCTTCCTAGAATCATTGCTTGAAAAGGCTATTCTTTTTTTCTGTTGGTGAATCATTGTTGCAGCCTTGTTGAAAATCAGTTGGGTCAAACTGTGAAGCTCTGTAATGATAGAATCATGTTATAATCCTTGACACTGAGTTGGCTCCTCCAACTCTTTTTCATCTCCAATATTATTTTTCTTATGCAGGGTCTGTGAAATTCCACATGAATTTTAGGATCGACTTGTATGTTTCTGTAAAGAAACAAAAGTAGAAAACAGAAGACAGACACATAGTTGTGTAAATAGAGAATACAAAGAAATAAAAGATCTTTAAAGCAAGTAAAGCTGGGCACCCATAGCTCACACCTGTAATCCTGGTCACTCAGGAGACTGAGATCTATGGAACGAGGTTCAAAGTCAACCCAGGCAAGAAAGTCTGTGAGACTCTGATCTCTCATTAACCACCAATAAAAAAAAAAAAGCAAGTGGTAGAACATCATCGGCCTTGAGCAAAATAAGTAAATAAGAGTTCAAGATTCTCAGTTCAATCCTCGGTATCAACATATTTTTTTAAATGTTAAGAGAATAGGCCATTGATTAGATCTGATGCTGATTGTTTTTTTAACAGCAAAAGAAATAGGGAAGAGGATAAACTATATCCTCAGAGTTCTAAGAGGAAATGAGAAGGAATTGACACTTGTATACCTGCTTAAATGTCTGAAGAAGAATAAAAGTGTCATGGGGCCATTTCAAATAAACAAAATCTATGGACCTTTGCCACCAATAAATTTCCACTGAAGCATGTCTCAAAGATAAAATAGCAGGAAGAAGGAAATTGAATTCAGGGGAACACCGTGAGCGTTAAGAGAGATTTGTGTTTTGAGAAAGTGTTCAAATATATTTGAGCTGCACCAAAATGAATAATAAAACAATACTGTTATGATGATTAATCTGGAGACTTAGCAAAAAATAAAACTTGTAATCACAAAGTTAGACAAAAATAACTCAGGATAGGAGGAGTTTGGTGTTTTTCTAAGATCCTTGGATTGTGCGGTGGGTGGGGGGAGGGGGGGTGGTTAGACCATTACGGTGATGAACTTCAGCTTTGTCAGCTACACAGCTGGGCTTTAAAACAATAAAGGAGAAGGACTACCAGGACAGAAAGAGAAATCTCTAACTGTCCTTGGGAAAAAGAAATTTAGAAATTCTTGCTATAAGGAACATGTTTGAGTGGAGAGCATTTTTTTTCTCCAGCAGAGTATACATAAACCAGACTCATCCTTGGAAAGTAATAATTTGGGGAATAAAAACATCATTAACTGGTATGAGAAAGTTCATTTCACATGAAAACTTACATTAAAGTAAGTATGATACTTTGAATCTTTCATTTCCTCCTCCCCTCCCCTTCCTCCTCCCTCTATTCTTCCTCCTACCCTACACAAGTCCCTGAGCTCAAATCCTAGTACCACTAAAAATAACTTTTTTAACATAAAAAGTTCATTATGAGTAAATGACTAGAACAACTTGCACCATTCCGAAACAGTCTTGCACACCAAATTGGAGAAAAGAGCAAATTAGAGGTGGCACCCATGTGTAAATGAATCCGCTCTCCATCACTATAACAAAATGCTCAAGGAAATTGACTGCTACAGAGGAAAGGTTTATTGTGGCTCATCCTGACAGAGACTCCAGTTCATTTATATTTTTCCTTTTTGTGCTTGTCCTGGGGCTTGAACTCAGAGCTGGGCTGCTGATCCTGAGCTGCTTTGGCTCAAGTGCTCCACCACTTGAGCCACAGCTCATGTAGTTTTAGTGGAGACAAGAGTCTCATACACTTTCCTAGCCAGGCTGGCTTCCGACTGAGACCCTCAGGTATCAGCTTCAATAGCTAGAACTACAGGCATGAGCCACAGGCGCCTGACTTTATCATTGAAGAATGTCCTCATTAAAAAGTCAGAATCTCTAAAAGGAACAAAACAAAGAGGAGAGAAGAGAGAGGAAAGCAGCACTAATAGAAAAACTTAAAATTACTTTTTTTGAATTATTAGAAGTCTGGAGAAGAAATGATTTTAAGAATATCTTTCTGCGGTAGTGTAGTCTTTTTTATTTTTTTGCCAGTTCTGGGCTTGAGCTCAGGGCTTGAGCACTGTCCTTGGATTTTTCTCAAGGCTAGAGCTCTACCACTTGAGCCTCAGCACCACTTCTGGCTTTTTCTAAGTATGTGGTACCAAGGAATCGAACCCGGGTCTTCATGCATGCTAGGCAAGCACTCTACCACTAGGCCAAACTCCCGGCCCATTTTGTTTTGTTTTGTTTTGTTTTTGAAGAGGTGCTGGTACTAAGGCTTGAACTCAGGGCTCTGTCCCTTAGCTTTTTTGCTCAAGGATGGCACTCTTCCAAGCTAATCTTCTATTCATAGTCCTCTTGCTTTTATTCCTGAGTGCTGAGTGCTGGGATTACAGGTGTATACCACTGCACCTGGCTCCATCAGTCACTTTTAGTGGTCTTATCCAATTATAAAGTGATCGGGCTTATTCCAGCCATGCTCTTTGTAAAGATCGTTTTATTCACATATATGCATAGCTAATGTGAGCATGAGATGGTTTTAGGTTGCCTGCCTTCATCAGTGACCCCAGCTCAAACAGAACCATGAGCCATCAGGCAGCAAACACAGCTACGCCATGGCAGTTCGGATCCCTGTTCTGTAAATCCGTCCACATTTTGGTGACATTGTGGCTTTTTCAGGAATAGTGCCTTTAAACGAAAATGAACCACCCAGAATTATAAAAGAATCCAATTGCATTCAAATATAGTAATAAATTATGAAGCGAACTTGTGTTATATTAGTATGTGTTTTTATACTATATAATACAAATCATCATGATATATAATATAAATATGTATATATAATACATACATTTCATACATATAATTTGGCAATACTGGCAACATCATAATGTCATGAAAAAAAAACCCAGCTATAAGCAGTGAAGCTCCAGATAATGCTTATACTACTGTGCCCCAAATCTCAGTAACTGTGACACTAGTTTGTCATTGTCAGAGGGAACCTTACTGTGATGATCAGTCCGGGCTTAAGTGACTTTCCTACCTCAGCTGAGCCTGGCCAAGCATGGCGCCCAGCCATGATGCAATTTTGTTGTTGGTTGGTTTTAATCAAGAGATATAAACATATTGTGCTGAATGAAATATCACAGATTTGTATCAGCCTGGTGCCACTGGCACACCCTGGTTCTAGCTACTCAGGAAGCTGAGATCTGAGGACTCACGTTTGAAGTCGGCTCAGGCAGCCAAATCTTAGAGACTCATATCTCACAATTAAGTAGCAAAAAGCTAGAAGCCAGTATTGAGTGGGAAAGAATGGAGTAAGAGCAATAGGTCCTGAGTACAAGACACAGCACTGAACAGAATAGCACAAAAGAGCCAGAGAGTGACCCGTTGGGAGACTTTCTCTTCACCCAGGTACACTGCTGGGTGTCAGTTGCTGGCTGCAGGTGCTTTTTAGGGATTATCCTTATGCATCAAAGCTTCTCTTCCCACATTTAGTTGTTTCCTCTGCTAGAAAAAAACAACATCCATAAACAGATTATCTCATAAAATGTAATGACTCCTTATGGAATTTTAAAAAAATTTTTTGGAGGACTTTGACGCATTTTTATTTTCGATTTGTTCCTACATTTGGTCGCCGCCAGTGCTGAAGCTCCACCTAGGGCCCATTTTTATAATTACATGCATATTCATTACAGCTACTCAGCTTCTGTAGAACTGAAAAATAGAGAGCAGTTATGCAAATCAGAAAGGCTGGTGAGTATTTTCTTAGGTGATTTTTTTTTCCTGGCCATGTGTCTAATGCATAAAATTAGAATCAGTCTGTCTCAGCAAATGAAGAATAAAATATTGGACCAGTATATGCTGTTTGCCACACACAAATGTGGTTAACATCTTTTTATCTCTGATTGAGCAACATCGCCCAGCAACGTGGTCCCAGATCAGGCAGGAACAGTTGGCCCCGCAGTGGGGAGGGGGGATGCTGCCAGGGAGGAAACCTGAGGGAGGCTTCCTGGAGGGCAAAGGTCAGTAGTCATACCTGATGCCAGGGGTCCACATGTGTAATCCTACTCGGGAGGCTGAGATCCAAGAATCCAGGTTCAAAGCCAGCTGAGTCCAAAAAGTCTTAAAAAGCTGGAAGTGGCTGTGTGGCTCAAGTGGTACAGCCAATTTGAGCAAAGAAGCTAAGGGACAGACAGAATCTTGAGTTCAAACCTCATTTGGCTCTCCCTCCCTCCTTCTTCTTCCCTCTCCTTTTCTCTCCTTTTCTTGCTCAGATGCGCACACACACATACACACACACACACACACACACACACACACGCTCTCCATGCTTCCACTTACAGTCTTATTCTGTCCAACGTAAGTCTAACTTCTTTATATAAGAGGAACTCACAGATCCAAAGGCAGCTCTAAAGAACTTGCTTTAGAATTTTCTCCACTCTGTCATTTCTGTCCATGGCTTGGCTTGCTAGTTTTTTTTCTCCTAGCTCATTGGGATGGGTTGTTTCTTGGTTCCCTGTTTCCCCAGCTCTGCATAATGCAAAACGATTGGCACTAGCACCCCAGAGTGTTTTGACTCACACCTGCCATCTGTCTGCTTAGTCACCGTGCAGCGTCCTTCCGCCTGTAAGTGATAATTTGTATTTGATATGGGAATTGGCAGGCAACCGTGGTTGTGTTAGGAAGTTGCTGCATTCCCACCCTCCTTGATTCTGGTGATGATAGCAACATGGCGCACTCATGTTTCAGATCTTCACTTGGCTTTTTCTTGGAGCGCCATATGTTACAAGAGAGACTTTATCAGGGGAGAAATGTAAACAGGAAAGGGAAAGAGATGGCTTCTAATGGGGCTATTCTAAAATGGTGGCCACATGGACCATTACCATTTAATACAAAGCAAAGTAGACATTTCCAGTGAAGGCATCACCTCAGCTGTCATTTTTTGCAAGCCCATCCTGACTCTCTGCATGTTTCCATTCATATGCCTTAAAAAAAAAAACCCTCTGGGCCTGGGTGCTGTCCCTGATCTCTTCAGCTCAAGGCTACTGCCCTACCACTGGAGCCACAGCCCCACTTCCTGTTTTCTAGTGGTCAATTGGACATAAGAGTCTCTCAGATTTTAGTTCCTGGGCTGGCTTTGAACCACAATCCTCAGATTTCAGCCTCTTGAGTAGCTAGGATTACGGGAGTGAGGCACTGCACCCGGCTGGGTAAGTCACTTTTGAGTGTCACATCTTACAGAAGGTGACCTCCTGTCACCTCCTGTAAGAGGCTGCTGCTCCACTGGAGATTCAGTTCATGAACTCCAGATCTGTCTAAGCCTCTGTAAGTCCTTGCCCTCATGGAAAGCAGAAAGGATCAGCTGGAAGACAAGAAATGAGCTTCAGCTTCAGTGGGAGTTCCCAGGACTATTGGATGAGCCCCTGTGAGGAATCAAACCTAGGGCTTCGTGCATGCTAAGCGAGCACTCTACCGCTAGATCACACTCCTGGCCCAACCAGCAGATATTTTTAATGTGCTAGGCCCTAAGTGATAGGCTAATATAGCCACTGCTCAGCGAAGTGCCTCAAGGGGCAGCGATCTTTCTGCTCCAAGTGATCACCAATGGCCTCAATGGAGGAAATGTCTACTGTAGTGGTAACATACAAGCTAGCAGGCAGGCCTCTCCCCATGCAGCGACTGAGATATCGGATAAATAACAAAGTCTCCAGGTCCATCTTAGAGCATTCATGTTCTAATAAAACTTTATGGTAGAATTACAAACAGAACCACACTCACAAACTCAAGGAGAGCACAAACCAATACAGAATTATAAAAACCAGAAAATGGTATAAAACGAGGCCTAGTTATATTTCCCTTTTCCTCTTTTATTTATTCTTAATTTAAAAATTTGTTTATTTGCATTTATTTAGTTTTATAGCTTTAGTATTTTTTTTAAGTTCTCTTTGCCCTGCTGAGCATAGATAGCATAAAACAAACCTAAAATGTAACTGGACTCATGTTCTTAAAGACAAAATTTTCTTTTCCAAATTCCAAAAGATGGAGGTGAGCGTCCAAACTTGGAGAATAAAGCACTTAACAAACATTCACCATTTGTGTTCTCTAATTGCAAGGAAAGTAACCACATTCATTCCAAGAATAGAGATCTCTTCACTTTGTAGAGGGAAAAGAAAGGCTGATTATCTTAATGGAATGTGTTTCTTCCCTTCCAAATAGATTGACTGCTATATGGGTGGTAGGGGGGATTCCATTTCATTAATCTAACTGGGAATTTTTACTCTTAAGAGAAGAAAAAAAGAGGAAGTTGTGAAGCTAGCAGCTGCAGATAAGCCAGAACTACACCACAGGCCAGACACTGTGGAGTGAACCTTCCCCAGCACACACGGTGGCCCATTGCCTCTCTATTCTATGCAATTACCTGCACACCAAATTCCAGCCAGCCACCCGTCCCTCACACCTGCAATCCTAGCTACTCAGGAGGCTGAGACCTGACGATGGCAGTTCAGAGCCAGCCAGGACAGGAAAGTCTGTGAGTCTCTATCTCCAATTGACCATCAGAAAACATGAAATGACACTGTGGCTTCAGTTGGTAGAGCCTGAGAAAAAGAGCTCAGCAACAGTGCCCAGGCTCCAGTGAATTCAACCCCGTGACTGACAAAAAAAGAAAGAGGGAGACAGAGAGAGAGGAGACAGAGAAGAGGAAAGGAAAGGAAAAGAAAGGAAAGGAGGAAGGAAGAGGGCCGGGAGTGTGGTCAAGTGATAGAGTGCTTGCTTAGAATGCATCAAGCCCTGGGTTCCACTCCTCTGCACCACATACACAAAAAAAGCCAGAAGTGGTGCTGTGGCCCAAGTGGTAGAGTACTAGCCTTGAGAAAGGCCAAGGACACTGCCCAGGCTCTGAGCTCAAGCTCCAGGAGGGAGAAAAAAGGAAGAAAGAGCGAAAGAGAGAAAGGAAGGAAGGAAACTAAATCCCAGCTCTTTCACATAATCTGCCATTCTACTAATTTTCTCGTAGATTACATTCACAAGAATGGATACATATCATACATTTTACATCATTTATTGTAAATTAGAATGCTCTTCTTGTTGAAGGAATTTGGGAGAGGGAAGAAGGAAAAGCATTGTGGGAAGAATACTAACTTGAAAGCTGTGGAGCTCAGCATGGAAGTTTGGATTTTATAACTTGTGTGTGCTATTGGGCAGATTTCTTAGGTGTGGTTGCCTCATTGGTGGCCTCGGAGATTAGTACTGTACATGTGTGTAATCCTAGCTATTTAGGAGGCTGAGATCTGAGGATCTAAGTTCTTTTATTTTTTTAATCATATCTACTGACAATTGCTTAGATTCAAAAGCATCAAGAGAAAGTATAAATGTGTGAGCACTTTCAGTTTCTGTTTTATGCATGACATATGTATTCATTTCTTTTCCTTTTTCAAATGAATTATTTGGCCTAGTGGATAGTCTATGTGGGATGGGACTGTTCAAGGAGTGGATTTTAAAAAAAAAAGCACAATATAGGGCTGGCAGTTTGGCCTAGTGGTAGAGTGCTTGCCTTGCACACACCAAGACTAGGGTTTGATGCCTTGGTACCACATACCTAGGATAAAAACCTGGAAGTGTTGCTGTGACCCAAGTGGTAGAGCCTTGAGAAAACCCAAGGACAGTGCCCAGGCCCTAAGTTCAAGGCCCAGGACTGGCAAAAAAAATTATAGTAAAACGGGGCTGGGAGTTTGGCCTAGTGGTTAAAGTGCTTGCCTAGCATGCATGAAGACCCGGGTTCGATTCCTCGGTACCACATACATAGAAAAAAGCCAGAAGTGGTGCTGAGGCTCAAGTGGTAGAGCTCTAGCCTTGAGAAAGTCCAAGGACAGTGCTCAGGCCCTGAGCTCAAGCCCAGCACTGGCAAAAAAAAAAAAAATTATAGTAAAAGAAGTTCTGAATACCACACACTTAAAAGTCAGTGAATTAAGCTAGGCATGAGTGACTCACAGGCTGAAATATGAGGATTGGGACTTGAAGCCAGCCCCTGGGCATAAAAAAAATCTCTGAGGTAACCAGCAAAATAGAAACAGAGGTGTGGCTCAAGTGGTATAGCACCAACCTGAGGGAAAAAGCTAAGGGAGAGCGCAAGGCCCCTAGTACAAGCTCCAGTACTGATTTTAAAAAATAACGAATTAACAATCTCTCCATCCAAAGGCTTGAAAAATAACAATTAAAATTATCATCTTGGTAGGGGTATAGGAAAAGTTAATATTAGAATGTCAGAATTGAATTGGAGATGGAAAATCCAGGTCAATCTTTCATTTTATCAGTGCCCAGAGAGCTAAAGGAATTTACCTAGATTGTACCTTACTTAAACATACATTTTATTGGTGAATATATTAAAATGGCTTCACCCTGTTTTTGAGAATATTTCTAAAGCATATATAATTGTCTCATCTAAGATCTTGTGACAAGGCACAGAATCTTATTGTCAAGGCTTTACCACATTAGGACTGTTTTACAAACCAAGATTCAAACTACAGGCAGGATTCACAGGAAGTGACCGAAAAACAGTACAGTTGGCCAGCTTGTCTTTAATCTCAGCTCAATTTCTACAATACCTTTATTTTTCCTTCTCACATCTTCCACTTCCTGTGTGGTCTTCACTGAATGCAGCAGTATCCTTCTTCAGACCATCTATGATGTTTACCTTAACTTCTCTAGAAAACACCTTAAATGCCCAAAATATGCATCCCATAGGTTCACTCCAGTGTATCTCCAGCATATATTCATGAACACCAGCTATCTGACCTGTGGCCTGAAAGCCAATTAGGTACAGTCTTGTGACACATATTTCACAGAGATTTCATGTGGAGACTTTATTTGTTCTAAATATAAAGATATGGCAATATTCAGTGAATGGATTCTGTGGTTTGAGAACCTGCCTTTCCAAACCAGCCATCTGCCAGGCTAGCTGAACCCGGAGTGTGCAATTCCATCCTACAGCCCACTGTGGAGCCACTGGTTGGGCTGAGAGGTAGCCATGCAGCAGCACACAGCCTCTGGGAACAGGCCGAACACCCGCAAAAACTGCAAACTCTGATCTAGTCAGCAGTGGAACCAATTTGGCTGAGAACCACACATATACACAGATTCCCAAACCAAGTAAAGACCACCACCTACCAATAACAGAATGAACGAACCTACAACAGTCCTCGATGCGTCGGAAAGCACAATGACGAATTTCGACATATAAAGTCCCACACAAAGCCCAAAAGGAAACAAGAGTGAAGCGACTAGAGAGATGTCACCATACCAAGAAATGACACCTGAAGAGACACGAAACGTGACTCTATTCAAGGAGATGATTGTGGACATGACTAAAGAGATTAAAAGCAGAGTTACAAAAACAATTCCAGGAACATAAGCAGGAAATTGCCAAGGAGGTCCTCAAATTCAAAAGAGAAATGGAAGAAAAGATTAATACCCTCTCAGCAGACATGATTAGCTCAGTATCCACAATTCAAGCAAAAATGGATGCATTAAGCAACAGATTGACTGAGATGGAGACTAGGACATCAGGAATGGAAGATAAAATGCAAGAGCTGGAACAGAGAATTATCAGTCTGGAGAAAGCAGTCAGAATTCACCAAAGAGAACTCCAGGACCTGGCTGACGCAACCAAGAAATCTAATCTTCATATAATAAGGATCAATGAAGGGGCGGAGTACCAGGACAAAGGAATGCACCAAAATCATAGCAGAGAACTTCCCCAACCTTAAAAGGGAAAATAGTCACATTATTGAAGGCTTCAGAACTCCAAACAGGCAAGATCCTAGAAGGAACTTGTCTAGACACATCATAGTAAAAACATTAGACCCGAATACCAAGGAGGTGATCTTAAATGTTGCAAAAAAAAAAGGAAGAGCTATACTACAATGGGAAAAAATTAGAATAACTGCAGACCTCTCCGTGCAAACCCTAAATGCAAGAAAAACTTGGAAAAACATCATTCATGTCCTGAAGACCAACAACTGCCAACCCAGACTGATATATCCAGTAGAACTAGCATTTGAATTTGAGGGTGAAGCAAGAATATTTCACTCCAAAGAGAAGCTTTATGAATACATGCACACTAAACCAGCATTACAAAAAATATTAAATAATCAAGAACAAATTGCAGAACATCAAGAACCCCCATCAAGAAGCAATTACCTATAAATCACTAAACACAAAAGGGGAAAAAAGAGAGAGAAAGAAACCTAGAAGTAAAAATAAATGACAATGGACACTGACCACTTCTCCATAATTTCCCTAAATGTGAATGGGCTGAACAATCCAATCAAAAGACACAGAGAAGCAGACTGGATTAAGAAACACCACCCATCCATATGTTGCTTCCAAGAGACCCATCTCACTGCCAAAGACAGAAACAAATTCCAACTGAAAGAATGGAAACGAATTTTCCACTCCAATGCACCATGCAAAAAAACAGGAGTAGCCATCTTAATCTCCAACAAAATTAATTTCTCAATAAAATCAGTACAGAAAAGATAAAGACCACCACTACATATTAGTAAAGGGTACAATCCATACCATCAATATTACAGTTATAAACATTTACTCCCCCAACATGGTAGCACCCAAATATGTCAAACTCTCTTAGAGTTACAGAACAAGATAGACTCAAACACAATCATAGTGGGAGACCTCAATACACCGCTCTCAACAAATGACAGGTTAACTCAACAAAAGTTAAGCAAAGACATCATGGACTTAAATGACACCATAACCCAGCTGAGCTTAACAGATATACATAGAGTCTTCCATCCAACGGCGAATCTTTTTACATTTTTCTCAGCAGCACATGGAACATACTCCAAAATACAGAAAACTTAAGCAGATACAAGAGGACTGATAATAATCCCATGCATTCTATCTGATCACAGTGGAGTCAGACTAATTCTGAACAATGCAGTCAAAGTCAAAAAACATTCAAATACTTGGAAGCTGAACAACACTTCTGAATAACTCCTGGGTTACAGATCAGATCAAAGAAGAAATTCAAAACTTCATTGAATGCAATGACAATCAAGAGATATCACAAAGGAACTTATGGGACACAACAAAGGCAGTTCTAAGGGGGCAAATTTACTGCACTAGGGGCGCATATTAAAAAGACAGAGGGGGCCGGGAGTTTAGTGTAGTGGTAGAGTGCTTGCCCAGCATGCAAAAAGACCCGGGTTCGATTCCTCGGTACCACATACATAGAAAAAGCTGGAAGTTGTAAAGTGGCTCAAGTGGCAGAGTGCTAACCTTGAGAAAAGCCCAGGGACAGTGCTCAGACCCTGAGTTCAAGCCCCACAACTAGCAAAAAAAAAAAAAAAAAGACAGAAGAACATGTAAATAATCTAAAATAAGAAATCGAAACACCTAGAGGAGCAAGAAAAAGTTAATTCTAAAACAGCTAGAAGGATAGAAATAAGAAAAATAAAATCAGAAATATCAGAGATTGAAAGAAGATCCACTACACACAAAATTAATAAATCAAAAAGTTGGTTCTCTGAAAGAGCCAACAAAATTGACAGACCCCTGGCAAGATTAATCAAAAAAAGGAAAGGGGAGACTCAAATAAACAAGATTTAGAGACCCCACGGGAACAATCACAACCAATATCCAAGAAATTCAGTCCATTATGAATAAGTACTACCAGGGCCTATATTCAAAGAAACAAGAAAATCAAGTAGAAATGGATGATTTCTTAAATAAATATAGGCTACCCACATTGAACAATGAAGAGGTAAACAAATTGAACAAACCAATTTCACACAATGAAACTGTGGAAACAATCAGGGAAATGCCAACCAAAAAGAGCCCAGGTTCAGATGGTTTCACTACAGAATTCTACAAGACATTTAAAGATGAAGTAACACCTATACTCTTGAAACTCTTCTGAGAAATAGAAGCAGAAGGAGCAATACCAAACTCATTTTATGAAGCTAATATTACACTCATCCCCAAACCAGGGAAAGACCCAACAAAAAAGAAACTTACAGACCTATCTCTCTAATGAACACAGATGCAAAACTCCTCAATAAAACACTAGCCAACACACCTTCTATCTGGCAAATATCATGTAACCCTTTTACTAATTACAATAAAAAATTAAAAAAAATACTAGCCAACAGAATCCAGAAACAAATTTAAAAAATTATACACTATGGTAAGGTAGGCTACCTCCCACAGATGCAAGGGTGGTTTAACATTCGCATATCAATCAATGTAATACATCACATCAATAGAGCTAAGGATAAGAATCATATGATAATTTCTCTGGACACGGAGAAGGCCTTTGACAAAATACAGCATCCATTCATGTTGAAAGCACTAGAAAAAATAGGAATAAGAGGTACATTCCTTAAAATAATCAAAGCCATATATGACAAATCTACAGCCAGTATTATACTAAATGGAGAAAGACTGGAACCATTTATCTTAAAATCAGGAACTAGACAGGGATGCCCACTCTCTCCACTTCTCTTCAATATAGTGCTGGAACCCTTAGCCAGAGCAATAAGGCAAAAGAAGGACATCAAAGGGATCCACATAGGGGAAGAAGAAATTAAACTATTCCTATTCGCAGATGACATGATTCTCTATCTGAGTGACCCAATAAGCTCCACTCCCAAACTCCTAGAATTAATAAACCACTTTGGCAAAGTGGCAGGATACAAAATTAACTTTTAAAAGTCAGTAGAAGATCCAGAAATAAAACCACATACCTATAGTCAACTTGTATTTGACAAAGAAGCCAAAGATATACAGTGGAACAAACACAGTCTATTCAATTATTGGTACTGGCAAAACTGGGCAGCCACATGCAGAAAACTAAAAATTGACCCTAGCCTTTTGCCATGCACAAGCATCAACTCAAAATAGATCCAAGACCTCAATGTCAGACCGGAAACTGTGAAACTGCTACATGATAGAGTAGGGGAGACACTGGAACGCATAGGCACAGGCAAAAGATTCGTGAACAGAATCCCAGGGTCACAACAGATTGGAGAGAGACTTGATAAATGGGACTACCTAAAAATAAAAAGTTTCTGTACAGATAAAAGCATAGCCACAAAAGTAGAGAAACAGCGAACCAACTGGGAAAAGACATTGACCAATAATCCATCTGACAAATGCTCAATATCCAGTATCTACAGGGAACTCAAGAAACTAATCCCCCCCAAACCGAATAAACCATTCACTAAATGGGCAAGGGAACTAAAGAGAAACTTATCAAAAGAAGAGGTTAAAATGGCAAAGAAACATATGAGAAAATGCTCATCATCCATGGTCATAAAGGAAATGCAAATAAAAACAACCCTAAGATACCACCTTACCCCAATAAGAATGGCCAAACTTTTGAACTCAGACAATGACAGATGCTGGTGGGGGGAGAAAAAGGAACCCTACTACATTGCTGGTGGGATTGTAAACTAGTTCAGCCACTTTGGAAAGCACTGTGGAGGTTTCTTAAAGAACTGAAAATTGACCTTCCTTACGATCCCGCCATACCACTTCTGGGCATCTATCCTGAACATCATAACCCAAGATATGATAAGGACACCTGCTCAGCTGTGTTTATCTCTGCACTATTCACAATAGCCAGGTGATGGAAATAATCCAGATGCCCTACTGCAGATGAATGGATACAGAAAATGTGATACATATATATATATATATATACACACATACACACACACACACACACACAATGGAATTCTACATAGCCAACAGACAAGATAAAATAATGACATTTGCAGGGGAATAGATGAATCTAGAGCGAATCATGAGACAAGTTAAGACCAAAGCAAAAAAAGACAAATGGTATCCTTGATATGTGGCTATTAGATCCAAACAGTACAAGAGTGAGGACTCAAAAGTTGCATACCCAATGCTATGGACATGGTATTGAAAATATAAGCACAACTGCATAGTCATAAAAACTTATGGCTCTGGAATTCTATGCTGCTGTCAGAAAAAACGATATCGCCCCATTTGTTAGGAAATGGAAAGACTTAGAAAAAATCATATTAAGTGAAGTAAGCCAGACTCAAAGGAACTTAGGCTCAATGGTTTCCCTCATTCGTCATAATCAGTAGAAACCTTGGGCTCTACTAGCAGAGATCTGCAATAGAGCAAAATCTTGATACATAAGGCCAAACAGTATGAAGCTAATTGAAAGGACCTCCAGGATATTGAAACAAAAGCCATATAACGAATGATTGTTGTCCTTAATGTGCTATGTTGTCTCTCATCTCCTTTGCTGTCCCTTGGTTATCTCATATTGTTACAGTATCTCACTTTGTTATCTGATATACTGAATTTATTTGTATTTGGTTATTTGAAATTTGATAGGGAAGGGGGGAAAACCAAGACGGGTGGGGGGGTGGGAGAGAGGGTAATGGGTACCAAGACATGTGAAAGGGTATCAATGTATGTGAATTAATGCACCTTCTATCTGGCAAATATCATGTAACCCTTTTACTAATTACAATAAAAAATTAAAAAAAAACTTATGGCTCTATAGACATAATGTTTTATTACATAGTTTAATATGTATCTATGACATGCAAACCCTCAGCCTAATTTTGATTATGTTCTAAAATTTAAGTGGCAGTGATTGTATGTAGAGATTCTTTTCTTGAATACCTGTTTGTTAAACACGTCATTTGAAACACGATGTAAAAATCAATGTTAATAAATTCTTTAATTAAAAAAAAACCTGCCTTTCAGAAAAGATTGTACAATGTATCTATCTATGGAGTATTTAAGCATGCAAAGCTGGTGTTAAAGTTCAAGTGGCTATCTTTATTAATGTAACATGTTAAGCAATTGTCTGTTTTATAGTAGCTTATTTTCTGGGTATAGGTGACCTGTGCCCATGCTGTGCCATCCCATATAGTGCATATGTTTCTAGATACCTGTAGTTGAGTTCTAGCAGTGGATTCTTTTTTTTTTTTTTTTTTTTTTTTTTGCCAGTCCTGGGCTTGAGCTCAGGGCCTGAGCACTGTCCTTGGACTTTCTCAAGGCTAGAGCTCTACCACTTGAGCCTCAGCACCATTTCTGGCTTTTTTCTACGTATGTGGTACCGAGGAATCGAACCCAGGTCTTCATGCATGCTAGGCAAGCACTTTAACCACTAGGCCAAACTCCCAGCCCTAGCAGTGGATTCTGTACATACATCTTCTTGCCCAACTTGCTACTCATTCCCCATGGCTATATAGTCCTCTCTTCTTGTGCATATTGCTTGTTCCACTGAAACCCATTTCACTCTGGTAGCAAAGCAGTGTGCTAAAATGTTCAAATTCATCTTCTCTCTTAGGAGACTTTCATTTATGACATTAATTTGCATAGAAAACATTTTCTTCCTTGAGAATTCCAAGGGAAACAATAGCCCAGTCAGATGTGAGTGATCGTAAGTCATTAAATCAGCGAGGTTCAAAATAATAAACTATAATGTACATAATAGCTTGTCTCTTACAGTCTGATTAATTCCAAACTTCCTTGCAATTAGAAGAACTTTTCTCCTGGAAAAGCATGCTGAGATAAGTTTTGAATGCCAAATGTGACACACAAGTACATAACTGTCTCGTAAAATATTAAAATTTACTTAGGGATAGGACATTCTTTGGATGTGTAATGCTTGTTGGCTGAAGCAAGATTGTGTCCTAGCAAGTCTAGCAACTACTAAATATAATGCACTTTCTTTTGGTGCTAATGTTAAGTCCAAATGTAAATATTCCAAATATAATTCCCCTTGAAGATCACTCCTTTTTATTTGCTGCTACAATCCCAGACTATTCCCAGTGGAATAGGTCCCATCTTCTCATTTGTCTAATAATAGTGTCCCACATTTTTCCATATTACAGATATTATTTAAATATTTATGCTGGATTTTCATTGTTCTATGAGTTTGGTTCTTTTATATTTTAATAATAATCTGGGGGAAAAAAACCAGCATCTTCATAGTCACAAATTACTTTTTCTTGTTATAAACCATTTATATTATTATAAAATAAAAAGATCAAAAGAGTTGGGTGATAATGGCTCACACCCATAATTCTAGCTACTCAAGAGGCAGAGACGAGGATCTCAGTTCAAAGCCAGAATGGGCAGAAAAGTCCATGAGACTCTTATTTCCAATTAACCACCAGAAAACCAGAAGTGATACTGTGGCTCAAAGTGGTACAGCCCTAGCCTTGAGCAAAAGAGCTCAGGGACAGTGCACAGGCCTGGGATTCAAGCCTCACAACAGGAAAAAAAAAAAGGTAAAAATATCACAAATAAGTAATAATGTTCATAAAAAATTAAATTTAGCCCAGAATTGGATTTCTATATTTTCCCTAATTGTTTGTATTTATCGTCAATTTTTGATATGATCTAAAAAGTGTTATAAATTACAAGTTATGGGGCTGGAGTTGTGGCTTAAGTGGCAGTGTATTTGCTTTGAGTGAGAGAATATTCCAGAAAAAAAAGAGGGAGAAGGCAGGAGGGGCTTTAAGAGCTTCACCAATGGTGAAGGTTTATAACCATAGCTGGTCAAGTGGTTGATATCTTGGAATCTTAGACAATCTTGGCCAGACAAATCTGTGACTCTGATCTCCAATGAAGTAGCAAAAAGCTGGAACAGGAGGTGTAATGTAAGTGGTAGATGGGTAGCTGCAAGCTAAATGCTGCTCCAGAGGGAGAGGTCCAGGAATTCCTGCACTAGAACAACAACAAGAGTTAAATATTCTTTAATCTCAAAAGGTTTTCTGTTGAAATGCATGTGGCATTATTATATTTGGCCATTCAGGCCTCTGTATTTGTGCCTGTGCTCAGAGAAGAAACAGTTCTTCTTTTGCATGGTTCTCGTATAGGCAAAAAAGCAAAGTTAAAGTATTAGATACAAATGGATTCTTCTCTTGTTTCCCCACTTTAAATTTCCAGGATAAAATATTGGTAAGGACATGCTAAGACAAGAATACTCATAGTCTTTGGGATAGTATAAATTGGTTTAATTTTTTTTGTTACTTATAGCCACTACTAAATATAACGTACTTTCTTTTATGTCAAAAAGTCTTAAGATCACTCTGTATTACCCAGTAATTCCACTTATAGAATTCTTTTTGAAAAGTTGCGATATATAAATACAAAATTATAAAGCAAAAAAGGAAAGATCATGAATACTAATATAGTTAAATGTGTTATGATATATAATTAAATTCAAAATACTCAAAGATCATTTTGAAATGTTTATTGAGTTTTTTATGTTATTTCGACTATAAATCAATTTCAGAAGACTTGACACCTTCAAATTATTCAGTTTCCCCTTCCAGGAATGTGAGATATTTTTAGATTATGTAGGTTATAGAATATGACTATTATCAAAGAAACACCTTTTATTTTACATTACCTAGATAGGATTACTAGATATAAGGAACAATATCTGTAATGATAATATAATCTTTGTCCATAATGTAATATCTATTTTGCATGCTCTCTAACTAGATATTACCAGGCATATAATACAATAATACCAACATTCATTACCTTTCTAGTTTACTAAGCAAATATTTAATTTTCAGAAGAGCCTGAAGAAGTAGACATTATGTTTTCCATTTTACAAAGAGAAAAGGTAAAACTTAGAGAATGAGAAACTTGCACCGATTTCAACTTGTGAGTAAAAGACCTGTTTTTCAGTGACTTATATCTGAATTCTGTGCCCTTAGCCATACCAATCTGAAATGTGAGAACTACTGGATGTTTTATTTTTAACTTATATTCCAAATTCCAACTGACTGAACTTTAGGATTTAGAGAAAAGTACATTTGAATTACAAATTTCAAAGTTTTTCCTCTTGCAGACGTCTCAATAAATCTATTGAATTTCAAAGACTTCTTCAGAAACAAGAACTCTCAAATGACTCTCACATTTGTCAAGAGACGATTAGAAAAGCTCTATTAATATTTTTATATACATTACATCCTGTAGCACTAACTTCATGACTTAGAAATCATCTCTTCCCATCCCTCAGATTTTATTCTAATAAAAAGGTTCTAAAAACATCTACACATTCCAACTTAATCTTTTGTTAGACCACCATCATAATGCTATGGTATTAATTTGTGTCATGACAGGGTTTTAGAGACAAAGATGGGTCTTTTGTCTTCCCAAGGCCATTATAAATAGTACCTCTGAGCTGGAGCACCTCAATATCATGCTTACATAATATCATATTGCTACACAAAAATCACGATATGGAGTCACAATCATTGGCTATGTAATTAAAATTATAATCAGGCAGTGGATAGAGACATATGACATATGATATGATGTCATAAACTATCATATAATATGATGTTATATGTAATAAATGTAATATATGTAGTATTGTTTTAAGATGAAGTGTTCTTTGAAAAACAGATTGGGCCATATACTTTTCTTAGAAAACTACCTCAACACTTTGCAGGAAAAAATTGAAAATGGATGTCATATAAGACACCTGAAGATCTTGGTGTTAGGATGGCTGCAAAAAAATCATCTTTCTTACATTACTGTATCATGCTTTCATGTTCATGTATGAAATTAAAATGAGCCCAAACCAAAACACACAGTAAAGGTTGGGTCTCCTTTCTTCCCAGGACATAGCATGGATGAGCTCTCTTCTGCACTCAGCTTATCTGGATGTGGGTGTGTCATTGTTGTGGATTTGAAGAGGTCCACTAGAATCCAACCTTGTAAAGTATTTTCACATGTGACAAGACATTTTTCCAGCACCATCTTCCTTTACATTCTGCCCTTTGGGTAACCTGGAAACTCTGAAGCCATGCAGATGACAGGATATTTAAATCCGCATCAATCATGAATACTATTTTTCCTTTCAATCTCAGATTATTTAGGAGATCTTAGGAATACTCTAGTAATGACAGAGAGACAGAATCACATTACAAGGCCAACCTGGGCAAAATGTTGGTGAGAACTCATCTCAACAAAATAAGCCAACTATGGTGTTATGTGTCAGATACTCAGAAGGCAAAAGAGACTCTGGTCCAAGGTCAGCTCAGAAAAATGTAAGACCCTTTCTGAAAAACAAATTGAAAGTACTAAGAGTATGACTCAAGCCGGAAAGCCCTTGATTAGGAAGCAAGAGGGCCTGAGTTCAGTCTCAATATGGTGATGGCATTGATTTATTTACTGTCTTCCTTGTTCAAGGCCCTCTTATAGAACGAGAAGGGAAACTGTTGTCCTCATGGCACCTGTATTCTAGAAGGCAAGAGCTCTGTATCTTCATGCCTTACAGTGATTTTCCATGCCCACCTTAACAAGTCCGCAGACTAGAAAGTTACTTGAGTCTCCAGGTATGCCCGGGGCATGATGGGAAACTCTCCCAGCAGCTCCCTAACAGCTTCACTGCAAGGGCCACACAGAACTACTGAGCACCAGAGCTGCTGTGACAGCTGGCCTCAATCCTGGAGGGAGAGGTCAACCTTCCGTTCTTCAAGCAACCCTACCTACAACACCTTGACCCACTCTCTTGGAATTCTTCTTCTCTAGGCTTTAGGGAAGTTGATTGCAAACTAGGCCTTGTGGGAAGTGTTGAATCTGACTGATTCATGAATCAGCTTTAGGAAAAGCTACAGTCCTGAGGCAGCGGGAAAAGCCTCACTGGCATCTTAGCAAGTGGAAGGCAAAGAATGGAGTACTTTCGAGCTTAGGAACTTTTACCACATTAACAAGTAAACTAATGCAGACACTATGGAGCTCAGTCTAGAGATTCCTTGATAAACTGAAGGTAGATCTGGCTTATGACTCCACTGTTCTATTCCTGAGTCTCAATCTGAAAAACAAGCCTGCATACAATAGAGATGTTTACCAAAGCATTCTCCACAATAGCCAAACTAGGGAATAAGCCTAAGTAGGCAACAATTGATGAGTATATATGGTAGAGTTTTATTCAGCCATTAAGAACATTGTTCTTTGCAGGGAGATAAAATAGTGCACAGGAATCATCCTGCTAAGTGAAATACACAGTCTGAGAAAAACAAAACGATACATCTCTGCCATACGAGGGACTGAAATGTTAAAAAAAAAAAAAAAGACACTGAGCACAAGATGAAGGCAGCAGTTTTTGAGAGTAGGAGCCAATGAGAGATGGGAGAGCAAAAGAGGAAGGGGAAGTGAGGGGAAATATAACAAAACTTCATATATATATGTATAAAAATAGAATGATTAAACCCATGAAATTGCTTTAGAGGGTGGCAAGGGTAAGAAAACATTAGAAGCCGGGTACAGTGGCTCATAACTAAAATCCTAGCTACTCAGGAGGCTGAGATCTGAGGATGGCAGGTCAAAGCCAGCCTGGGCACAAAAGACTGAGAGATTCTTATCTCCAATAACTACTAGAAAATGAGAAGTAGGGTTGTGGCTCAAGGGGTAGGGGGGCAGCCTTGAGCTGAGGAGCTCAGAGACAATGTCCAGGCCCAGAGTTCAAGCCCCATGACCCAGTCCAAAAAAGAGCATTAGATGGGCATATTGTATATTGCACACATGTATAGATATAGCACAGCAAAACCATTTTGCAAATGATATACACTAGTATAAATAAGGAAAATTAAATTTAACTGTTTAACTGGTATCTTAGTGGGAGAAAGTTCTCAACTCATCCAGCTTTTATGGAGAGTTTTCTCAATATCTTGGGTAGTGTCCTAGTGTCAGGCTCTATTATTCATTAGTCATTTTTGCTGTTATGAGTTGGATCAAAGCATGTCCAATTGACAGTCTTTTCTTCCTACCCAGGCACTTGTTCCAGGAATCTTGTCTCCAGCCCCACCTTTTCTTTCCACTATAGATCACATGATTTTTTAATATAAGGAGATGTGACATCACTAGAAAGCAATTCCTTTCATTTGGAAACTACTACTTGCAAAGGTTGCCTGCAAAAAATTGCCCCCTTATCATTTTTTTTTTGCCAGTTCTGGGCCTTGAACTCAAGGTCTGAGCACTGTCCTTGGACTTTCTCAAGGCTAGAGCTCTACCACTTGAGCCTCAGCACCACTTCCAGCTTTTTTGCTATGTATGTGGTACTGAGGAATCGAATCCGGGTCTTCATGCATGCTAGACAAGCACTCTACCACTAAGCCAAACTCTCAGTCTCCCCTTACAATTTTTAAAATACTGATTAGTACATACGAGCGAGGTGCTGAAAGCTACCACCTGGCTCATATTTGCCTTTCCTAAATATAGGAAGATCTGAAGCCAGAATTATTTTTTTTCTAAGAAAGTAATTATTTGTTCCAGAATTTTTTGAAAGATTTTATTTACACTGATTTTTACATCGTATTTCAAATGTCATGTTTAACAAACAAGTATTCAGGAAGGAAAGCTCTATATACAATCACTGCCACTTTAGAACATAATTAAGCTGAGACTTTATATCTCATAGATACATACCGATCCACATAACATTATGTCTATAGAGTATATATCCCATCATAGATTTTATGTCTATGTAGTTACATGTATATCTCTAAGATCATGTCAATAACCTTGGGTACCTGAATATTGAGTCATCACTTTTATATTGTTTGGCTCTAATATCCACATATCAGGAGACCATGCGTTTTTTGTTCTTTTGGCCTTGACTTATCTCACTCACCATGATTTGCTCTAGTTTCATCTACTTCCCAGTGAGTGCCATTTTTTAATCTTGTCTGTTCACTATGTAGAATTCCATTTTATATATGTACCACATTTTTTGTATCCATCTGTAGTGGGACATCTGGGGTGTTTCCATCACTTGGCTATTGTGAATAGTGCAGAGATGAACATGACTGTGCAGGTGTCCTTATCATATCCTGGGTTATGATGTTCAGGATAGATGCCCAGGAGTGGTATGGCTGGGTCGTAGGGAAGGTCTATTTTTAGTTTTTTTGAGGAACCTCCAAACTGCCTTCCAGAATGGCTGTACTAGTTTACATTGCCACCAGCAGTGCAGTAGGGTTCCTCTTTCTCCACATCCCTGCCAGTATTTGTCATTGTCTGAGTTCAGAATATTGGCCATTCTGATTGGGGTAAGGTGGTATCTTAGGGTTGTTTTTATTTGCATTTCCTTTATGACCATGGATGATGAGTATTTTCTCATATGTTTCTTTGCCATTTTAACCTGTTATTTTGATGTCTCTCTTTAGCTCCCTTGCCCATTTAGTGCTTGGTTGTTGGGTTTGGGGGGAGATTAGTTTCTTGAGTTCCCTGTAGATATTGGATATTAAGCAATTGTCTGATGTATTATTGGTAAATATCTTTTCCCAGTTGGTTGTCTGTCTTTCTACTTTAGTAGCCATGCTTTTATTTGTGCAGAAACTTTTTATTTTTAGGTAGTCCCATTTATCAAGTCTCTCTCCAATCTGTTGTGACCCTGGAACTCTGTTCAAGAAGTTTTTGCCTGTACCTATGAGTTCCAGTGTCTCTCCTACTCTATCATGTAGCACTTTCAGGGTTTCAGGTCTGATATTAAGGTCTTTGATCCATTTTGAGTTAATGTTTGTGCATGGTGACAGACTGGGATCAAATTTTAGCTTTCTGCATATGCCCATTTTTCCAACACCAATAATTGAATAGGCTGTGTTTGTTCCACTGTAGATTTCTGGCTCCTTTGTCAAATATAAGTTGACTATAGGTATGTGGTTCTATTTCTGGATCTTCTATTCTGTTCCATTGATCTTCTGGTCTATTTTTGTGCCAATACCGTGCTGTTTTTGTTATTATGGCTCTATTAGTATAGTTTGAAGTCTGGTATTGTAATACCACCTTCCTTGCTCTTTTTGCCTAGAATTGCTTTGGAAGCCAGAATTATTTAATGTCATATTTGTAGGCTTTTAAATCAAAACAGCTTCAAGTAACACTATTGGTAAGGGGCCTGCATCTCAGGCAATACTACTATGTCCTTTTGCCATTTGTCCTGTATTGCCTTGTATTAAGTAGATCCTCTGGGTTTTACTTATTCTCACAGTTACGTATATGTACTAAGAGGGAGCTTTAGTTTTTTTTGGTGTTCATCCTGGGGCTTGAACTCAAGAGTTTGGGGAGCTGTCCCTGAAACATTTGTATTCAAGGCTAGTACTCTACCACTTGAGCCACAGCTCCACTTATGGCCTTTTGCTGGTTAATTGGAAATGAGTCTCTTGGATTTGTCTGCTCAGGCTGGCTTTGAACCACGATCCTCAGATCTCAGCCTCCTGAGTAGCTAGGTTTACAGGCATGGGCCACGGATGCCTGGCAAATAGTACCTTTCGTGGTTTCTTTTGTTTTACAACCTGTTTCTGAAATGTGTTTTTCTATGGATTTAGTTACTGAGACAAATTTTTGGACACTAAACATAAAAGAGCAAACAAGGAAAATAATGGTTTTTTTTTTAAAGGAGGGAAAAGAAGCAAAGGGGAGAAAATAGGTTAATTCTTCATCAGTTCAAGATTTCTGTAAGCCTGGCAGGAAATCACCTGAGAACTGAGCCAGTGTCCTTGAGCAGATTAGAGTGGAAATGCCTGTGAAGCTGCTCGCCGCAGACCTGTCACCATGGCTACCGGAGGCCAGGCCCCGCCCCTGCCCTCGCCATCTCCATGGCTACGGGGAGGGCATGCGCAGCCCGGTGACGGCACAAGCACTCCCCCCTCCCCGCAGGCCTGGCCGCCGCCAGGGAGAGAGCAGGGCGGGCGAGGCCCAAGGAGGAGGCTGTGGTTGGCAGCCCTGCAGCCCGAGCCCTGGCATTACCTTAAATGATTAGAAACGGCTGCACCTTGCACATTCAAAAAATAACCATAGGAAAAAGAGACGTAGCTATAACTTACCACCAGTCTATGAGAAAGCACAAAAAGAAGGCGCTCCTCCGGCAATCCCTCCCGGCCCCGCAGGCCCTGGCGCAGGCTCGGTGGGTGGTGGGCGCCCAGCGCAGGCGCGGTCCCGGCTGCCCCGGAGGCTGAGGTCTGAGCAGCAGGGCTGGACCCCAGCCCTGGCGGGAGAATCCACGACACCCCTACCCTCCAATTAAGCGCATGCGTGCACATGCACACACACACACACACACACACACACACACACACTTTAAAGACTTATTGTAAAGGTGATGTAGAGGGGTTAGTTAGTTACCTAAGGAAGGTAACTAGTACATTAATGTCACCCCCCTCCTTTGTTTTCCCCCCTCCCCGCCTCCGCCCCCCCTCCCCTCAAGGTGTAAAGTTCACTTCCAGCATGGTGTCTGGGGAGGAACCCTGTGGCAGGAGTTCGGTGACTCCCTTCTCTTCCTCAAATGAGATAAACGTATAAACAAGACAAAGGGCACCAAAATCAGAAACACAGAACACAGGGAATAGACCAGATGAGAAATAAATGAAAGATAACTGCAAACAGTACATTAAAACAACAAAAAACCCTCTACATGTTGTGGAGGTCATTCTGAATATTACACAGCTATTCAACTACATTATGAACCTCTGCTAGGACTATCCTAGACATATACTAATTGTTACAGATGAGGGAAACCATGGACTCTATGTGTCTTTGAGTCTGCCTTATTTCACTGAATATGACTTTTTCCAAGCCTTTCCATTTCCTTACAAATGGGGTGATGTTGTTTTCTGATAAAAGCATAGAATTCCATTGTATTTGTATATATTATATATTGTATTTTCTTTCTTTCTTTTTTTTTTCTTTTTTTTTTTTGTGTGTGTGAATCACGGGGCTTTAACTCAGCCTAGGCACTCTCCTTGAGCCAAGCCCGCTTCCCATTTCCTAGAGGTTACTTGGGGATAAGAGTCTCAGGTCCTTCTGTGCCTGGCCTGGCTTTGAACCTTGATCCTCAGATCTCAGCCTCCCCAGTAGTAAGGATTACTGGCGTGAGCCACTGCACCCGGCTATATAACATTTTCTTGTTCCATTCATTTACTGAGGGGCAGCTGGATTGATTTCATACCTTAGTGATGGTAAATAATGCTGCAATGAACATATTGTGCTGGTAGCTTCAGTGTGGCCTTGTGATCATTTGGGTAAATGCCCAGGAGTGGGATTGCTGGGTCACAGGGGAGCTCTATCTTTAGTCTTTTGAGGAACCTCCACACTGCTTTTCAAAGTGGTTGAACCAGTTTACATTCCCACCAACAGTGTCCTAGAGTTCCCTTTTGGCCACATCCCCACCAACATCTGTTATTTGTTTTCTTGATGATGGTGATTCTAACTGGGCTGAGGTGGAATGTCAATTTAGTTTTGATTTGCATCTTTTTACGTGTCTATTGGCCACTCTTATTTCCTCTTTAGAGAAATCTCTAATTCTTTAGCCAACTTATTAATGGGATGATTGTTTCTCTGAGGATTTATTTTTTGGGGGGTTAATTTTTGAGCTCTAAGTATATTTTGGATATGGGGCCCTTATCTGTTGTATAGCAAGTGAAGATCTCACAATGTGTGCTTTCTATTCATCTTGCTATGTCCTTTGCCATGCAGAAGTTCTGCAGTTTAATGCAGTCCCATTTATCCAGCCTTTCTTTGATTTGTGGGCACACACATATTTTTAACAACTGTCCCTAAGGGAAGATTCTTGTCATGTGTTGATACTGTCACCCTCCTTTAGACCAGTGTAACACCATTTGGCTTGCAAAATGTCTGGTCATATCAAAATACAGCACTAGTACCAGCTAGTCATGGAATTGAGTTTGAATTCCCTCCTCTTAGGAAGGGGTTGGGAGCTGGACTTAAACTTTAGTTGCAAAATCATACATTTGGCTTTTTCTATGTGGTTCAAGAGATGATTGTTGGGGGTCACTTATGGAAGTGGGTATTTGAAAGAAACTGAATCTGGGGGGGTTACAAACACGTCCATTTCAATGCAGGGGTTTCCTAATTTCTACCTTATTTTAATGTATGGTATTGTCTGAAGTGAAGGTCTGGTACTAAGAAAATGATAACATTAGATAACTGTTTGGGTAGTTCATCTAAAGTGACCACTTGCATTATAAACTGATGCCATGAAACTAAAAGTATAGATGCAATGTGCTGATGTCTGTGGACTTATTATATACTTTCTCATTCCTGATTAAATCTTAAATATAGGCTAAAAGAGACCTGTAGCTAGGTCAAATTGTATCCACAAAATCAGGACCTGTTTATGAGAAGGGTATTGAGATTTATTCAAAGGATGTCAGATATGCTTAAAGGATTCATGAGAAATCCTTCAGATGGTGACTTGGTATGTGTGTGTGTGTGCGTGTGTGTGGTAAATAGTTTGCAACCAATTTGTCCTTCACACTCTGTCAACCAAGAAGCAGTACCTTTGTTTGAAATCTGCCTCCTCTTCCTTGAATGTAGGCCTACTCTCTCCTTCCCTCCTTACCCCACTCTCTCTTTCTCTGTCACAAGGCTTGAATTCAGGGCCCGGGTATTGTCTCTGAGCTTTTTGCTCAAGAAGTTAAGCCACTTTTTTTTTTTTTTTTTTTGCCAGTCCTGGGCTTGAGCTCAGGGCCTGAGCACTATCCTTGGACTTTCTCAAGGCTAGAGCTCTACCACTTGAGCCTCAGCATCTTTTTTCTATGTATGTAGTACCCAGGAATCAAACCCGGGTCTTCGTGCATGCTAGGCAAGCACTCTACCACTAGGCCAAACTCCCAGCCCTGTTAAGCCACTCTTTAAGTCACAGTGCCACTTCCAGTTTTTGAGTGGTTAATTGGAGAAAAAAGTCTAATAATTATTTTTCTGCCCTGTCTGGCATTGAATTGCAATCCTGAGATGTCAAACTCCCAAGTAGCTAGGATTACAGGTGTGAGACGCCTGGGTCCAGCTTGAAGGTCTCTTGTTAATAGATTTTCAGAAAAGGGATTATGCAAGAATGGAGGAGCACTGATTGATATAATTTTTCTTTTCAAGAAAAACAGAAATTGCCTCAAAGAATGCTTTGTCCAAGTGTCCTGCAATTAGTAAGAGACAAAGTCATATGTGGAATTAAGGTTGTGTATTTCTAACTATTTTTCTTCGCAGAAGCTGTCTACCTGAGACCACTACTTCCTATTCTGTACCTCTGGGTACATACTTGAGCTGCCCCACAAGGCATTATGACCCACTTGTGAAAGAGCTCTAGAGTGCGCTATGCAAATGTGAGATCATAATTTAAGAGGTTTAATGTTCACTTGGTTACCAATTGTGAGAGCTGTTCCTATATGATGGTATAACATTTGTGAAGTTGTGTTTGCGTGTATGAATGGCTGTATCTAGACATATGTATATATATATATATATATATTATTTATTTTCCTGTCCTTGAGCTTAAATTCGGAGGCTGGGCACTGTCCCTGAGCTTCCACTTGAGCCACAGCACCACTTCTAAGCTTTTTCTGTTTATATGGTATTGAGGAATCAAACCCAGGGCTTCATACATGCTAGGGAAGCACTCTACGACTAAGCCAGTTCCCCATGAGAATGGGATCTGGAGCATGAGATTTGGTCTCATTTAAATATACTATGAGCAAAAGAAATGTTAGAATATCACCAACTGCTGCTGGATAGAGCAGATCGCTCAAGAAACTTCCATTCACTCCTTTCTTTGGCGCTTGCTTTTGGCAGCCCCAACAATAGTCCAACCAGCAGGAAAGTCTGTGATTTGCTCAATCCTAGCTCCAGTATCATTAAACAGAATATAGAAAGGCACTAGGGTCTGAGACACCGTAGGCACAATTCTAGCTGTCTTGGAACTGATCTAAGGTGATTCTCAGTGACAGCCACCAGTGGAAACTGGCTGGCTTCTAGAAGGAATAGGGAGAGACTTGCCTGACAGAGCCTTGCTGTTAGTGGAGAGGACATATTGATCCCTAAGTATGAGACATTTTCTGAGAAGTTCCAGAAATGATGGACATGGCATGGAGTATGAATAAGCAAAGGCAGACAGAAGATGACAAGACTTGGCTGGATTATACTCACAGATTAGGGGGAGTGGTCTTCAAATTACAAGTATTAAAAACAAGCATCCAAGACTGGACCATGAATAAGTTATAATAAAATTATTACCTCGTGGGTTTTTTTGAGACATATTTAGTTGGTCCAGTACTACTTTTAGTAACAGCATTCCTTTGGAAAACCACTTCTAACATATATTCTGGTGGAATATGAACTTTTTGGTGGCTTATTCACACTCTTATTTCTTCCTCAGACCAGGAAACTATTTGGCTACAATAATTCATATTGAGATACAGACAAGGTTAATGTCAAAATTACTGCAGAACCAATCAGAAAAGAGGTATTTGTTTTCCATTTGAAACATCCACATTTATCAATAGTTCATTACAGTGTTACATTGTAAAGATTTTTTGTGATATTACTTTAAATATGCATTCTTGCTTTGCTTCCCATTTTTCCTAGTATAAAGCTGTTATGAACATGCTTTTTGTTATTTTTATGAGCATGCTTTTATTCCATGTAAACTGCTAAGTCACACTAGAAATATATGTTTGACTTCATAAGAATCTGCCATCTATGTTTTCATCTGCCTTTCTCATCAATACCTCAAACTTGGACTCCTAATGGCTTCTTACCGTGGCTTACTTTACAGGCTTTCTGTATTCACTGACTTGGTGAAGAGTGTCAGGTTTCTTAGACATTTAAGATTAACATAGGTTCCTTCCTCTCCAATCACCCTCTCACATCTACCTCCTGTCACCTAGTCTTATAACACAGGTAGTGGACATTTGTTTTCTATCCATATTAGGCCTGCAGAATAACATAGTGCAGTCATTGTCTGATGCTTTTGAAAACATTTGTGAACTGAATATCAAATGAACATAAAATAGAGGACAGGCATGGTGGTGCATGCCTGCAATCCCATAGTGTAAGGGGGGGAAGGAAGGATCACAGTTCAAGGAAAAGACACTTTCTGAAAAAGAAAACAAAAGGCATTGTGCATGGCGCAAGTGACATAGCTTGCCTTAACAAGTGGGAGGCCCTGAGTTCAAATCCCAATACTATGAAGAAGAAAACTGAAGCAAAAGTTTATAAGATGCTATTTATTCTTGATGTATACAATATACTCTGACATTTCCCATTCTATTCCTGCATGGTCATAAAATGTAAACTGACTTTGATGATTCATTCTTGATTTATAACTCAGGTCTTGGACCAGGATGAGAATTTAAGTCCTCCATTTTTAGTTCCCTAACTGTAAACATGCACATCCATTAGCCTCTGTCAGCCCCAGTCTACACTTGTAACAAAAGCACAACATTCACAGAGCTGTACTAGGAAAGGGAGTTGCAGTAACGACTGAGGTGAGTAGGAAGGCTAGGAACTCCAGGCAGGTGAGGGACAGGCTCAGCCCTGTCTGCCCATCTGGATGGTCTTTGGGTCTTGCCCAGGGTGCCAGAGCTCTTTCTAAAGCTTCTAGAGGCATTTTGTGCTTCTGGTCTCACTTTATATGACACCACTGAAATAATCTTTCTATATTGTGGGCCCAATCTTTTATCAGTTCTCTATTTAAAGTCTTACCTATGCTATGCTTTTGGGTATTAAACAAGTTTTATACAAAGGCAGTACAGCATTTGGCTCTTCCAAAGCCATAAACTGTTCACTTCAGGGGTTCTGTTCCCCCCCATGCCTTCTGCCACAATGTCTTTCTAAGTGATTTTCTCTGCTTGGCTCATATATCTCATCTCTGAAGAGCTCTCCCACAGCATACATCCCCAAAGTTTTCTTCTGGAAAGCTTACCTGGACCACTCAGCCAAGTCTCTCTTCCAAGTCCCTTCGGCAACTTTCGGACATCCTAATAATCACTCTTACTATTACACAGCATTTACAGTCAGCATTTCACTTCTCTTCCTTATTCGTTGGTGAACAGTTGGAGGATAGGAGATGAAAGTCTTCATTTTCACCTTTCTAGTCTCCAGGGGAGGCCAAATAGCTGCTTTGTATGTATTTAATGAATGAGTGAAATTTCTAATGTAGAAATTTTCCACTGCAAATTTTCTATGCTATTTTCCTATTATTAAAGAAAATGTTGGATATTTTAGTATGCCAAAAACAAAAAGTATAATGCCTCCTGTATATAGACTAATTATTGTCAATTTAATTTTCTGTGAATTATTTCTAGTTGCGAACAAGGAGTTGCTTCCTAAGAAAATAGTATTGACATTCTCCCTTACAGGCCTAAAATGACTCAACATAGAAACGCTATAGTTTATGTCCCTTAATGCTATTTCTATACCATTGAGACAAGATTTGACCTTTGGGGAAATTTAAAGATATAATTGTACTGTAAAAAAACCTGATAACTTGTATTTAAAAATAACTTAAACTGGGCTGGGAGTTTGGCCTAGTGCTAGAGTGCTTGTCTAGCATGCATGAAGACCTGGGTTCAATTCCTTGATACCACATACATAGAAAAAGCCAGAAGTGGTCCTGTGGCTCAAGGTAGAGCTCTAGTCTTGAAAAAGTACAAGGACAGTGCTCAGGCCCTGAGCTCAAGCCTCGGACTGGCAAAAAAAAATTAATAAGTTAAACCAATTTGAAGTTTAGATTTTTGGAAGTGAAACACAAGCAGAAGTACTACAAATTCAAATCAACTCCCTGAAATTCAGATCCTATTAATGGCTCATACTCAATTTATGAAATGACTAGTAAAACAGCTCAATGGTATATAACTTCTCCTTCCACTAACAAAATGATAATTCATGAATTCCATCAAACATTCAAAAAATCATCTCTCAGACAGAATAATGAAACAGTAGTAGCTTTCTATTCTGAAAAGGGAAGTAACAATAATTAGAATAGACTTTTTGCCTAAGAGCCACAAATTTTCATTGTACCACACCTTCTAGCTAACCCAAATTTTCCTAAAGCACTCAGTTGCTTTCAAAACTTACCTATTAGAGCCAGGTATCCATTGCTTACGTGTTTAATCCTAGCTAATTAGGAGGCTGAGATTTGAGAATTGTAGTTCAAAGCCAGTCTGGGCAGGAAAGTCTATGAAACTCTTACCTCCAGTTGTCACTACAAAAAGCCTAAAGTGGAGCTGGGGCTCAAATGTAGAGGGCTAGCTTTGAGTAGAAAAGCTCAGGAACAGCACCTAGGTCTTGAGTTCAACTCCCAGGACCAGCACCAACAAAACTGTTTAAAAGTTAATGTTGCCAGATGATAGTGGTATGCCTATAATCCTAGCTACTGAAGAGTCTGGGATCTGAGGTCACTGTAATTTCTAGATTAGCCAATCTAGAAACTGGTGAAAGAATGCTTGTTACACTGTTAATGTGAAATTTTTTTTTTGCCAGTCCTCGGCTTGAACTCAGGGCCTGAGCACTGTCCTTGGACTTTCTCAAGGCTAGAACTCTACCACTTGAGCCACAGCACCACTCCTGGCTTTTTTCTATGTATGTGGTTCCGAGGAATCAAACCCGGGTCTTCGTGCATGCTAAGCGAGCACTCTACCACTAGGCCAAACTCCCAGCCCCAATGTTGTGAAATTTCTAAACAAATCAAAGTTTCTTCAGTTCTTCATGAGGAAAATGAGAATATTCCTATTAGTAAACATTTATAGAAGTATTTTATTTTATTTATTTTTTTTTGCCAGTCCTGGGCTTGAGCTCAGGGTTTGAGCACTGTCCTTGGACTTTCTCAAGGCTAGCACTCTACCACTTGAGCCACAGCACCACTTCTGGCTTTTTTATATGTATGTGGGGTACCGAGGAATCGAACCCGGTTCTTCGTGCATGCTAGGCAAGCATTCTACCACTAGGCCAAACTCCCGGCCCTTATAGAAGTATTTTAATATTCTATCACTGGCATAAACAAGACAAAGCCAGAAAGGCAGAAAATGAATATTTAGTTAGGAAATCAGCAAATCTAGAGTTGTTGAAATTGTAATAGAAACCTAGGGACATTAAAGATAAAACTCTAAAACACTTGTCACTGTTCGAATTTCATAAATATTATCTTTAAAAATTAGTTATCCTGTTTTTTTTAAAAAGGAATATTTTAAAATGCAGTTATCTTCATTTGTTTTTTTTCCTGAAAGGCAGACAGACTCTTAGGTAGTGTACCTTGATATGAAACGGCAAATGGTTTAATCTGAGAAAATTCTAGCCTTAACAAAAATTGTCAAAACTAGGTAATATTGCGCAAAAGCTTTTGAGATTATTCTCACACACAATGAGCTAAGCTTTCAAAAAGTTATTTTAATAACTTGGTGTTTACTTCTAATAGTATATAAATTATTTTGATTAAAAAAAGCCAAATATTGCCTTATGCCGGTGGATCACACCTGTAATCCTAGCTAATCAGGAAGCTGATATCTGAGGACAGCAGTTTGAAGCCACCCTGGTCAGACAAGTCTGTGAGACTCTTATCTCCAACAAACTACTCAGAAAAAGTCTGAAGTGGCACCTGTGGCTCAAGTGGCAGAACTCAGGGACAGTGCCCAGACCCTGAGTTCATAAAGAAAAGTCCAAGAGTCACTGTTAATTTAAATACGATAGGGTGACTAGAACTGCGCACTGTGAGGACCTTGAAAATGTGGTATACAATTAAAGCAAGTTTTGGAGACTTCTGATCTTTTATTTTCTTGCTGGACAGTAACTATGAACCTGCAGGTGAACTATCCTAAATAGGGGCTAAATTTGAACTGCAACGTTAGGAATCTAAGCCTTAGGCCTGCATCTTGGTATTACCACTGGCTACTCTAGCGTCTCCTTGCCAGGAGATCCTTGCCGCGCTCTAAGCTCTGCTTTTCTCCTCAGTGGAAGGGAAGACTAACACCATCTGTCTGCAGTCATCAGCGAAGACCGATTACTCTCTGAGCACTCTAAGAGTGTAGAACAAGTGCTCAGTCTGTGCTGTGCTCTGGAGCCGGACGTCCCTGTCCCTAAGAAGGGCGTGCGGGGGCCCGGGCTGTGCGGAGCTGGCCCCGAGCCTTCTCACTCCAGGCCAGGCCTCCCCGGGCGCCACACCGAGAGGCTCGTGGACTGTCTGGTCAAGGCTGGCTTCGGGCCCCGACTTCCGGCCTCGGCCTCCTGACGAGCCGGGATGCTGGGTGCGAGTCCCCCACCCAGGCTCGCCGTCAGCTTTGGGGGTGGGGGTGGGGGTGGAGAAGAGGCCGCTGCGGGGCGGCTCCGGAGCGGCTCTCACGCCCCGAGGAGCGCGTCTTTAAAAAAGACCGTGTGCCAGCACGACTCCATACCCCGCCGCTCCCAAACCTGCGCGCCCCGAGCGGCGCGGGGGCTGGGGAGGCCGGGGGCGGGGCCCGGTTCGGTGTCTGGGACACGGCCGCCTCACAGTCCGTTTCCCGTCCCAGGCCGTCCGTGGTCCGGGCGGCCCCACCTTGCCCCGCAGCTCGGGCCACGGTCCTCTACGCTGTGGCGCCAACAGATTCTCTCAGGGCGCGGCCGCAGCCCAGGCGACAGACCAATGGCCGTCTGTCCTCGCGCGCATAGTCCCGCCTTCCAGTCCCCTCAAAGCCAATAGCAAGGGCCATCTGGAGACAGCGACCAATGGGAAGGCGGGGAGAGACTTGATTGGCTGCGAAGCAGTGTGGGCCTCCTCCCCCGTTACCCTGGAATCCAGGTCGCCGCCGTCGCCGTCCGGGTCTCCGCCCCCGTGCCAGCCCCGCGTCCAGACTCCCCGCGCCCGGGCAGTCCGGCGTCCACCCTCCCCGCACCGGGGCCGCCCGGCGTCCACACTCCGCGCGCCCACCCGCAGCCTCCCGCGCGGCATCGACCCGGCGGCCGGACGTCGGGCTTCGGCGGCGCAGGCAAGGAGGCGGCGCCGCGCTGGCGCTGAGGGGCCGGAGCGGGCCGGGGTGTCGGTGGTGTGGAGGCCGGGCGGGGTGGCGCGGGGACGGGGTGGGGGGGAGGCCGGAATGGTCGGAGTGGTGGGGGGTAAGGGGGTGGGGGAGGCTGTGCGCGGATTAGGGTCGCGGATGGACCGGGGGGCCCGGGAGGAGGGTCCCCTAGGACAAGTGTGGGCTCGGCTTCGTGGGGGGCGAGGACGGGGGGTCGGGCCCACGGGCGCGGGGGCGGCGGTGGAGGTCGCCCTGAGCGAACGGAGCGGGGGCGGAGGCCGGGGGACGCCGGGGAGGACGCAGACTTGGTTGCGCCGGGTCTGTGGGCTGGGCGGAGGAGCGCCCTCGGGCCCCGCTGCGGAGCTCGGGTCGCGCTGGGGCCGAAGCCTCGGCCGCCCCGCCGGAGGGGGCGGGCGGGCCGGCGGGCGGGCGCGCCGCCGTCCCCGGGCGGCTTCGGGAAAGCGCTGACAGGGGCTCAGACACAGAGCTATTTTGAGACCAGGAAAAGTAGATTTGTGGGGAGGATTACTTTCCCCGAGGCGTTCCTTCCTGCGCGTGGGTAAGTGGGCGGCGGCGGCGGGGGGGATTTTATTGAAGAGCGTCTTTTCTGAGACGGCAGGTCCTTCCTGTCCCACTCTGCGGAAAAGGGCCGCTTCTCCCCTGAGGAAAGTACACCGAGCCATATGCTCGTGTGTGTGAACCTTCACGCTTAGGGTTAGGTATCCGCAGCATCAAAGGTCAGCATTGATTGTTGTAGCAGAGGAGGGGTTCTGTGCATTGTGGGAAAGAGTAAGTGGGTCAGAATTGCCTATCTTTTATGGTCGTTACTTCAGTCTGTGTCTTCCTCCCCCCCCCCATTTGTAGTTGCACATTTGAATTTTACATGATTGTTTTGCTTTGAGTATTACAGGTATTTACCCAGGTATCTGAAAGGAAGTTGTAGCTTGTTCCAGTTCTCTAAGATGATCAAGTGTCATTCAAATGGAAGAGGCAATAGGTGCCCTTGCAAAAGAGATTTCTCTTTGGCCAAAGTCACTTCTCTTAGACTCAGGGAGCTGTAGTTATGTAATTCACTTTCTTCTGAGTCTACATGCTTTGATGAACTCCTTTGTGGGATCCTCTGCATTTATCCAACTATTCTTTTTCTTCAAAAGTCAGTTCAGCCTTCGACTATATTAACTAAACACACCTCCAACTTTTGAAAAAAATCTTTGATTTAAAGATTTTATTAACACTGCTCCTTTTTACATTATATTTCAGATGCCATGTTTAAGAAACAAGTATTCAAGAAGGGAATTTCTATATACAGTCACTGGCACATAAATTTTAGAAGATAATTAAAATTAAGCTGAGACTTTGTATGTCCTAGATACATATTGATCTATATAATATAAAACTCAGTTCAGCCTTTCCCTTGGTTTGTACCCACTGTATTAACACACCCCAGCCTTTTTTAATTGTAATGTATAGAGGGGTTACTGTTACATTCACCGTACAGAGAGTACATCATTTCTCACCCATTGACACCCCCTTTCATGTATTTGCCCCATTTCCTTCTCCCCATTCCCTCCCAGTCATCTTGTTTTGCCCCCTTTCCTTTCCTGTTTCACCTAAACAAATAAACAAAGTCAGATACAATAACAATATGAGATTACCTCCAAGTTTAAAAAATATTGATGTAGCTAAGTTTTGGTATGTGCACATGGGTTTCCCTTAGGCATGGCAAACTCACTGTGTCTGATGATGCACCCATCCTTCCCTGTCAAACTATTCCAGTTCAGTGTGCCCTGTGTGCTTTATATGCATGCATGCCAATACTGCGACCTGAAATCGAGGTCTGGGTGCTGTCCTTTTTTTTTTCTTCTTTTCTTTTCTCAAGGCTAACTGTCCAGTCTACCACTTGAACCACAACTCCACTTTTGGATTTTTGCCTGCTCATTGAGACAAACAGTACTCTAGACTTTCTGGCATGGAATAGTTTCAAATCAATCTTCAGATTTTATCCTCCTGAGTAGCTAGGATTTACAAGCCAGATCACAGGTGCCCAGCTTATTATGTTTATATTTATATTTCCAGCTCCAGTCATGGTTCCCTGTTGGATACTTAGTAATTGTTCAGTAAATGTCTTTTGAGAGAAAGAGGGAACTTTATGTGCTGCTGTCATTATGACTACTTTGAGAATACACACTACATCTCTTAAATAGCTTCCATTGAGGCTATTGTTTTCAATATGCTGTTTAAAAGAAATTGATCATACCTGGTGATTTAAGATGGCATTTACAGTGATCTGAGCCTATTTGAAATCTGAACATAAAATCCAAGCATCGTTGTAATTAAAAAATTTAACCAGGGGCCGGGAGTTTGGCCTAGTTGTAGAGTGCTTGCCTAGCATACATGAAGACTCGGGTTCGATTCCTCGGTACCACATGCATAGAAAAAAGCTGAAAGTGGTGCTGAGGCTCAAGTGGTAGAGCTCTAGCCTTGAGAAAGCCCAAGGACAGTGCCCAGGCCCCGAGTTTAAGGCCCAAGACTGGCAAAAAAAAATATAAAAATAAAAATTTAACCAAATATAGCTTGTTTTTAAAAAAATGTGTGAGTAGGTATCCTACAAATAATAGTAGTAGTCCTATATGGAAATTGCGTAGAAACGTGCAGAAACATGTAACTGCTTGGTTTTTATTTTTATTAATCATTTGTCTTTGTTGAAGTAACAGTTAAATGCAGCAATATAGTATCCTTACCTGCTTCATTTCCTTTTTGCAGAGATGATTTCCTTGTGCATTTCTTTCTTGTTTTCTGTTGTGTGTTGTGAGTTCTTGGCTGGCAGAAAGGTAGCCAAGGGCAGCAGTGTTGTATACAAAGAAACTGGGCACAGGGGTATGACAGAAAATCAACAATTAAAAATTGTTATTCTTAAAACTAAAAGCCTTTCTTAAGAGTTTCATGAACCAGACTGTGACTGAAACTACAGGCAGTTACTCCATCGCTTACCACTTAATATAAGCGTTTATTTTTTGATGAGAAATGTTAACTATCGTATGTGATAGTTTTCTAGTATTGCTCCAGTGGTAGTTTTGATCATTTAAGAAAAGAAACATTTGCTAGTCCTGGGGCTTGAACTTAGGGCCTGGACACTGTCCTTGAGCTTTCTCAAGGATAGTGCTTTAACACTTGAGGCACAGCACGACTTCTGGCTTTTTCTGTATCTGTGGTACCAGGGAATTGAACCCAGGGCTTTATGCATGCTAGGCAAGCCATCTACCACTAGGCCACATTCCTGGATACAACTTTCTTTTTTACTTTTAGCTACTTAATGCCTTGATTACCATTGAGATTGAGAGTTAAATGAAATACATCACACCTCTCCACACATTTTTTTTTACTAGCATATATTACTTGTGCTATCTTCATGCATGCATGTAATGTACTTTAATCTTATTCTTGCCTCAATTGTCCTTTCTTATTTCCCTCCCCTTTGAAAGAATGGTTTTAACTGGTCTCATGTTATTTTCATGCATTCATATAATATACTTAGATTATAGTCACTTCCCATCAACCTGTTTCCATCCTCTCTCCCTCTCTCTCTCTCTCTCTCTCTCTCTCTCTCTCTCTCTCTCTCTCTCTCTCTCTCTCTCTCTCTCCCACACACACACACACACACACACACACCAGCAACTCTGATCTTTTAAATCCCTTTAAATCCTTTAAAATCATGTATACAGGGCTGGCATGTAGCTTAGTGGAAAAATGCTTGCCTAGCAAGTGCAACATCCTGGGTTCAATCCTCAGTACCAAAAAAGAAAAGACCAAAAAAAAATACAGTTAAAAAAACCCCAGACAAATAAAACCATGTACACACATGACTCTGACTTTTGAAATCACAGTATTCTGAAATTCTACTAGACACATCTTTTGCTATGACACCCTGCTACACTGGGGCATCCTTTTCTCTGATCTGTGTCCCCTGTTATCTTAAGCTCTACTTCAGCACATGTTGAAATTTCTTACTTATGGAGATATTATAGGTTTGTTCTTTTTGTTTATTATTTTCATATTGTCTCTAAAGAGACAGGAGGTGAACATAAAATCAAATCTATGATTCCAGTAACAAAGTTGAAATTAGGAGGGAGGAATAATTGATCAATTATGTCTCCTGTCTCAACTCAGGATTGCCATAGTAATGCCACTGTACCCTTGTCTGCCTCTGGCTCTCACTCCCTCCTTCCCCAAAGAACATGCAGGAAACATTTCTTCTGGAAATAAACATAGAGACAACATCGAAAAAAAGTAACATTTCCATGGTGTGTAATCTTGTAGTGATTCACTTCATTCAAAAGAAATATTCTGGACAGAAAGCCTTACTAGCAGGTGCAGGGATCCCCTCACACCTCCTTTGTCAATGATCAGCCAACAATTTTAAAAGAAATAAAATTAACAGTATATAAGTCGATGCATATAAGTAGAAGTAAGAAGCTTAAGATATGTAGAATAAAAGGAGTTCTTTTCAGGGACCGGGAGTTTAGTGTAGTGGTAGAGTGCTTGCGTGCTTGTCTAGCATGCACAAAGACCAGGGTTTGATTTCTCAGTACCACATACATAGAAAAAGCTGTAAGTGGTGTTGTGGTTCAAGAGCTCCAGCCTTGAGAAAGCCCAAGGACAGTGCTTGGGCCGAGTTCAAGCCCCAGGACTGGCAGAAAAAAAGAAAAAAAAGGAATTCTTTTCAGAAGAGACCTTAAACACAATGTGTACTTACTAGTTTTGGAAACATGAACATATTTACCTTAATAAACTAAGAACAGAATAATTACTTTGAAAAATCAGAAAAGAAGATATTGGATGATGATGATGATGTTGTTGTCAGTGTCAGTCATGAGGTTTGAACTCAGAGCCTGGGCGCTGTTCCTGAGCTTTTTTGCTCAAAGCTAGCACTTTGCCACTTGGAGCCACAGCACCACTTTCAAGCCTATTATTTTTTAATAATAATTTACAAATTAAAATTCTCTAAAAATAAAACCAAAAGACAACAACAGGCCTGCTATTTAGCTAGCAGAAGTTTCAGAGGAGAAAAAGAAGGTAAATTATCAGAAAAGTGATATAAGAAAAACTCCAGTGCTTAGAGTACACGTTTCCAGATTCCAAGGTAAATGGAGTGAGAAAGGCCTGACACAGTGAAGAGAGACTCCTCATGGACTCATATGGTTGGAAAATGTTAGTGTAACAGAAAAGAAAAACAAGTAACCTCGGTGAGAACCAGAAAAGGAGTGACACTGTTCAAAAGGAAATGTGCGCATTACTTGACATAGGTAACTGCAATCCCTCTGTACATCACCTTCACAAAATTTAAAAGGAACAAGAACCAGATGACCAGAATGCATACTCCCTAAAGGTGGGGATATTTTCTTATTCAGTACCGTTATATAGTAAAATTTCAAAAATATTTTGAATAAAAGAATGACTATGAGAAATGGCTTAGAAAAATATTGAGAGTTTAAAAAACAGTGGGACAGTGTCTCCAAAGTTCTGAGAGAGAATGACTTAGAACATAAAACCTAAGAAGCTTTCAAGTGGAACATCACAATGCAAGGACTTAGAGTATTTCCTTCCTGAATCATATGTCTTTTCTGAAAAAGTTATTTAAAGATGTGATGATGAAAACTAAGAAATATTATGACATAGATTAAAAGAAAAGTTGCATCAGTCAGGCAAAGTAAGTCTGAAATAACATAATAGGCCTAGGAAATAATTGGAAATTACCTTCCTATGGGAAAATTAGGGACAGTGTCTTTAAGAGGAAGAGTGGAATAGATTTCAAACCACTGATAGAATGAGAAAGAAGCTGGTAAGTATTATTGGTATTATAGAAGGCAAAAAAAAAAAAAAAGCTTATGCCTGTAGTCCTAGCTACTAAGGAAGTTAAGATTTGAGGTGGTTTGAAGTCAGTCTGGGCAGGGCAGTCCCTGAAACACTTATCCGTCAAAAAGCTGGAAATGCCACTGTGGCACAAGTGATAGAGCAGTAAACTTGAGCACAATAGCTCAGGTGTAGCATCTGGATCTGGAGTGCAACTCAAAAAAAAAAAAAGATGATTAGAATTGTACGCATTACCATACTTATGTAACTGAAACCCTTCTGTATATTATCTTTACAACAAAATTAAATTAAAAAAGAAAAAAACCCCTGCATAACCAAAATATAGTTGCTTGCTGTAGTCATCTAAAATGAAAAGCTAGCTACAACTATTTCATTGTCCAAAATTCAAAAGGTAGTTGTCTTTCATGTGCTGGGGAGTTTCAGGACTGTAGTAGACACCTGAATCTGTGAACAGCATGGGATCTCCACTCTGGTTTTGTACACACGCACACCTATGGTAAGTCAGGCACAATAAGAAAAATTAACATAGAACAATTGCAATATGCTGTAATAAAATTACCTAAATGTGTCCTCCTCAAGATGTCACCTTTGTGTATGATTTTTTTCACTTCATTAAATCAGGAACTTCCATTTTTTTCCTCTTAGATGAAGCATGGTTTCTTTTTATATATCTACACTAAAATTGTTTACCCCACTTCCTCCTCCTCCTCCTCTTGCTCTTTCCTTCCCCCCCCCCCCAAGTTCTGAAGCTTGAACTCAGGTCCGCATTCTTGCTTGGCCTTTTTACTCATAACTGATGCTCTTGCCACTTAAGCCACACCTCTTCTCCAGCTTTTTGCTAGCTAATTTTCAGTCTGAGCTTGCTTTGAATCTCAAAACTCAGATGTCAGCCTCCTGAGCAGCAAGGATTATAAGTGTGAACCACTAGTGTTCAGTTTCCAGTACTTTCCTTAGTCTGTGATGGTTAGATATTGAGGTTTTCTGTTTGTTTAAAATTGCATTTTACTGCCTCAGACTTTTGCATGTAACTTTGCCCCAATTTTCCTTGGAGTCCAGGAATGGAGTTATAGGGTCAAAGATTACAAGCATGAAGTCTTAATACTTTTTGTCAGCCCTTATTCTAGAAATTCCATCAGTCTTTCCCTGAGGGCACTTCTGACAGCATTAAGTGTTGAAAATTCTTTGATAATATGATGGCCATAATGATATCTGAGATGAATAGAATATGTGGTATAATTGGTATAGAATGTCTGTTATTGGTATTGCCTTCTTTTTCAGTTGTTTTAAATCTTATTTTATGCTGGGGGATTGAGCCTTTGGTATTAGGCATGCTGACAGATCTCTGATTTGTACAAGATTACACTGCTCAGAGGGGATTTCAGGTAAATAGGAACTTGTTTGGTTTGAAAACTTAAAGCCTCATCAAAAATAAAACTGGATATAAGAATTCCTAACACCTTATTCCACCCAAAAGGTTTTCACAATCACATTTTTGACTTCTAAAGTCTGAATATTTTTTGCACATTCTATTAGCATTGATCACTAACATGAACTAAAAAAAATTCCTAGATTTCACTTACCATTTTTACTTCCATATTTTAAAATTATTAAGCTGAAATGTAGGATTTATAGAACAAGAAAGGTAGTCTATTACATCATTCTTCAGCTATTTTTTTTTTTTTTTGGTCATGGGGCTTGAACTGGGCCTGGGCACTGTCCCTGAGCTCTTCAGCTCAAAGCCATCGCCCTACCCTTGATTCACAGCACTACTTCCCAATTTCTAAAGGTTAATTGGAGATAAGAGTCTCAGGTCCTTTTGTGCCCAGGCTGGCTTTGAACCTTGATCCTCAGATCTCAGCCTCCTGAGTAGCTAGGATTACAAGCATGAGCCACTGCCGCCAGGCTTCTTCAGCTGTTCTTTATTAGGCCCAGGTAAAAAGATTTTTTAAAAAAAATCTCACTATGAAAAATGAAATGGGGCTGGGACTGTAACTAGTGGTAGAGTGTTTGCCTAGCATGCACTAAGCTCTGGGTTCAATGCCTTGGTACTATATAAACAGAAAAGGACAGAAGTGGTGCTCTGGCTCAAGTGGTAGAGTATTAGCCTTGAGAAAGCTCAAGGAAAGTACACAGGCCCTGGGCACTTTGTAGCCCAGTTCTAGCTCCAGGACTGGGAAAGGGGGAAGAAAAAAATATGATTCCATTTTTAAAATTTTATTATTTTAGGGCTGGGAGTTTGGCCTAGTGGTAGAGTGCTTGCCTAGCATGCACAAAGACCTGGGTTCGATTCCTTGGTACCACATACATAGAAAAAGCCAGAAATGGTGCTGTGGTATCCTTGAGGAAAAAAAATATATATATATATTTTTTGCCAGTCCTGGGTCTCAGGGCCTGCACACTGTCCTTGGGCTTTCTCAAGGCTAGCACTTCTACCACTTGAGCCAAAGCACCACTTCTGGCTTTTTTCTGTGTATGTGAGGAATGGAACACAAGACTTTGGGCATGCTAGGCAAGTACTCTATGCCACAAAGCCACACAACCTATCCCATAACTTAGTCTACAGCACTGATAATAGAAATCAAGAGAAGGTAAATTGTATGGAAGAACAAATGTCAGTTCGGTCCTGCTGTGGCTGGAGGTGTGACTCAAATGGTAGAGGGCCAGCTGGGAGCAAGCAAGCCCATGAGTGTATGAGGCCCTTAGCTGAAGTCCTCATACCAGCAAATCAGTCAACCAATCATAATCTATAATTATTTTGCTTTTCATATTTTCAGTGTAATTACAGAGTTTTATGATTTTATGGTGAATTTTCCTTTTCTTTCCTCAATTATAGGGAATTAATGTGAATCTTCTTGGCTTGTAATGTGAATTGTGGACTTGTGGATACATTGTGGGGAAAACAAATTGCACAGAAGTAGATATTATTGTCAAGATATGAACACCGCGAAACTGTTCATCAGTATTGTCAGGAATCTGTAAAGGTACTTGAATTGGGACCATTCTTCCAAACAATGGAACAGAAGACAGAAAGTTCAGATACTGATCAAGAAATAAAAAGTGACAAACACCATTACTCTGGCTGTTCATCTGATTTTGGGACCACACCCCAGTCTTCTGGCAAGTCCTCTCCAGCCAGTCCTTTATGTACAGATTCTAAGGAAACAGTTGATAAGAAAGAAGTATCAGATAACCAAGTGCATCCATACCGTAAGTATGCTTCAAGGGTCCTTTGGGTATGCAAGACATTTAGGAAGATTTAAGCCAGACTCAGAAACGAAACATTTCCGTTAGTGGGCTGATTGCTAAATACATGGAAGCAGACTGATTTTCAGTAGGCTGTATTTTGATAAATTTATATAAATGTTGTTTGTGGCTCTCCTATTAGGAATTTGTATCTGTAGTCTTATTTTAATGAGGCTTTTAAGTTTTCAAATGAAACAAGTTCCTATTTATATGAAATCTTGTCTGACTAGTAGAATCTTTTACATCACAGATTTGTTAGCATGCCTAGGAAATAATAAGATTGAGAACTGAAATTTCTAGTCAGTATTTTGGAACAGCTCTGTAAAATCTTTTCAATGAATCACAAAGAGTTAAATTGTGAAAATGGATTTTTACTGTTCCTTGGTTATTTAGTGAATCAGATTTCCCTCGGGCAAGTACACCAGGAGGAAAAGTTAGATTTTTTTTCTAGTTTTCTTTCATTTCCTTTTTACTCTGGATGCATTTCCTCCTGGAAACACAAATAAGCCAAGTCATAAACCGTAAGTCACTTCGGTGATTAGAGTTCATTGTTCAGATCCCTCTCTGAAAGAACAGATGATTGTATGCTGAAGCTTTAAATCTTGTAAGAAATGTTACAAGTTAACATATAGTCTTTAAAGATTTTATATGCTTATTATTTAGAATGTGATTTTTTTCTTTCTCCCAAATTATTGGTAGATGTTTTACTTTAAAAATCACACAAAAATTCACTGAGAAAGTATTTAGAAGCATACTTGTACTTCTCGTTGCCAGAAATGATAATAGGATATAAGTTCTTAATTGTATAATACCTACTTTTAAACTTTAAATTGTTGTTATTATAAAAGTGATGTATAGAGAAATTACAGTTACCGAAGTCAGGTAAAGAGTTCATTTCTTTTTGAACAGCACACCCCTTGTCTTTCTCTTACTTACTTGTCCTCCTGTCCCCACCCCTGAATTGTGTAGTTCATTTCCACTATAGTGTCCAGTGAATAATATTCTACAGAATGCTCGGCAGAGATTTCTTTTTTCTATGCATACTTCATTTACTCTCACAGCCACCTATTTAGGTGGTTGTCTTCATTCTGTGGGTCAAGAAAATGAATTGGAATGGCTTGATTGAATTGTACTGATAATTACAAAGTGGCAAATCAGATTTTCCTGTTTCCTCACATAAAGAAAAGAAAACCTAGTTGAATTAGAGGAAAATTTTCACATTTAACCAAACAGTGATCCAACTTTCTGGACACAGAAGACATAGGCACCACATTTTGTCCCGTATTTATCTTGTATTGTACTAACACTGATGGTGCTCATATTTGAATTTGACTTGCCATCTTATCTATAAAGTCAGAAGTAACTAGAGCCTAATAATGTCATATTCTAAGACAGGGTAGAACAATTCTGTTATGAACTATTGGAATCCCATCTTTGAAGAGCCAGAATGTTCTCAGCCTTTCTTGGAAGATACCAGGCTATTTTTAATAGAAAGACCATAAGACCTCTGAAAATAAAAGCCATTATTTAAATATTGTAAAATCATTTAGGAGCAAAAAGAACTAAACAATGTTATGAGATCAGGTGTGTTGGATGAATAACTAAAAGTACACTTGATACAGCTTTTATTTTGAATCATTATTGTTTCCTTACTACTTTTAGTAGAGCTTTCACTTTGCACTATTAGTGTTCTTTTTTAGCCCCTAGGAAACCAAGCCCTAAAGCTGTACCAAACAGAAAGGGCGGCCAAATGGGATTTCGCTCCCATAGTCTCAATAGAGAGCCACTGCGGAAAGATCGTGATCTTGTTACAAAACGCGTTCTCTCTGCAAGACTGCTGAAAATCACTGAGCTGCAGAATGAAGTATGTGAACTCCAGGTCAAGTTGGCTGAGCTGCTAAAAGAAAATAAGGCTTTGAAAAGGCTTCAGTATAGGCAGGAGAAAGCCCTGAATAAGTTTGAAGATGCAGAAAATGAAATTGCTCAACTTATACTTCGTCATAACAATGAGATTACAGTACTCAAAGAGCGCTTAAGAAAATCTCAAGAGAAAGAGCGGGCTACAGAGAAAAGAGTGAAAGACACAGAAGGTGAACTGTTAAGGACAAAATTTTCCTTACAAAAACTGAAAAAGATCTCAGAAGCCAGACACCTGCCTGAACGAGATGATCTGGCTAAGAAGCTAGTATCAGCCGAGTTAAAACTAGATGACACCGACAGGAGAATTAAGGTAAAAACCATGGCTTCTAATTTTGTCCTTGTGGAGATTTCATGTGATCTGATTAAAGAGCATATTGCAGTTTAGCACTTGGTATTATGATTTTCCTGAGAAATAAATTAGGAAAAATTTAAGGTTATACATTTGAGAGCAAGATGCCAAGGAATTGATACATATTGATGGATGATAGTTTAATTTCAGATTTTAGCTATTTAGGGAATTACTTTACCTTGCTTTCCAGTTCTTCCTCCAAAATTGAAAATGATGCTGTAACAACCCATAAAACTGACTTTTGACGGCCAGTGTCAGAGATAAAAATACTGCTGTCTGTGTGCATGTGTGTATGTACAAGACCTGGGGCTGTATTCCAGGCCTTGTCCTCTCGTTTGGCTTTGTCACTCATGGTTGATACTCTACCACTTGAGCCACGCCTCACTTCCATCTTTTTTCTGGTTAATTGGAGCTAAGAGTCTAGCAGGTTTTAAGCCTCAATTCTCATATCTCAGCCTCCTGAGCAGATGGGATGAAAGGTATGAGCCACTGGTGATAGGTATGGAGTTCCCTACTTATTTACATCTTCTTTGATGTCAAAATGATCTACTTCTTTCTAGGTTAAAGGATTACTTTTAGACATTTGTTTTAAATGTTTTTACTTCTATTCTAAAAATTAATTTCATGAAGAATTGTGAGTGCCCACAAAAGAATGCCTTGGCTTTGAAAGTTTCCTTTCAAGTTGTAAGAATACTAGGTTTATACAAAGGCAGGAGTATTGGAGAGTGAATGTGATCACAATATATATGTATGGGAAAACAGAAGATTGAAGTCCACTGAAATTATTTTATTTTGAGAATTATCCATATGGCTTCTTAAAATTATTTCAAAAGAACTGGGCACAGTGGCTCACACCTGTAATCCTGTGATCCTGAGATCTGAGGACCAAGGTTCAAAGGCAGCCTGGCACAAAAGGACCTGAGACTCTTGTTTCCAAGTAACCTCTAGAAAACATGAAGTGGGGATTGGCTCAAGGGGTAGGGCAGTACCCCTGAGCTGAAGAGCTCAGGACCAGTACCCAGGTCCAGCGTTCAAGCCCCATGACCAACCAAAAAAAAAATCAAAAGGTGAGAGGGATATGAGAGTAATAGCGGCCAACAAATGTGATTGAAGTCTTGTACGTGTATGTACTGACTTAAACAAAAACACCTGAAGAAGAATACTGAATATCATAAACTCCATCCCACTAAGTTTGATTCATAGATCTAAACTACTTCCTTGCTGCCATGTTGGAATCAACATAACTGAGTAGTCAGGAACCTTTTTCTCTTGCATCAGTAATCTCAGGACCTCTGCCAAGCCATGCTAGTGCCCTCCCCTCCTCCCCTCCCCAGAGCTATAGCAGCCCAGCTCAGGCTAATTATTCAGTGCTCTTTGGCCTACCTGTCATTCCTCCTAAGCAAAATCTTTGGTTGTAACTCATGATATGTAATTATATGCTCCTCAAGCTCTGTAATCAGTCCAAAATGGAAAATATTTACTATTGGGTTTGTTTTACTGAGAAATTTAGCTTTTGTGTTTTTATGACCCATTTTTACTTCATTCAACTCTAAGGTTTTTTTCTTCTTGTAACTCAGGATCAGAGTCAGTAGCACTGATTGGTTGAAGGAGAAAGGTGATTAATTGTCATGGTTTCCTTTCAAATGAAATCTGGATTCTGAGGAATGCCATAGTAGTTCTTTAAGTTCCTATTGTGCTTTCTCTGGATGGCTGTGTGCAGGGTTGGTCAGATTTTTCACTTCCTTCTCTTGGAGAAGGTTTTGTTTTATTTTAAGAGTTGCTCCTTGTGCTAGAACTTAGGGCCAGTAGTTTTATTTGTTTATTAAAGATGGCAGCCAGCGTCCTTCCTCTTGTCAGTTGCATTTCTTCCCTGTGAGGTGAAAGGAGGGTGTTCTTCCAGGGTATATTTCATTAGTTATGTAGTGAAACACTTCCCCTGTCCACGCTCTGTAGTAAGTTGGGTGCTAACCCATTTTGTTACTTTATACAAAGGGTTTCAGTAACATAGGGTCATGATGCTTTAGAAATGGATGCACTGTAAATAAGATAACTCCAATTATGGACAGAGACAAGCATATGAGAGTGATTTCCTCCTTCAGGACTCACCCATCTGGCCCTACCTGTGCCACAGAGCTTGCTCCAGATCACTGGCGAGTACCAGGGCTGGACAGGGGTGTGCCTGGTGGGGCTGTGGCCTGAGCTATACAGAAAGCATAGGCAGCTGTCAGACTACCTGTTTCATTCCTTCTTTAGAGTTGATGTTATACCTTCAGTTTACCCAACAATTTTATTACTTTTTCTCATAAATGGTGTTTCATTTATTTTATTTCTAAAAGTTTATTAAGTAATATAAAGCATAAAAGTATGTTAATGAGGTATGATCATATGCTTCAGCACATGCATAGATTGCTTGATATTTGAATGAGATCAAACAAATGTGTCTCCAAATACTTTTTATGGTGAGGAGTTTAGCTGTAGTTTACCCTGTTGCATAATTGCACACTTCAACAAACTTGAGTTCTGTCAAAGGAGTCCCATTTTAATATATGTAATATAAGGACTTAATGTATTATTCGCTGAGTATTTAATATTCAGAACTTTAACACACACACAACTTAACTTTAAAAGCAGAAAACTTTTTTTTTGAACACTAGAATTTAAGTCAGCCTTGAAATTGTTAGGCAAGTACCCTAACACTTGAGCCATGCTCAGGCCCTTTGCGCGGTTTGCAGGCTCTATCTATTAGATAGAGCCTGTGGTTCTTGCTCAGGCAGCCTGGCATCACCCCCTACTCACATCACCCATTGAGCTAGGACTATAAGTTGTATGGGCTTGTTTGCATTTTGCCTTGGCTGCCATCAAACTATAATCTTTCTGATCTCCACATGCCAAGTATCTGATCTGGGTTTATAGACATATCTAATGCATTGGGATTCAAACTTTAAATCTCAAAATTCATTTATATCCTTAAAAATCATCAAGGACCCTCCCTGCACAAAGCTTTTGTTTGTGGGTTTTATCTGTTAATGTTTATCATACTAGAGATTAAAATTGAGACCATCTAAAATATTTCTTAGTTCATTAATATGAATAAACAACTTATGGCAAGTGATAAAGTCCTTAATGAAAACTACCAGCATTTTCCAAATCCAAAATGGATCAGAGCAGGAACGGCCCATTTTATACCCCAGTAAAGTTCTATGGTAGCTTAGTAGAGGACGTGAGGCCCTGGATCTGCTCCTGTTGTCTGTTGCAGCCTGTCATTGTGGTTGATAAGAAGGCTAAAAATTGAGCCTTACAGATGTCACAGTAGTTTAAAAATGGGGGAGGTTTTTCAAAATAGTGTTTTCAGATAACTAAATGTTGTTCTTTGATATTATGCTAATGTTTGAGTTATACATCTCGACAATTAAGTTCTAAAATATCAATGAACTTTTTGTATTCAGTAACATGGCAATTCTTTCATCTCCTTTAAATGGATATTTTTACTAAGCATGATTTTGTAACTCATTGAGGGGTCATTTGGAAAATATCAATTAAATTGTGCAAATTTGCAAAATGTTGATACATGTCCCTGTAAACTATCTCCTGTCATACAGACTGTACCCCTACAACAGCATACAATAGCAGATAGTATTGTTCTAAAATAGTTCTCACCCAGAAACCTCCCCCCCTTGCCAGGGTCCTGCAGATATTTAGGGTTCTTCCCAATGTTCTTTGGGAACTCCTGTTTTGCTATAAGTTAGAATTTCATTATCCATTGCTGCACTAAACAGATTGTTTTAGTGAGCGACAACCCCCTCACCATTTGTGCCTGGCCCTAGTCTTAAATAGAGCTCAAGGACAAGGCTTCAGTTCTGTGTGAACCTTAGTGCAGACTGGAGCCATCTTCCTGCTATATAGGGAGTGGCAGATTCATCAGTGCTGTGGGTCCTAAGCAATGAATCATTACTATCAGAAGACTTCATAATCACTGTATGGAAAATTACCTTGCAAAATAGGTGCCAAAGACAAAAAATAGAATTGCATGTACTTAATTATTTAAAAAACTACAGTAAACTATAGAGTATACATGTAGTACATAACAAATTCAACTATTTTTTGAACATTAAATTGGCACATTAAAAATCACCTTGTCAGAAATAATGAATTGTTAAGGCGCGCTCGTGCTCGCTCTCTCTCTCTCTCTCTCTCTCTCTCTCTCTCTCTCTCTCTCTCTCTCTCTCTCTCTCTCTGTGTGTCTTAATTTTTGAAATATGTAAAGACATTATGAAATGGTTCACTTATCAGAGCTCAGTATCAGGTCAGTGAAAGGCATTTAGAGTAGAATTTTCTTTTCTGATAGATCCCGTATAAGACAGCAGCATTCAGATTCTCCCCAGCTACCCTCAACTGTGTACTCAGTGTTTATCATTAGCAAAATAACATTGCTCCTCCCTATAAACCATTTTCAAAAGTAAGAGGCGGTGATCCCTGCCTTCCCTTGCCCCATGGGCCAGGCAGCCAGTTCTTTTTAATCTTTCCCTACCTGCCATGCTTCCTTCTAGATGCAAGTATCTGCTCTAAAAGGTTCCCCCCCCCTCCTTTATGCTCAGAAACTCATTCTAGAAGCCTTGCTCCTTCTTGCCTCATCTGTCAGTTCTGTGCTATTTCTAACAAGAGAGCTAATTAGGACAGAATAATGGAGGTTAGACCAGCAGGTTGGCTCTGCTCTTGTCCTGCCCTTACTTTGTGCCTCTTTTAACCTCCAGGTTTCATGTGCTTCATCTGCGGAATTAAATGGTGTAATTTATGAGGTGTTTTTTTCATTTTGAAATCTGAGAGGTCTAAAGTTACACCTTTAAGCCTTTTACACACCCAGAATATTTTTAGAGTGGTAAACTTTCATTTCCCTTCCTACCAACAAAATTATTCTAATGTTAGAGAGATGAAAATTTTCTAGTGTTGAAAAATAAATTGCTTGTAAAATTTAAAAAAATTATTTAAATCCTAGTTTTTACTGCCTAATAATTCAAAGAATTGATTTTGTTTTGTTTACTCTATGTATATCCATCATATAAAATCATGAGATCAGTAATAGAAGAATAAAGTTTAAAATAATTTTAGAAATTAACTTTAGAGAGATCTTGGAAACTACTTACTTAGAACAACTGTTAAAGCAATTTTGTATTAATAGTTTAGATAATTTTTCTATTGAAAAATTAATACAGGCACCAAAGAGCAGATTAGAAATTCAAATAACATGGAGGGGTGTGCGATGAAATGTCTGTGTCCCTCTTGTTGTAGGCCCCTTTCCAGGAACCAGTCACTGGAAGAAATTACCATTATCTTTGCTAGCGAACATCTTTACTAAGTTAATATGCCATGCACATTGCTGGAAATACTATTTTTTCACCAAAAAGCATGTTTGGGCACTTTGTGCATGGCATCCTAAAACATATATACACTAACAGATATACATTATATACTATACACATATACACTAACATTTTGTGCATAGCATCCTAAAACACATACACACTAAGAGAATCAGTTTTGTGCTTTTTAAAAACCTACATATTAGCTGCACACTGGTGGCTTGTTCCTGTAATCCTGTAATTCTAGTTACTCAGGAGGCTGACATCTGAGGATCAGTCTGGGCAGAAAAGTCTATGAGACTGTTATCTCCAATAAACTACTCAGAAAAGGCTGAAAGTGGCACTGGAGGTCACGGGGGTAGAGTTTTAGCCTTGAGTACAAAGAGGCCGAGGGATATCATCCAGCCCTGAGTTCAAGCTCTAGGACCAGCCAACAAAAAAAATCTACATATTGTGTTATGTATATCACAATATGATGAACCTTTCCCTTTTTAATGTAGGTATTAAATAAATAAAAGATGCATGTCCTTAAATATGCATGTATACATATATGTACATTTGTATCTGTATATATAGGTGCACAGAACAAAATTAGTGTTTTCTTGCGTGTGTGTGTGTGTGTGTGTGTGTGTGTGTGTGTGTGTGTGTATGTATGTGAATGTATATTGGTTTTAGGTGCTGTCTTGAGCTTCTGTGCCCAGAGTTAGCACTATACTCCACTTTCAACTTTTTGGTAGTTAATCAAAGGCAAGAGTTTCACAATTTTCCTGCTCCGGCTGGCTTTGAACTGCGATCCTTAGATCTCATCCTCATGAGCAGCTAGGTGGCGTGAGCCACCAGTACCTGGCAGAATTAATATTTCTTTGGAAAAATGAATGTAGGACTGAATTGGTGAAATCAGGGACGTTGGTGACAGGTTCAGAAATAGGAAGGACAGCCAGGGAGTGCAGTGGCTCACGCCTGTAATCCTAGCTACTCAGGAAGCTTAGATCTGAGGATCAAGATTCAAAGCCAGCCTGGGCACAAAAGGACCTAAGATTCTTATGTCCAATTAACCTCTAGGAAACGGGAAATGGGGTTTGGCCTAAGGGTAGAGCTGTAGCCTTGAGCTGAAGAGCTCAGAGACAATGCCCAGGCTGAGTTCAAGCCCCAGAATCCACCAAAAAAAAAAGAAAGAAAGAAAGAAAGAGGGACAACTTAGATTTGATAAATGACAAGAACAAGATTGAATTGATCTCCCCAGGCTCAGAAACTGGCCCCACAGAAGCAAAATGAGATTAAATCAAATCAAATCAAGTCCTCACATTTTTTAAAAAGCTTATTTTATGGGTAGCATATGTGAAGCCTTGGCTTGAAAATAATTCCAGTTATAAAATGTATAGCATTTTTATATACTAAAAACATATTGCTGCTTCAAAAAGTAAGAGAAGGGGAAAAGTTTCTGGAGTAGGGTCATGTCCTGGTCTTCAAACCTAGTAATATTTTTACTGGTTAGATTCATGTAGGGACAGGTAAAAACTTTAGGCAACGAAGTGTCATTTAGTTAGCTAATGGGAAACTGGGATGTCATAATGGCTGGCATGTAGGAAGCAACTAAATAGACAAGGAGCCATGGCACTATTTCCCCATTACTGAATGGAGAAATAAATTTGCTTTTGTTGTTCTGAAGCAACACAAACCTAGTGACTATTACAGGGAAACTGATTTCTAGTCCTTTATAAAGATGAATTTCTGGGTTGGGAGCTTGGCCTAGTGACAGAATGTTTGCCTAGCATGCATAAAGACCTGGGTTTGATTCCTCAGTGCCACATACATAGAAAAAGCCAGAAGTGGTGCTGTGGCTCAAGTAGTAGAGTATTAGCCTTGAGAAAATCCAAGGCCTGAGTTCAAGCCCTAGAACTGGAAAAAAAAAAGCAAAAGACAAAAATAAATAAAAAAAAGACTTAGATAATAACTGAAATTTTCTGACAGTGAAATAAGTACCTTTAGAATAATTAAGCTTCCCTCTCCTAGAAATGTCTGAGTAGAGGCTGAACCATCACTTTCTAGGAATACCATGGGAAGCATTCTTGTAAGGTGTAAGAGGTAAGGCTGTGGGTTTACTATGTATCCTGTTTTCTATAGAGGTACAATTCTTTTTGGTACAATACCAAATTATTTAGGATTTTTATCTTGAAGCAGTGTTAAATTTTAGCAAATACTTTTTTGTGCACCATTCTTTGCGGTACTCAAGATAGAATTCAGGGTTATACATGTTTTTGCGATGCTGAGGTGTTTTTGAGATGATCAGGTAATTTTTTGCATTTTTATCTGTATTTGTTGAACTATCTTTGCATCTCTTAATGAAACCACTTTGATTATGGAGTGTGATCTTTTAACAATTGTTTTAGTTTGCATGCATTTGTACAATGAGGGGATTTTGTGATTTTTCCATACATGTAGACTAGTACAATCTGAACAGATTAACCTCCTCCACAATCTTCCCATTATTTCCATTATTTTTATGCTGGTCAATTCTATTTACTTACTACTGTGTTAAGCACTTATACTCAAGTTCACCAGGAATATTGACCTACAGTTTCTTTTGTTGTTTATATTTCTGATATATTGTGATCAGAAAAGGTATGATTCCAGTTATTTTGAATTTGTTGAATTATTTTGTAGCCTAATATATGTTGAATCTAGAGAAAATTCCAAGTGCTGATGTAAGGAGTGTTATGTTCTTCAACATTTGGATAGATGACTAAGTGCATTTACTATATAGTATAGCTTAATTCTGAGGATTTATTTTGATTTTTTTGACAGTCTGGGTTATCCATTAAAGAATGCAATATTGGAATCCAAACTATTATTGTACCAGAGTCTCTACTTCTTTCTTTATTTCTAATAGCTTATTTTATAGAAGTTGGTGATCTGACATTAGATTTATGATCTAGACTTATCTAGATCATATTTATGTAAATTTATTTATCTAGATCTATATTTATATATTTTTGATGAAATGATCCTGTCCTCATTATGTAGTGACAATTTTTGTTCTTACACTTTGTCTTTGTTAGATAATACATGCAGCTTGTCCTTCTTGTCTTAGGATTCTATTGCTTCTGCTATTATTTCCATCTTTTCACTATGTTACCTCACTGGTCAGATAACTTATTCTTGTAGGAAACATTTTTTTAATTCAGTAAACTGAATAGTTTATTGTATTAGTAACATTTGAATTTCATTGCTCTCTTCTTTAGATATATGGATACTTAATTGTTCAATAGTGTTCAAAGATCATAAACTCTTCATTTGGATTTTTCTTATTTTCTGTATGAGTGTGATATTTCAAAAGTGTGGTATGTCTTCAAGCTCTAGTAGACATTCCATTATATAATCTAGTTTATTGTTCGGGCTTTCAACTGAGTTTCTGAGATCTGATTAGTTCTTTTTGTAAATATGTCTTATCTCTGCTAACTTTCTCACTTATATTCAGCATTACCTCCCAAATTCAACCATTGATCTTATTTTAAAACAATTTGCCAGGAGCCGGTGACTCACACCTACAATCCTAACTACTCAAGAGGCTGAGATCTGAAGATCTTGCTTCAAAGCCAGCCCAGGCACTAAAGTCCCAGAGACTCTTATCTCTAATTGACCACTAGAAAACCAGAAGTGGAAGTGTGGATCAAGTGGTAGAGCACTAGCCTTGAGCTGAAGAGTCCAGGGAGAGTACCAGAGTTCAAGCCTCACAACCGAAAAACATAAAATAATCTTTGAGCTGGGTGCCAGTAGCACATGCCACCTATTCAGAAGGCTGAGAGCTGAAGATAGTTTGAAGCTAGCTCAGGCAGGAAAATCTGTGGGACTCTTACCTCCAGTTAACCACTAAAAAGCCAGAAGTGGAACTGTGGTTCAAGTGATAGGATACTGACCTTGAGAAAATATCTCAGTGCATAGGCGCTGAGTTCAAGCTGCAGGACCAGCACAAACATAAAATTAATTTATTTAAATTCTTTTTTTTCTTATTTTATTTTAATGTATAGAGTTATATTTGCCAGATAGAAGGTGCATTACTTCTCATGCATTGATACCCCTTATCATGTTTACTGAATTCATCAGGCATTTTGTCCATTTCACTATCTTTGGAATCTTTTACTAAAGAGCTGTGATCTTTAGGAAGTGTTGTAGTAACTGTTTCCTCCTATTTCTTGTGCTCCTATGTTGAGATCTGATCATCTGGCATCTATATATTCCAAGGATGTGCCTTCCCAGTTTATTTCACTTACATTTGTCTTATTGCTACATGATATTTTGCTTCGTGGAAATTGCTGTTGTTGTTTTCTAGTTATTCTTTTCAATTTTTTTTTGGTCATTTATGGGACTTGAACTCTGAGCATGGGTGTTGCCCCCAAGCTCTTCAGCTCAAGGTTACCACCCTACCCCTTGAGCCACAGTGCCACTTTTGGTTTTCTGCTGATTAATTGGCAATAAGAGTCTCACAGACTTTAGTGCTTAGGCTGGCTTTGAACCATGATCCTCGGATCTGTCTCCTGAGTAGCTAAAATTACAGGCGAGAGTCACTGCACCTGGCTCTTTTCAATGTTTTCTGTACCTTGAATAATTACATAGTTTTAATTGCCATGATGTTTAATTATACCCACAGCATGATTTCCAAAAGCCAGTGTTTCTCCTCATGTCAATTTACACCCAATTTAAATGACTACATATGTGCTTCAGACAAGTGCCCAAGACATTATATACATTATGAAAAATAGGTGTCTTATTAAATTGTTAGTAAACGTGTTTCCTGACTTGCTTTACTAAAAGTTCATGACCACAAAGCCTAGCCTGGATTGTAATTCTTGTGCAGCATCATCCATTTGGTACTGCTGAGTATATCTCACTATTGGCTACACTTTCTTTTAACTAGTTTTTTTTTCTAATACACCTATAGGAACTTTCAAAAAACCTTGAGTTGAGTACTAACAGTTTCCAGCGTCAGCTGATTGCTGAGAGGAGAAGGGCATATGAGGCTCACGATGAAAACCGAGTTCTACAAAAGGAGCTACAACGGCTGCATCACAAACTAAAGGTAAACCTTTGATGCTGAATTGCGTCATTTTCCCCACCATGTAAGTTGCATGGAAACAACCCAGTATTTTAAAATGCTATTCACATTTGCAAGTTTATATAACACAATTTACAAAGCTCTAATATTATCTTTGGCACTTATGAAGAAAAGATTTGTTAGTATAGTCACCATGACAAAGCAGAATGTCATGTAGCAGTAAAACAAATGTAAATGAAATAAACTGGGAACATTCTGGAGGAAAATGTAGGAACTAGCTGGGGGCAACAGATCACACCTGTAATCCTAGTGACTCAAGAGGCTGAGATCTGAGGACTGTGGTTCAAGGCCAACTTGGGTGGGAAAGTCCTTGAGATCATTATCTTATTCTTATATCTATGTCTGTCTTATTTCCAGCAAATTGCTAGAAGTAGAAGTGTGGCTCAAATGATAGTGCACTAGGATTGAGCAAAAAAGTTCAGAGATGCACCAGGCCCTGGGCTAAACCCCAGCATTGGCAAACAAACAAGCAGAAAATAACCTGATAGGAACTAGAGCTTGTGTCAAATGAACTGACATGCTGATGTTTTTCTTCAGATATAATTATTTTTAACGGTGTTTTAAACATGTCCTTCATTTTCCTTGTTCCTAGAAAAAGTATTCATATGAGTTAGTTATTCTTAATTTTATCTAGAGGTCATTGATGGTTGCAATTTTATACAGAATTATGCATTATCTTATATACTTTATTTTTCCTTTTTCTGGCAGAATATGCTTTTGAACTGACTCAGGGTTATGTGCTTTGAATGCATGCAGAGGTTTTTTTTGTTTGTTTGTTTTTGTTTTTGTGGGTCCTGAGGCTTGAATTCAGGGCCTGGGCACTGTCCCTGAGCCTCTTTGTGCTCAAGGCTAGGGCTCTACCACTTGAGCCACAGCTTCACTTCTAACTTTTTCTAAGTAGTTTATTGGAGATAAAAGTCTCAGAAATTTGTCTACCTGGGCTGGTTTCAAACCGAAGTCTTCCAATCTCATCCTCTTGAGTAGCTAGAAATGGCAAGCACTTTAATACTTGAATCACACTCAGCTCTCTTGTAAATTTCTAGACAGAGCTCACTTTTTTTATAAATCTTTTTTTATTAAATAATTTATTAACATTGATTTTTATATCATATTTCAAATGACATGTTTAACAAAGAAGTATTCAAGAAGGGAATCTCTACATTATATTTAGCTTTATATTCTGCATGTTTTCTCTTTTAGAGCTCACACTTTTGGTGGGCCACCCTTTAACCATCTTCTTATATTAGCCTGCCATGCAGCCGGGATTCTAGGCATAAGATAGTGTCTTACCAACTTTTTTGCCCCATGGACTGTAGTCCTCTGCCTCCTGAGTAGGTAGAATTGCAGATGAATGCCACTGTACCTACCTGATCAAATTCTCAGGAAGAGTCATAGTCCCCAAATGTGCAAGCATACCAATGTTTAATATCATGGCCATTGTGTGTGTGTGTGTGTTGTGTGTGTGTGCATGTGAGCACACCACACAACACACACACACACACACACACACACATGCACGTGCATTTTTCCAGTAGGGTCTCAAGTTTTTGCCTGGCCAGCCTCAGACTCTGGTCCTCCTGCTTATGTTCTCCCGTGTAGCTGGCTGGACTCAACTGTGACCTTCTTCACCCAGCTCTGATGCTTAAATTGTCAGTGACTGAGAAGTCACACAAAAAGATGTTAACTAATTCTTTATCTCTGTGTCTAAGCCTGGGTGATAGTGACAGAATTACTAGCTTTATTAGGTAGGAGTGGAGGAAAACTAAAATCTGCTTAATTTTATTTGCTTTCTCTCTCTTCCCTATACCCCTCACCCCAAAGTGGCAAGTCGTAGCCAGTTTTAGTGGGAAGTCATTGCCCTTGTCTAGGGCAGGGTTACTAGAGACATTTAATTTGTAATTTGGTGTTGTAATTACACAGGGAAGATGAACTCAGTATATTTCCATTGGCAAGGAAGTGGTCAATCAGTTAACTAAGTGAAGGTGATTTCTTTAAGCTGAGACTGTACTTGTTTACATCATATTGGGTTTACTTCTAGGAAAAGGAGAGAGAACTGGATATAAAAAACATATATTCTAACCGTCTGCCCAAGTCCTCTCCAAAGAAAGAAAAAGAAGTTGCTCCAAAAAAGAATGGTATGATGGCTACTATTATTAAGACACTAATATTATAACTATAGTATTGGTTATAATCTAGCTATTATAACGTATTTATTGATAATATTTTGAAGTAGAATGCAGAATCTCATTGAATTTTTAAAATTACTCTTTTTTACAATTTTAGTTTTTGTAACTTTCAGAAGTCTTTCAATTTTTGTTAGTTTTAACTCAAAAGGAAAGATTATTAAAACCATGTTTTAAATAAATTAAAAAACTTCTGAGGGCCAGGAGTTTAGCCTAGTGGTGGAGTGCTTGCCTAGTATGCATGAAGCCCTGGCTCGATTCCTTGGTTATCACACACACAGAAAAAGCCAGAAGTGGTGCCGTGGTTCAAGTGGCAGAGCACTGGCCTTGAGAAAGGACAATGCCCAGGCCCTCAGTTCAGTAACAGGACTGGCAAAAAAAATTTTTTTCCTTCCTGTGATTTTTGAAAACCCCTAAAAGAATGAAGGATGTAATGAGCTTCCATTTAACCATTACCTAGCTTTCAATTATTGTTTTTGCCAGTTTCATCTATTTCTCTTAGTTTTGGTAGTGTGTTTTTCAGGAAATTGCGGAAACTATTTCACTCATAAATATTTTATATTATGTATATAATTTTGCTATTTTTTAGCAAAGTATAATTCTTCTAGGAATTACAAATTTTTTTGAATATAAACTTTGTGAAATTTTAGGGTCATTTGTAGGAAGAATTGCTCCCAAATTATATACCTGCTAGTAACCCCCTGACACAAAAATGAGTGCATATTGAGTTGAGTCAAATGTACATTATCTCATTTCGATGTTAAATATATTCCAGTTGAATAAATGTTAGCATTGTTGAATGAAATTAGAAAACTTCTCCAATTTTCATGGTAGCCGCATGCCAGAGTGATTTCACAGACCTGTGTACAAAGGGCGTACAAACCAGTGAAGATTTGGGACAGGAAGACTTTTCTATAATACCACAGACAATTACGTGTTACGAAAACAAACTGGATGAATCAGAACATCATTCTCTGGTGAGTGCAGCAGTACGACTTTCTGTCCATCTCTAGATTTAAAGTTATTCCTAAACCTGGTTTCAGACTTTGTACCAGTTCAGAAGTGATGGTAGTACTGTATCTTTGTGAATATTCAGATGGTCTTTTAAACAGAAAGTGATAGCATCTGTGTGTTTTATTACATTCCTCCAGATTTACTCCTTTGGTTCATGTTGAATTTTTCAGATGCTTCAGAGACTGGTTATGCTTTCTACTAGATTGGAGGTAAAAGAGGAATTTGCTTAAAAGTTTACAATCTAAGATAATGCTCAAAGTTTTATGTCTAATAGGAAACTGATCAATTTTAAATATTTTTCTTTCATTTAAATTTTATTGTCAGGGTGTTGTATAGAGGGGTTACAGTTACATTTGTACATTGTTACCCCTTTCCATCTTGTTTTTTCCTGCTTTCCCTCCCCACACTCCCTTTCAAATAATTTTTTAAGAATTTGCCCAGTTTTAAATTTTTGGCTGTCCGCATGGGAAAAATTTTACAGATTAAATGGATGCTAAACTGGGGTGTAATCTGAATTTGTACCATTTAATTTGGAGTAAAATTCAAAAGGGGGGAGTATTGGAAAGGACTTTATTGGAAAGGACTTTCAGTACCATGTCACTGTAAGCTCATGCTATCTAAAGAACATTTTATCTTCAATATTTGCAATTTCACTTTCAAAGAAAACACTTCAAGGGACTAATGCATTTCATATATATAGTTTATGGACCAGTCCTGGGGCTTTGAACTCAGGGCTTGGGTGCTGTCCCTGAGCTTTTTTGCTCAAAGCTAGATCTCTACCACTTGAGCCATGACTCTGCTTCCAACTTTTTCTTTTTATAGTTGATTGGAGATAAAAGTTTTGTAGGCTTTGCTGCCTGGGCTTGTTTCAAATTGTGATCCTCAGATATCAGCCTACTGAGTAGTAAGGATCATAGGTATGAACTACTGGACACTCAGATAATATTTTTATACTTTTATAGAAGTGTATATTTAATATTTTATACTTTATAGAAGTTTTCCAGTGATTATGATATTTCATTTCATGATATAAAAAGAAAGAGTAGACTGATTTGGTTCTTTTAATTTCTGCTTTAAAATTAGATACATTATTTGGGGGGGAGGGTGATGGGTACCTTGACATGTGAAAGGGTATCAATGTATGTGAATTAATGCACTTTCTATCTGGCAAATATCATGTAACCCTTTTATTAATTACAATAAAAAATTAGATACATTAGTTCTATCTGCTGTGTTTCTGGCTGTGTTCGCACTATTATTATAGGCTCATGCCTATAATCTTAACTACTCAGGAGGCTGTGATCTGAGCATCATGGTTCAAAGCTAGCCTGAGCAGATAAATAATCCTTGAGACATGCATCTACAGTTAACCTGCAAAAACCCAGAAATTGGATGTGTGATTCAATATTGTATTGAGCAGAAAAATCTAACAGCACCCAACCACTGCGTTGAAGCCCCAGTATCAGCACACACACACACACACACACACACACACACACACACGCCCACACAGTAAAACAACTGAAAACCTTAATCATGATGACTTGTGTCTTTGCAAGGGTATTATATGGAATAACAGAGTAATTCTTAAGTTATTTTTTATACTAGAAGATTCAGAACCAGCAACTTGGTTGAAAGAGTGTAGTCTTAGAGTTGGCTCTGCTTTTTTGTTGAATCCTGGTGCTAACATTTTAGTTGTGTGAATTTTTGGAGCCTCAATTTCTTCATATGTGAAGGGTGAAGAGCAGTGGCTCATGCCTGTAAATCCTAGCTACTCAGGAGGCTGAGATTTGAGGATCTCAGTTCAAAGCCAGCCCAGGCACTAAAGTCCATGAGACTCTTTATCTCCAATTAAACAGTAGAAAATCAGAAGTGGCACTGTGGCTCAAGGGCTAGAGTGGTAGCCTTGGGCTGAAGAGCTCAGGGACAGCTCCCAGGCCCAGAGTTCAAAAGAAAAGTAAAGAGAGATAACTAACGTTTCTAAGCTCCTCAGAAAGGCTGCCATGTAAAAGACCTCAGCCAGTGGCAGCTGGGTCCAGTTCCTCTTGTAATGGATGAAGTCAGTGTGTAGTGCAGAGCTGGCGAGCAGCTTTGCTTCAGGTGGTCATCCTCTGTTTTGCTGATCTCCTGCTTGGGGCTTTAGTCCTGGTGTTTGTGCTTGGGTGGCTTCCCTCCCTGTGGACACACTGTGTTTAGAAATGTGGTCTGGCATTGCACTACTCTTCCACTCAGCTTGCCTGGGTCTTATCTAGCTGCAGGAGTGGCTAACACTATCTTTATCTGAGCAGCTCTGTGCCCTGCTGAACACTCAGGGAATCCTGTTTCTAAAAGGAAGAAAAAATGAAAATGGATACCAGGGGACAAAACTATGGAGTCTTTACTAATAATCCATGCTTTTATTTATTTGGGGGTTTTTTGTTTGTTTTTTTGTCAGTCCTGGGCCTTGAACTCAGGGCCTAAGCACTGTTCTTGGGCTTCCTCAAGGCTGGTACTCTACCACTTGAGCCACAGAACCACTTCTGGCTTTTTCTGTGTTTGTGGTACCGAGGACTCAAACCCGGGTCTGGGTCTTTGTGCATGCTAGGCAAGCACTCTACCACTACTAGGCCAAACTCCTGGCCCTCCCCATGCTTTATTTTTATTAAGAAAAATTTTTCATGGAGATATTTTCAAGGAGCCATAACAAGCTTAAATTTCCTCATTCCTTATGGAATTTTAAGTCTGTGGCATTCTTATAAATATTATAGGACTTCATTAATTGGAGACTTTGGACATAGTATAGACTTGACCAACTCAGTGCTGCTGTATTACATACTTCTGCGGCCTTTCTTGGTAGATGAAGAGTCATTTCTGATTAACTTGATTGACTAGATTATGACATTCAGCTAAAGAAACAACTCTTCTGCAGCTTACCTTCAGAATTCTGTGTAGGTTGTTGGTGTTGTTTCCAGTAGAGTGGTTCTGATATATTTAACAAATCTTGCTTTAAATTTTTAACTGGAAGCACTTTTCACAGCAAAACAACTTAGGATTTGTTAAAATGAAAATTAACTTAAATTTCTACCTTGGTATTTCCTCTCTTTCTATGCATGGATTTGCATTTTAAAATTGGTAATAGAACTTGGAGTCCCAAGAGCAAGGCCAACAGGAGAAAGTGAGGGTTTCGTCTCCACCTGAAGAGAGAGAAGAACCTCATGGAGATCCAGGAGAGCCCAATGTAAAGCCGGAGGATGGAAATCTGGAGACCAAAGGTGAGGGAAAGAGTTTGTTTATGCAAGCTGTGAATCCCTAGGTAAAGGAAGGGTCAGTGCCCCTTGATACCTTCCCACTGAACTGTAAATTGGTTGTGCACAACAAGAAAAGGCAGGTGCAGTTATGAAGTAGTGTGAAGAGTCACAAGTATTTGAACAACGTTACTAGGGAACTTTGAAGAAAAAAAAACAAGTTCAAATAGATAAAGGCAAAGCTTAGATAGAAGGGAAAAAACATTCTTTGTCTTGACAATTGAAGAAATAATTGGAGGACAGCTGCCATTTGAGCCTGGCCTTGAAACTAGTCCACAGACCAGCTTAAGCCGAAGCATCAGTGAATTGTGTTGTCCTGTATACATTCATATAACTGTTATTTTATTTTACTTTATAAAGTAAATATGTTCAAAATTAATGTGGAAATTCAATGAACCAGTTCACATTGTTTTTAGATAATGGAAATGAAGTTCAGAGCTAAGTTTATTTCTGTCTGCATAAAATGTTTTACAGTCATGAGCAAAGGAATCCCAGAGTCTACCCTGGTGAATGTATTAGTTGTACTGGGAGTAGTATAGGACTATCAGTTCCAGTGTTATAATTAATTTATATAGTATGGGTATATAATGTATGTAGCATAGAACTATATTACATGCTACTTAAAGAAAAATGTTGTTTTGAGCTGAAGCTCCTGGAACATACAATTATGACCCCTTGTTGCATAAATGTATATATCTGTGTGTATGCTCATGTATATTTGAATGTATAGAAATTATGTATTTACATTATCACCTTTGGCTAATGTGTTAATAAGCAGGTTAACACCAAGGTAGAAAAGATTAGGTATTACACTTCGTTCCTACTAGGCAACAGAAGAAGGACTAAAATAGCAGAAGAAGACCATGACTTATCTTTCAGCTAACATTTTGTGTTGTGTGTGTGTGTGCCAGTCCTGGGACTTGACCTGGGGCTTCCTTGCTCAAGGTTAGCCCTCTAATATGATCCTTAGATCTCAGCCTCCTGGGTAGCGAGGATCATAGGCATGAGCCACACGAGAATGTATTCCAGTTACTGAAATTAGGAGATCTGCAGTGTTCTTACATATTTGATATTTTTTTCATTTGGAAATAACTTCAGAATCATAGAAAATGGCAAGAATATAATAAAACTATTTAAGAATAAATTATTCTCATGCCTAGGTCCCTAAAATACTTTGGTGTGTTGTTCTCCCAAAGACATTGTTTTACATCATGCCAGTATAATGTTCAAAGTTAGTTATCCATATTATAGATACAATATTCCTACTTGTAGCATTTTCTCCTTTCTAGAAACCATCATAAGTTGTTTAATTTTTTTATATCTCTCTAGTCTGTAAACTCGAGTAGTTCCTTTGTTTTTATTTTTATTTTGTGAGATTAACATTTTTTTTTTTTTGTCAGTCCTGGGCTTGAGCTTAGGGCCTGAGCACTGTCCTTGGACTTTCTCAAAGCTAGAGCTCTACCACTTGAGCCTCAGCACCACTTCAGGCTTTTTTCTATGTATGTGGTACCGAGGAATCGAACCCGGGTCTTCGTGCTAGGCAAGCACTCAACCACTAGGCCAAACTCCCGGCCGAGATTAACATTTCTTATGATTTCAGATGCATGTTTAAAAATAGAATGTTCCTTGTTTGAAGTTTAAACTTTTCTGTTAGATTTAAGTTTCTGTATCTGAGGTAAGAATATTGTATAAAAATGCTATGTCTTACTCAGGATATGGCATTTAGAGGGTTATATATAAAAGTCTTCATCCACCCATCCATCCATCTCTCCCACAACTCTTCTGAACATGTATAGCTTTGCAGTTGTTGTTAAATAGAGATCATGCCTACTATTGAAGATTGTTTTTCCCGTTAAAGTGAATCTTCAATGCATTAAAGATGTATCAAATATTATTCCCTAATCCCAGAATATTAAGTACAGAAATGAGACATTAAGTACATCCTCACTGTACTTACAACATCCAAATTACATTTTATACCATTGTAAAAGATAGGAATTGAGTTTTCCTTTTTAGAAATAGTACTATAAAAATCCCAACTTTAAAATTTTATTTCCTGTAGAATGGGCAAGAGAAGAGGTTGAAAAACAGCAAGATGAAAAGATGCCTTCACTAGAAAGAGACGAAAAGCCAGAGGTGGAAACTGGGCAGTGCCAAGTAGAAGTGTGTCCACTTCCACAGGCTGACAGATTGGAAGAGGAGGAGGAAGAAAGATCAAAGAGGGAAATGCTCCTTGCTAAACTGAATGAAATCAACAAAGAGCTCCAAGATTCTACGAACCAGAAGCCGCCTCCTGTGCTCTTGCTCCCTGATTTGGAATTAAAACTGTGCTCCCTGATGAGAAGCCCTAAAACAAACGTATCCTCAGAATCTTCAGAGAGATCATTCAATGGACATCATTTGCATGACATCAGCTTTGCCACACCAAAAGGAGATGCTCTGAACCCAGGGAGCATTCGAAGTCCAGCCTCCCCAAATGACCTGTCATTTGGAAGCTATGTGCCTTCATTTGGAAAAACGTCAGGGAAATCCAATCCATATAGCCAAAAAAGTAGCCTTGTAGACTTGCCAAAAGACACTGTGGAGACCCCCAGTAAAGATGGTGTGGACTTAACGGCAAGAAAGGAAAGGAAAGCTAGCCTGATGGAGCAGCTGTTTGGCACCAGTGCCAGCAGCACCATTCCTTCCAGGGGCAGTGACCCCAGCTCTCTGCCCACCAGCAGGGGGGACTGTGACCCTCTGAATTTTTGCCCCGGGGAGAAAAACAGCAGGGTTAGAGAACAGAATGAAGATGAAGACTTCCTCCTTGGAGAAGGAAGAAATTTTAATCCAAATAGACACCGCTTGAAACATGCAAACAATAAGCCGGCACTGAAAGCAGTTGATTCTGTAGAAGATGAAATTGAAGAGGTAGCACTGAGATGACTAAATATATATATTTTCCAATTGTAAATATTAAAATATTTTAATACAGTATTTATTATAAACCTCTAGACTTTTAATATTGAAAGTTTCTTATTGAGGAATGATTTTTGTAGCTAAATTACAGTGCAATTAAAAAGTAGATCATATTGACCCACATCACTAGTTTGAGAGAATACAGGGGGCTCTTTGAATGAAACCAAAACCAGAGATATCTCTAGCATTGTTTTCATTTTTTAACTTAGAAATGTGATTTTACCTCTTAAGCCTGCTCTGTGGGACTTCCTTGAGAGTCATATTCATTTCCTACTTTTACCCCTATTTATTTTTGGTCAGATTTTCACTGGGCTAAGTGTACTTTTCTCATTGATTGTTGAGTGGAAATAAAGGAGCAGATTTCTGTGGTGAGAAGTCTGGACCCCTACTTTATGGATGGGGACGCGGTCCCTGTGGTCGGGGACCAGGCTGAGCTGCTCCTTCCTCTGAGCACCCACGTTCACACCAGTCACCTTCAGTCTCATCGCTGAAAGCCCTCCCCACAGCACTGCTGGACCCCAGGCTGATCTCAGATGCCATTTTGTTTGTGTAGATTGTCCCCTTTGTTAGGGGACAGTGACACTCCCAGTGTAATTCCTCTCTACTCTGATAACACTCTCTGTATCTCAGTGACAGAGTATAAGACCTCATACCAAATGACAAGCCATGGAAGAAACTGCATCTCAGTAGAGAAAGAGTTTGAGCCCGATTATGTTTCCAAAGCAGCATACTTTGGAAATTTTAACATGTTCTTTTAAGATTTGAACTTGTCCCCAAATCAAAGAGACTTTCAGGACTAGGGTTCAAGTAGTCTGGATCAAAGTATTTGGGAGTTGGGGATTCTGCCCTGCTGGGTAAAGCAGGTAATTTTCTATTGCAATGCACTGGTTTTCTTTCAGCTATTTGTAGTTAACTTCAACTGCCAAGGAATGTGCTGGGTATGACGGGTCTTTAAGAAGCAGTACTGTGCCACCAGCTAAGGAGAAAGCATGTTAAATGAAGAGTGGCAGAACCTGTCCAGGAGAAGGAACACTTAGAGGTTGGCACTTTAGAATACTAAGAGGAGTTGTTTTTGCTCATTGTTGAATTTCCCTGATAAGGGGCAGGAGTTGGTATTTTATCTGGATCTCTTTTAAATGCTTATTAAAGAATGTCATCTCCTTGCTAGTTGATAAGACTTACCTGGTCATGCCTCTAATTAAAACATATATCATTTGTCATCTTTTCAGTTGTGTTCCTGTCCTTTATTGGGAATAGAATCTCCCTAGAGTGTTAAAGTGTTATCAAGATGTTTTCTTAAAGAGGTTTTGACATCTATCTAAACGTTTGCCATAGCAAATCATTTGAATATATGTAAACATATTATCTGTAATGCAGTGTGCACTAAAATATTATGTATTGTTAATTTGTTCTTAGATGCTTTTTTCTGCTGAAGGTATTCTAATTTTATGTGTATTTTTTTATTAAAAGCCTTTTAGGAAAAATATTAATTCAGATTATTTTAATTAGTCTCAAGCTTTTGTCTACCTGATGGACTCTTTAACCAGTGTAACAATACAGAATTATTAAAATTAATTTCCAAGCTTAAAAGCATTATGGTGTTATGTATGAAAATTAGAGTTCAAAATGTATAGAATTTTTTTAATGAATAGTGCTTAAAGATGAACCTTAAAAAAGTGAACCATTTTTTTCTAAATGTCAAGTTAAATTTATTTGTACTCAGAGCTCTTATTAATAAAATTTTAAAACACAATGTGGCTCTTTGTTTGAGTAATACCTGAGATTGTTTAGCTTATATATTAGGAAGGGGAACTGCAGGGTTAATTTTATTTCATTATTCCCCTTGATTTTTTGCTGTCCAGTATTTTTAGTTGAAGTAGATGAATTTACCCTAAATCAGGTTAGTATGCTTGTCTTATCAGATAATTATAGTTTTAATTAATCCTTTCACCTTTAATAGCTATCATCGTGGCACATATTGCACTGAGTTAAAGGGAAAGGTGAGGGTGAGGAGAATTAAATTGAATCATAAAATAAACACAAACTTATTTCCTGGCTGATCATTACTTCATTTTATATTCAGCTCTATAGTCTTCAGCTTCTGCTATTCCTGGCTGGGTAGTAGGACATGCAAATCTGCTTGATAAAAGGGGAAATTTGTATCCTAGTGACCACAGGAATTTCTTAGGATTAAGAAAGTTAGTATAACTGCCAACAAAGAATATTTCTAATGCTCCTTTATATTTCTGCTACACAATATATGCCATTCACCATTAAGGTATCCTTTTAGGTAATTCGAAATTACTCTCATTAAAGAACGTTTGTGTGTGTGTGTGTGTGTGTGTGTGTACATGTGTGCACACATGTCAGTCATAGGACTTGAACTCAGGGCCTGGGCATTGTCCCTGATCATTGTTGCTTATGGCTAGTGCTCTACCACGTAAGCCATACATAGCTCAACTTCTAGCCTTTTTTTTTTGGTAGTTTATTAGAGATGAATATCATAAACTTCTCTGCCCTGGCTGGCTTCAAAGCTTGATCCTCAGATCTCAGCCTCCTGAGTAGCTAGGGTTACAGGTGTGAGCTACTGGCGAGCTTGATAGAGCAATTATTTTAGACTTGGTTGTTCCTGAGTGCCTGGTACTGTGCTGAATACCAGGAGCTTGAGAAACTGCTAGGTGGGGCTCTGCCATTACAATGTGAGTGTGGGTCCATCCTTGATGCCCTTGAGCTTCCTCAGCTTGTGTTGCTATTTTGTCCAGCTGTCTATGGTGGTTTTGAGGAAATGAAAGACTCAGGTTAATGCTTGGCCGAGAAATGAATATAGGCAATGCATTGTAATTGGCCAAAGATATAAGCAGAAAAAGCTCCTTAAAGGCTGATGATGTCCTTAAGTATTATTAAAGCTATTGTACCTTGTCAATCTGCCCTGACCTCTCCTTTATTCAATATTAAATGCACAGTGAGATGGAGGAGCTCTTTCACCAGAGCAGAGAACCACTTTGGAAAGATGTTTCTCAAGATAGGTTCCAGAGGTGAGACTTAGAGCAGACAGTAGACAATCCAGAAAACACAGGATACATACTCTGTCTCTTCCACTGGTGAGTGCTCTTCCAAGAACCACCAGGCCTCTCCAGCTCCTCTTCCTTTTATAAAACCAGGCTATCCAGAGTACATACCGTGTGGAGATAATATCTGTCCCATGAGTTAATACACACATAGTGCTTAGAACCAGAAACACTCAAGTGTTAACTTTCTGCTTGTTTTGTAAAAAAGAATCAAGGAGAAGGAAGGGCAGCTGTGTGTGTTGGATGTCTGAAATAGCAGTTGTGTTTGTGTGTGTTTTGCTTGCTTACACAAAGCTTTTTCCAGGTAGCCCATACTTTACCATCCGTCCTATTTTACCATCCAGACTAACAGATGCTAAATTTTAGATTACCACAGCTAGTCGAGTGCACTCAATATATTCAATCAAAGAAAATCAGTGTGTGTATGTTTGGGGGAAACTGGGAGAGAGCTAAGAAAGGGGTGACACTGTCCAAAAATATGTACTCATTACATGACTTACGAATGGATAACCCCTCTGTACATCACTTTTTTTTTTTTTGCCAGTCCCAGGGCTTGAACTCCGGGCCTGGGCACTGTCCTTGGACACTTTTGCTCAAGGCTGGTGCTCTGCCACTTGACCACAGCACCACTTCTGGCTTTTTTCTGAGTATGTAGTACTGAGGAATCGAACCTAGGGCTTTGTGCATGTTAGGCAAGCACCCCACCTCTAGGCTATGCTCCGGGCCCTGTATATCACTTTTATAATAAGTGTTTTAAACTCCAAGAGTGATTTATCAAAACTTGAGTCAAATAACTTAAGCAAAATAAAGAAATTGCTATGTTCTAACTGGAAAACTCCAAAAGGTGATTGACTCTGATGGCCTCATCAGTAACGCTACTCTTCCCACCTCTTAGCTAGCCTGGGTCTGAGTTTTCAGATAACTGATTGGAAATGACATGATTGGCAGCCTCTTACCCACCTCAGCCCTTCAGCCGGCAGTACATCAAGAAAAAAATCTTTCTGATAGCTCTGGCAGAAATCTAATTGGGCCAGTTCATACGACGTGAAAGGGGCCAACTCACCTCTCATCCCTGCGCTTAACCCAGGGTGAGCTGGCAGATGAGTGCCATTGCTGTGGGATGGGAGAAGGAAGGTTGCATGAAAGAAGGTATTTTGGATATACTGTTATCTTCAATTAAAAATGGGTAATAGTTCTTGTGGAATCAACACTTAAAATGTGTTCATGGAATAAGCGTTGATTACTTGTTGAGCAATCCTTCTTTTCCTAAACAACGTCCTTGCATAGAGCTGGGTTATCAGTGAGGTTCATTGGCTGGCAGAACGTGAGCTATGCGAGTAGTAAGAAGGAATATGGAAAGCATTTGCGTTCCAGAGTTCAGAGGAAATGCCTAGAGCTCTAGGTGATATTTCCCCATACCGAACACTACAGTTATGAAATTCATGTCCATACCAAGTGAACATACTCAACCTCGGGGTCATAACTAGAAATAGGCAGCTTAGCCAATTCTGATGGCTAACTAACACCCATAATCCTAGCTATTCAGGAGACTGGCTAACCATGAGGACTGAGGTAAGAAGCTAGTTAGGGCAAGAAAGTCCAGGAGACTCCTCCAGTGAACTAGCAGATGTCCAGAAGCGGAGCTGTGGCTCAAAAGGTAGAGCATCAGTTTTGAGTGAAAAAACTAAGGGACAGCATTCAGGCTCTGAATTCAAGCCCTGGACTGACACAAAGAAAGCAGGGAAGGGGAAGGAAGAGGAGGGGAGATGAGGGAAGGAAGAAGAAAAGGAGGAAGGGAAAAGGAAGAGGAAGAAAGGAAAGAAAGGAATGGAATAAAGAGAAAATCAAGGTATAGGTTGAGTTTTATAAACACTAATCACAAGAATTACAACTATTCAGTATTTTTTAAAGGAAACTGTCAATACCTCAAACAGCTTTCTGGAAAAAGAATACTTGTTAATATGGAAACTAAATAAACATGTTTTCTTACCCTATGATCTTTGATTGAAGTGGTTCTCATCTTTACAGACCCATGTGAGTTGAGAAGCCAGGCAATGGTGGCTCATGCCTGTAATCCTAGCTACTCAGGAGACCGGGATCTGAGGACTTAAGTTCGAAGTCAGTCCAGGCAGGAAAGTGTCCATGAAACTCTTACTTTCAATTAAACATTCAAAAATGGGAACTGGTACTGTGGCTCAAGTGGTAGAGCACAAAGAGATTCAGGGACAATATCCAGGTCCTGAATTCAAGCTCCACAACTGACGAGAGAGAGAGAGAGAGGGGGGGGGTGGGGGAGAGGGGGGAGAGAGAGACAGAGACAGAGAGACAGAGACAGAGAGAGAGAGAGACAGAAGGAGAGAGCGAGAGAGGGACAAAGAGAGAGAGAACATTTAGTGAGGCAGAAGCAGGTTAATGCCCAGTTTTGTGTTTGTGGAGGAGAAACAGATCCAGACAGGAGCCATGACTGTGGTCTGAAGGCCACAAAAAATGAGAATTCAGGATGACTTCAGCAGTGCTGTGCTGTGCGTGAAAACCATTCCTTCAGTGGATCTAATTAGCAGACTTCAGAATTCTGTCCCATTTTTTCCTGAGTTTATGACAGGACCTGGTTCCTGTCAGCTTTATTTATGTATTTTACTTGTTTGTTTGTGCTCATACTAGAGCTTGAACTCAGAATTAAGCTTTTGCTTGGCTTTTTCACTGAAGGGTTTGCATTCTGCCACTTAAGCCATCTCTCCATTTTTGGCATTTGGTACTTACTGGAAGAGATATATATCATGGATTTGTCTGTTTGGAGTGACTTTGAACCACGATTCTCAGATCTCAGCCTCCTGAGTGGCTAGAATGATAAGCATGAAGCACTGGCATCCCGTGATGTCTGATGTTTTTAATACAAAGAATCCAAGAGTGACGATATACACAGATAGATGGTCATCAATCCTGCACGCCTAGAAACAAAGGCTTGTGGAGGCCTCTTTCTTCTAAGAATGTCTCCTGAAATCTTCAGTTCACCTTGGCTACTTGCTTCTAGTCTGCATGTGTAACTCCCCTGAGCACTTGCCCAGGAGCCCCTTCAAATCACAAGTGTGTACCTACGCAGATCATCCTCTTGAATAATGCTCAGGAGAGAAATAAGATGAGTAGAAATGAAGAGAGGAGGAAAATCCCATCAGGGATTGACCAGGATGTCAAATACAGAACACTGAGCCCCTGACCGCAGGCTAGTTTTAGTATGAATATCCAAGGACACCACATCCAAGGCAAGAAATCGTGTGCTTGGCTTTATATTATCTGAGGAGTTGTGCAAAGGCATCTCAATTCAGCATATCTGTTTAAGTGTACCGTGCATCTTCATCCATGTGACCCCCCACCCCCACCGGGGTTCTAGAAGAGTGTTCCCCGCACACTCTCTCCACTTCCCTCTTGAAGGACAGAGTCAGCAAGACTAAAACAGGCAGGTTTGCCTCAGACGTGGTCCATAGTTTGTAAAGTATATATCCCATGAACTGCAGTTCAGGGAGCTAGGGAAAAGTGGTCAGTTCTCAGTTCTCAGGGTCCCTTCCACACCTGCTGAGCCAGAGACCCCAGGAGGGGATGGCCCCTGTGTGCTGCCTGTGTCTGAACAAGCTCCCAGGGTCCCGCAGCAATTCATGAAAACTGCTTTCCAAGGACACACTAAAGAGGGATACACACACACATGCACACACACACACATACACACACACACACACACACACACACAGAAATAGCTGTTCATGGGATTTTGCTGAACCTATCTCGAACCTAGGTTTTCTAGTCATAGTATACAGGTGGCTATATGGATATGTGAATTCACCATGGGTCTCTCCCTCCCTCTCTCCCTCTCCCTCCTCTGTCTCTCTCTCTCTCTCTCAGAACAATTCCCTATCTGTAAGTAATGTACTGTACTTTGATCATATTTACCCTCTGTTACTTTTTTTTTTCCCTTTCCATCGCTCTAGCGACATCCCCTTTTCACTTGGGTGACCTTGAAAACCACTGTCTTTTTAATGGCTACCATTAGTTGTCATTGATAACTGTCAATTCTCTGCAATTAATGTCAGAAAATTATGATGAGTCAGGAAAGAAACGTTCAATTAACCACTGTTAAGCCAAGTGCAGGTGCTCGTGCCTGTAATCCTAACTCCTCACAAGGCAGAGATCTAAGAATAGCTGTTTGAAGCCAGTCCAGGCAGAAAAGTCTGTGAGACTTGTTTTGGAGGTGTGGCTCAAGTGTTAAAGCACCAGCCTTGAGTGAAAAAGCCAAGTGAGTGTTTCAAGAGTTAGTACTACTGAGTACCTTGTACCACACACACACACACACACACACACACGCACACGCACAAGCACGCGCACACACACACACACACACACACACACACACTACTACAACTAAAAAGACTAGTTCACATGCCATTCCTTTAGTGTAGCTTATAATTCCCCAAAATTTCAGGAAAACCTTGAGAATGGTATTTTATTGGCATTCTCTAAGAACTAATCAACATGCATATATTTATTTATTTATTTTGCCAGTCCTGGGCTTGAGCTCAGGGCCTGAGCACTGTCCTTGGACTTTCTCAAGGCTAGAGCCCCCTTGAGTCTCAGCACCACTTCCGGCTTTTTTCTATGTATGTGGTACCAAGGAATTGAACCCAGGTCTTCGTGCATGCTAGGCAAGCACCTTAACCACTAGGCCAAACTCCTGGCCCCAACATGCATTTTTTTTAAAACAATGGGTTTCTTAATTTTTTAGGGTTTTATAAGATGGTTGAAAAAATGTGTGTGCATACACATGCATGTAAAGTAATCTATGTATAGGGAATTGCCAACAACAAGTGAAATTGAGTTACATATTTTGGTTTTCTTCTGTGTCCACTTTCAATATCTGTGAAACCAGATGCATATAAGTGCAATTTACACTCACATCTGGAAGATGTACTTGTTGATGGCCAAAATGTGTCATGTTTTCATGAGCTTGGGTTTTGTTTGTGGTACAAGTCTCCATCTGTCTTTCTTTGGCCTCCTGAACTTTTCTGACTATTGGAAAAATCATACAAAACCCCCACTTCATCTTGAACAGACCTGTCTCTGTGGAATCTGTTTATCTAATGCTTATTAGGCTGTGTGAAATGGTTATGCTTAGTGGTGATCGTGTAAATATCTGTGTGTCCACATGTCCTAGAGCAGATTTCTGCAGTGTGCAGCTTCTGGAAAACACATTGCCCCTTGTGAGGCAAGGAAAACATGGTAGAGATCATGTTTTGCATATATCTATAAAACTGTGATTGCTTCACTGTAATTTTTTATTAAAGAATTTATTAACATTGATTTTTACATCATATTTCAAATAATATGTTTAACAAACGAGTGTTCAAGAAGGGAATCTCTATATACAATCACTGGCACTTAGTTTTTAGAACATAATCAAAATTAGGCTAAAGGTTTGTATATCATAGATACATATTAATTTATGTAATAAAACATTATGTCTATAGAATCGTAGGTTTTTATGTCTATGTAGTTGTGTTTATATTTCCAATACCATGTCCATAGCATTGGGTATGCAGATATTGAGTCCTCACTCTTGTACTCTTTGGATTTAATAGCCACATATTAAGGATACCATGCGCCTTTTGTTCCTTAGGTCTTGACTTGTTTCACTCAACATGATTTGCTCTAGATTCATCCACTTCCCTGCAAATGCCATTATTTTATCTTGTCTGTTGGCTATGTAGAATTCCATTGTGTGTGTGTGTATATATATATATATATATATATATATATATATATATACCACCTTTTCTGTATCCATTCATCTGCAGTAGGGCATCTGGATAGTTTCCATCGCCTGGCTATTGGCTTCACTGTAATTTTGACCTGGGAACTAGCAATCTCTTAAAATAATTAGTATAGCTGAGCACTGGTTGCTCATGCCTGTAATCCTACTTACTCAGAAGGCTGAGAACTGAAGACCACTGTTTGAAGCCAGTCCCAGCAGGAAAGTTCATGAGACTCTTATTTCCACTGAATTAAAAAACAAAAACAAAAACCCCAGATGTAGATCTGTGCCTCAAGTGGTAGAGCAATAGCCTTGAGCATAAAGAAGCTCAGAGACAGCACTCAAACCCTGAGTTCATGTCCAAGAATGGGCAATAACAAAAAATAATGTATAGATGCCTATCCCAGAATCACACCTTTATCAATTATTCTTCTCACTCTTACAAACATTCTATAATGAGTCCTCATTTAGTTATGAAAATTTTTCCCTCTGTGCTCTTCATCAGCAATTCCATTTTCAGCTGTGGCTTAATTTCTGTTTCTGTTTTTAAGTGTCTTTTTGATTAACTGTAAGGTTTGCTGAAGTCCGGTGGAATAATTAAATCCATGTACCTTGTCAGTTGGGTTTTTCCTTTGCTGCAGAGAGGTTGCTAGGATACCCCTAAATATACAATTCTCTTGATTAACTGCACGAGCCAGATTGCCCAAGAAACATTTTTATTCATTCATAGAAATACAGGTCAGGATTGCATTTAAATTTATAGCAAGAAGAGTGCTATAAATCTCTGATGCTTTTAGCAGTACAGAAATGTGTTTAGGTACATGTACAAAGAATGTGTTTTGAATGATAATTTAGTGCATACGAATTAGCCATCTTTATTTTAAGCAGACTTTCCCTTTGGGTTGTTCAGTGAATGTGGATTTGAAGCTTAACATTTTTGAATTTTAACTCACGATGGGAAGATAGATCTCTATTGTGTACATAGCTCTGCAGAAATTCTATTGTGATCATTGGGATTTATTATTTATTGGTGTATCTGATTTTAAAATCCCATATATATTGTAGCCATTGTTTCTGGTTTATTGCCTCAAAATCAGGAACCTTACAAATAAAAACAGAACTTACCACGACAAAAACAGGGCATCTATAATCGTTTGATTTGATGGAGACAGTTGTTTCTGAGGTCAAGGACTTACCCTAGTGGTATTTTCCCTAACAATAATTTTATGGCTAATAAATAGGGAAATCGCTGTGTTTGATTCTTCTCACTGCTTATGACGCAGTTGCCCATTTGTTCATGTATCAACTGCTTACAGAGCTCTTCTTGCAGACAATGCGACCACTAGAGTCATAAGCAGATTTTTCAGTGGCAACATGACATAGATTCTCATATTGTAACAGTCATTTCCTTACATGGGGGGAAGGGACTGAACTGCTCAGGAACAGCAGGTGACAGATAATGAAAGAGTCGGTGGGTGCATGTGACGGCATCTAAAGGAATAGCACGGTGATTTCTGAGAGGGAATGGACAGCACTGGCTCATCATGCTTCCATGGAATGGAGAGCCTGGGTCTGGACGGTCACTTGATGTGTAAAAAGCATGAATGCAAACAAGACACAGCTGCTGCTGGGTGACGTGAAATGGCTTCCTTAACAATCATTTTTCACATGTAGCTCTTATATTCCAAGAGCCAACTATCATTAATTGGTTGACTAATTGTATAATGAATGAGGTTGCTGGGTCTCTCTCCTACCTTTTCTTTTTTTAAAAAATGAATTATCTCTAAGTAGTTGTGCAAAGGAATTTAACTTCAACATGTCAATATGTGAGTGCAATGAATCTTGATCTCTATCACCCTCCCATCCTTCTCCCCAATCTCTCCCAACCCCACCCCTCCCCTCAACTTACCTCGTTCCATTTCCACCTGGGTACACTGAATATTATCACTACCCTCGCCCCACCATTCCTCTCTCATCCCCTACATTTTCTTCTTCCTCCTCCTCTTAAATTTTCTAATAGGAGAGATTATGACATTTTAAAAATTTTTAGGAAAAAGAAATTCTATTCTCAAAAGACTTTGATCTTGTTTACATCTGCTCAATTTTATGAAAGATGCTGAAGGACATTTGAAATTTTCTATTGATACAGAAAAGAAAACCCAAACAGTTCCTTGAGAAAACAAGGAATCCAGATACAAGTTCATAAAATTAACCTTAGTTCTACCAACCACTTATGCTGTGTATGATTTTATTTCTGAACTTTATATTTTGTTGTAATGGTTTATCTTTTTTTTCCGTGCCAATACCACAGATCTCACTAGTTCACCATATTTTTATAAAACAAATTAAACATTTTGACTAAGAAATTCAAAAATCTAAATACTGTGGAAAGGTTATAGTTAGTTCTTTTTTCCGTCCCCTGTTTCTGACTTGTTACAAATGCCTGTATATTCAATTAAACTCTTTTCATTGGTTTAAGAGTTTTTTATACCCTATGCCAACAAACATGATTTTTCATTCTACTTTTGTAAATAAAAGGTAGCATACTTTGGGCAATGTCATATTTCTGGATTTTATTTTTCATTTTTCATTGCAATGGTTAGTTTTATCAATTTGGCAGACCAAAGGCACATTTACTTAAACCCTAGAGAGCAATGCCAGCCAAAGGTGGACAAGCTTGGGGTGATGGCTGTAAGCCAAGGAATACCAAGGTTAGCCAACGCTACTGCGGGAGAGATGATTAAAGCACATCTTTCCCTGGGCTTTCAAAGGAATGCGACACTGCCAGCACCTCTTCAGTGAAATCTTCTAGTCTCTACAAGCATGAGGGATTTCTGTTGTTTCAAAGCCAATTTATAATATATTTAAGTTGCCTCAAGGAGCCAAATGAAATCATCTTTCTATGTCATCTTCACCTTAAAATAAAATAGGCTTCATGGCAATCTCATTGTATGGCTACACCAGAGTGAATTTACTAGACAGAAGCTTTTGGGTGGTTTCTGACTTGGGCATGTATGGATAACAGCTGCATTGCCTGGCTTATGTGTAGGTATTGCACATACACAAGCCTCCCTGCAGGACAATGCAGTAGAAATGATTGGGAGCAGACATGTGTCATCTTCTGCAGCTAATACCAGAGCATACATTCATCAGCTATTGTGCCCTTCCCTGTACAGCTAAGTGTTGTCAAGGAAATTGGCACGTCCTTACTGTGAGATTGCATACAGGAACCATTTGCTTCTGAACTATCCATTTATTTTCTTCTCTTTTTTGGGAGGGAGTGGGGGAGTCTTTTTTTTTTTTTTTTTTGCCAGTCCTGGGGCATGAATTAAGAGCCTGGCCACTGTCCGTGAGCTTTTTCAAGGCTATCACTCTACCACTGGAGCCACAGCACCCCTTCCAGCTTTTTCTGTGTATGTAGTACCAAGGAATGGGATCCAGGGCTTTGTGCATGCTGGACAAGCACTTTACCACTAGGCCACACTTCTGACCCTGCATTTTTTAAATTATTGACCCTTATTTCTAGAATTGGTTCATATACATTAGTCCTTTGTCTTAGAAATTCACCCTGCCTCCTATCTTTTTATTTTACTTTTTTCATGATTCATACTTCAATGTGTATGTGTGTATGCCAGTACAAAGACTTGAACTCATGAGCACTCAAGTGTTTTCTTTTAGTTTTGTTGCTCAAACTGGCACTCTATCACTTGAACTATGCCTCTATTCTGGCATTTTTAATTGGTTAATTGGAGATAGTCTCAGATTTGTTGTCATGAGCTGACTGAATCAAAGTCCTTGGATCTCAGCCTTCTGAGTAGCTAGATTTACAGGCATAAGCCACAGGCTTCCAACTTACTTGAACATTTTATGTAAAATTTATCAGTGATTTCAAACATTATACAATTCTTTAAAAGTTTTTTGGCATTTTCTACAGAATTTATAGACGACCACATATATAATCTCTGGTATACTAAAATGTACTTTTTTTCTAAATGGCTATCAAAATATCCTAACAGATGGATGCTGGTGGCTATTCAGGAGGGTGAGATCTAAGGGTCACAGTCTCAAGCCAGCTCTGGTAGGAAAGTCCTTGTGATTCTCATCTCCAATTAACCACCCAACACCTGGAAGTGGAGCTGTAGTTTAAGAGGGAGAATGCCACCCTAGAGCACAAAAGCTCAGAGACAATGCACAGGCGTGGAATTCAAGCCCCAAAAACACACACACACACACACACACACACACACACACACACACACACACACTATCCTACCATTTTGAAGTTCCATCTTTATGTCACATTGTATGCATTTGAATCTATTTTTAGAACTTCTTCCTTTCCGTTCCTTGCCTGTCTTTTTCACACAGAGCTGGTGTTCTACCACTTGAGCCATACCACCAGCTTTTGCTGATTATCACCCTGTTTTCATTTGAAATCACAACATGTATTCTAATCTTAGTGCCACTAGGCTCTTGATTACATATCTCAAGTTATCTAGAGTTTACACCTTGTGCTTTAAAAACTTTATAGTTTGGGGCTGGGAGTATGTCCTAATGGTAGAACACTTGCCTAGCATGCTCGAAGCCCTGGGGTTCGATTCCTTGCTACCACATACACAGAAAAAATAGGAAGTAGTAGAACGCTAGCCCTGAGTTCCAGCCCCTGGAATGGGGGGGACAAAGTTTATTTTATTTGGTTAAGAAAATCTTTTAGGAAACTTTATTAAAACTATGTTGTTGAAGCTTAATGTGATGTTTAGTTATTGTCAAGTTGTTCTGTATATTTCAATAATGTTTGTTGTTATTGTTTACTGATACTGGAATTTAAACCCAGGGCTTTCCATCTGCTAGGCAGATGTTCTATTACTGAACCCCACCCCAGCCCTCTTCCCACTGGTTATTTTTGAGATGAGTTTCATATTTATGACCAAGTGAAGCTGAACCATTAATCCCCCCCCCACCCTTCCGCATTGCTTGTGGCGAACGCCTCCAGTCCCATTTCTTGCAGGGTTGGGACTCTCGAGGCGCATGCCTGCCTCCACACTCAGCTTTGTACTGGCTGAAGTGAGGGGTGGGTCTCAAGAGCTTTGGGCTTGAGCTGGCCTGGAATTTGTCTTCCCAAAGTCCACCTCCAGAGTAGCTAGGATTATAGGCATGAGCAACTGCACCTGGACAATAATGTTTTTACATTTGCTTTAGTACAGACTTGCATATTCTTTGCGAAATTCATTCGTGGAGATTTTTTTTATTGCTTCTGAAAATGTAGTCCTTTATATTCTGTATCTGATTATTTTTTTTATTTTTTTTAAATTTACCACTTTTTTATTGTAATTAGTAAAAGGGTTACATGATATTTGCCAGATATGTATCTGATTATTATTTGCACATTTAAAAGCTTGTTTTAAATTTTGTAACGATGTCATGACGGCTTTCTTTTTTCTCTATTTTTTGACTTTTTTATTAAAGAATTTATTAACAGGTCGGACTCGATCTTCCGCCTCCGACTTGGCTGAGGACGGACCCACCAACTAGGCCAAGGGCAGGTCCGTCCCGGGGAGCGCGGCCCCCCGCGCGCGGAGCGGCTCTTCTTCGGGCTCGGGGGCCCGCGAGCCCGGCGCAGACGAGTCTCCGGCCGCGGTCTCGGGCGGCGCCGGTTCTTCCCCCGGCGGGGCGGGCTGAGGCTCCCAGAGGGCCGCGTCTTCGGCGCCCGGCGCGCGCTCCTCGCCGTCGGCTTCGGGGGGCGACGCGTCCTCGGCGCGCGGCGGCGCGGGCATGTGCACGTCCAGGCGCAGAACTCGGGCGCCGTGGGCGGTCGGGGCCAGGGCCGGGGCCAGGGCCGGGGCCAGGGCCGAGGCCGCCGCCGAAGCCACGGGGCGCAGGTCCGCCTGCATGTCCGGGTCCGGGCCCGGGGTCTTCTTCGCGGGCCGCGATCGGGTGCCGAAGGCCATGGCGGTCAGCAGGGCTCGGGGCAGCCTGAACCTTCGTGGGGTGGACGCGGCCCGCGAGGCGTCGGGCCCGGCGCTTTCCGGCGTCGTCACCCGCATGTGTTTCGTGGAAAACGCCCACGACTTTCTCCGGTCTCGGGGTCGGGGCCGTGGTTCAGGGGTGACCCAGCGTCTCAGGGTGTTGAGCAGGCGCCTTCCCCACCGTCTCCTGGGGCAGAAGCACGGGAAGGAGCAAGAAGACATGGCGCTTGGCTCACCATCCCTGGGCGCGTTTGCAGCAGGGCCAGCCAAACGTGGCTGCCAGGACGCCCCATTCCAAGTTCTCTCTGGTCCATTGTGGAAGGTGAGGTCACTTCCTGGGGTCCGCTACCCCAGGCCTTTCCTCCAACAGCACCCCACAGGGCACCCCAGGTCCTCCAACTGCTCCCTCATGCGCGTATTTGCACAACTGCACATAGGGACACCACGGTGCCCCACCCTCCCTGGAGACGCCTGGGTGCAGCCAGTGCCTCAGTTTCCAGAAGACAGACACGAATTCAGGGTGCTCTCATCTCTGTGTCCTCCTGTGTGCTCACCCAACCTGACCAGAAGTAGCCCGAGGTTTGTCAAGAATGGTGTTACTTCTTGTTATTACAAAAATTGGGGAGAAGACCATATATAATATGTTTATGAACGATAAATGTTAAATTCCACCTTTTTTGTTTTTAAAAATTATTTTTAGCCGGGCGTGGTGGCTCACACCTGTAATCCGAGCTACTCAGGAGGCTAAGATCTGAGGATCAAGGTTCAAAGCCAGCCTGGGCACTAAAGACCCTGAGACTCTTATCTCCAGTTTACCACTAGAAAAGTGGCGCTGTGGCTCAAGGGGTAGGGCAGTGGCCTTGAGCTGAAGAGCTCAGGGACTGTGCCCAGGCCCAGAATCCAAGCCCCACAACTGACAAGAACAAATAATAATAATTATTATTATTTTTGACCCCTGCGAGTCATTATGTTTTAAAGGTATTTCTTATACAAGCTATAGCATTAGGTATTGTTCTATAATCCAGCCTGAAAACCTTTTTTTAATGCATAAATTAACTTGATAATCAATATTCATAAACTTTGATATTTGTTTCATGTTTCATGTATTCTGTTTTGGCAATTTAAAAAAAAGTCTTTCATTGTCAGGTGTCAGTGGTTTACATCTGTAATCCTAGCTACTCTGGAAGCTGAGAACTAATTGTGGTTCAAAGATAGCCCAGGTGGGAAAGTTCCTGAGACTCTTATCTCCAATGAAGCACCAAAAATGCTGGAAATGGAGCTGTGGCTCAAGTAGTAGGGCTCCACCCTTGAACATAAAGTTCAGGGACAGCGCCCAGGTCCTGAGTTCAAGCTACACTGTATGGTTTGCTGTGTAAGAATCAAAATATTAAGAACAGTCTAGCCAGGTGCCAGTGGTTCACGCCTATAATCCTAGCTACTCAGGACGATGAGATCTGATGATCACAGTTCATAGCCAGCCCAGGCAGAAAAGGCCCTCTTAATCTCCAATTAATGACTCAAAAACTGGAAGTGGTACTGTAGCTCAAAATGGTAGATTGTTAGCCTTGAGCAAAAGAGCTCAGAGATAGTGCCTAGGTCCTGAGTTCAAGCCCCAACAACAGGAATTAAGGTACTTAAAAGAAAGGATCAAGGGCCAGGAGCGTGGCCTAATGGTAGAGTGCTCGCCTGGCTGGCATGTAGACCCAGGTTCAATTCCTCAGTACCATATACATAGAAAAAGCCAGAAATGGTGCTGTGGCTCAAGTGGTAGAACTGTAGCTTTGAGAAAGCCCAAGGAAAGTGCTCAGGCCCTGAGCTCAAGCCCAGGACTGGCAAAAAAAAAAAAAAGAGTAAAGCCTGCCCATCTGCGGACAAAAGCACACATTCCCAATCCACGGGCCAGAGCAGCAATCCCAATATCCCATAAAATAGATGTCAAGTTAAAAATGGGTAAATAGAGACAAGGTCTTATATACTAATAAAGGGAACTCTCCTGCGGGAGGATATGACATTTCTAAATACCTATGCAGCAAGTGCTAGAGCACTCAACGTCACACATACTACTTGACTTAAAAGTTCACATAGATCAGAACACACAAACACATCGTTGTCACCTCTGGATAGATTGTCCTGGTAAAAACTCTGAAGAAACCTCAGGCCTAAATAACTGTATCAACCAACTAGACTGTACAGACACCTACAGACTATTTTACCCGACGGCATCATAATACCCATTCTCAACAGCACATGGCACATTCTCTGAAATATTTTATATGTTAAGCAAATTGTGCAAATTCTAAAAAATTGAAATTATTCCTTGCATCTTACCAGAATACAACAGAATAAAATTAGAGCACAATAGTAAAAGTTATCATAGAAAACCTCCCATGCTCCTGGATTGGAAGAATTAACATTGTGAAAATGGCAATCTTGCCAAGGGCTATCTGCAAATTCAACACAATACCCATCAACATTCCAATGTCATTCTTTAAAGAAATAGAATAGGCAATCCAAAATTTCATTGGAATGATAAAAAACCCCGTAGAGCAAAAACAATTCTTAGCAGAAAGAACAGCACAGGAGGAATTTCAATTCCAAACTTTAGACTCTATTACAGAGCTATAGTGACTGAAACAGCTTGGTACTGGCACAAGAACAGGCCTGAAGACCAATGGAATAGAACTGAGGACCCAGATGTTAATCCACAGACCTATGGCCACCTAATCTTTGACAAGGGAGCCAAAAAAAATAGAATGGAAGAAAGACAGCCTCTTCAACAAGTGGTGCTGGCAGAACTGGTTAAGCACCTGCAGAAAACTAAAGTTGGATCCTTCTTTGTCACCCTGTACCAGGATTAACTCCAAATGGATCAAAGACCTCAAGGTAAAAGCCGACACACTGAAAACTTTACAAGAAAGAATAGGAGATATACTAGGTCTCCTTGGCACAGGTCGAAACTTTCTTAATAAGGACCAAGAAACACAACAAATAGAGAAAGTCTGGATAATTGGGACTGCATTAAAATGAAGAGCTTCTGTATGGCAAATGAACTAGAAAGCCTACAGAGTGGGAGAAGATCTTCACTAACTATACAACAGACAAAGGCCTCATATCTAAAATATATCAACAGTTCAAAAAATTGAATCACTCCAAAACTAATCTCCAAAGAAACAACCATCCTATTAAAAGGCCAAAGAATTAGAGTCTTCTCTGAAGAAGAAATAAGAATGGCCTATAGACACATAAAGAAATGCTAAACATCTCTGGCCATAAAAGAAATGCAGATCAAAACAACTCTAAGATTCCACCTCACTCCAGTTAGAATGGCCAGGATCAGGAAAACGAATAATAACAGATGCTGGAGGGGATGTGGCCAGGAGGGATCACTACTACACTGTTGGTGGGAGTGCAAACTCGTTCAACCACTATGGAAAGGCAGTATGGCAGTTCCTCAAAAGACTAAACATAGAACTCCCCTATGATCCAGCAATTCCACTACTTGGCATTTACCCAATTGTCCAGAAACAAGAACAAACTAAATCCACTAGCACAACGATGTTCACTGCAGCACTATTTACCATAGCAAAGAGATGGAACCAACCTAGATGTCCCTCAGTTGATGAGTGGATCAATAAGATGTGGTATTTATACACTATGGAATTGTATTCTGCTGTCAGAAAGAATGACATTGCCCCATTTGTAAGAAAATGAAAAGACAGAAAAAATCACATTAAGTGAAGTAAGACAGACACAAAGGAACATAGGCTCAATGGTTTCCCTCATTTGTCATAATCAGTAGAAACCTTGGGCTCTCCTAGCAGAGATATACAATAGAACAAAACGTAGATTCATAAGGCCATATAGAATGATGCTAAATGAAAGGACCTCCAGGATATAGAAACAAAAGCCATATAATGAGTGATTGTTGTCCATAATATACTATGTTATCTCTCATCTCTTTTGCTGTCCCTTGGTTATCTCATATTGTTACAGTATTTTTCCTGGTGATCTGATATATTGTATATATGCGTATTTGGTTATTTGAAATAGGATAAGGAAGGGAGGAAAACAAGATGAGGGGATGGGGTGGGGGGAGGGAAATGGGGACCAAGACATGAGAAAGGGTATCAATGGATGTCAAGTAATGCACCATCTATCTGGCAAATATAATGTAACCCTTCTATTAATTACAATAAAAATATATGAAAAAAGCCATCATAGAAAATTCTCTAACTCATGGATAGTGAACAATACCTTGCTGAATGATCAGTGGGTTGTTGAGATTAAAAGGGGTATCCAAACATTAATAGAATTTTATAAAAATGAACACAAAATACCAGCTCCTCTGGGACACAATGAAGGCAATATGGCTCTGAGTACCTATGATAAGAAATTGGAGAAAACTCAAAGGTTTTAATGATATACCTCAAGCTTCTTGAAAAACTGGAACAAACCAAATCCCAAACCAATATATGGAAACAAATAATAAAAATTAAATCAGGGCTGGGAATGTGGCTTAGTGATAGAGGCTTGTCTAGCATGCATGAAGCCCTGGGTTTGATTCTTCAACACCATATAAACAAAAAGCCAGAATAGTGCTGTGGCTCAAGGGGGTAGAGTTCTAGCCTTGAGCCAAAGAAACTCAGGGACAGTTTAAGCCCCAGGACTGACTAAAAATAAAAATTAACTCAGAAATATATTAGAAGTTCAAAAAATCATAATTACCAAAATAAAGAGCTGATTCTTTGAAAAAAAAAACACAAAATTGTCAGGCCTTTAGCAAACTTGGCCAAAGAAAGAGGAGAACAGAGCCAAATTAATAAAATTAGAGAAGAAAAGGGCAACATAACTATGCAAGATTCAGAATATTATTAGGGAATACTTCACAAATCTTTATGTCAATAAAGTTGAGATTCTAGAAGAGATGGACACATTCCTAGAGAATATTATACCCAAAGAGAACCAAGAAGATTTAACTAAAGCGACCCATAACAAGTAATGAAATTGAAAGGCAATATGGGACCTCCCATTCAAGCAAAGCCCAGGACCAGATGGATTCACAGCCCGGTTGGTTAAAGACATTTACCACCCGACATTGGGGCTCTGAGAATCCATATGTGGTGTGGTGGGCAGGACTCACCCTCAGATGCAAATACCCAAGTTGTAATCTCTGTTGTTAGAGCTGGAGGTCAAACTGACAACAAAAGGAAGTGAGATGGTACACAAGAGGCAAGACAACATTTAATTACTCAAATCCAATATTTAATACATCTAATTAGGTAAACTAAGGGGTTCCCATTCAACATGTCACACCAGGAGTACAATGCATCTTGATTAATGCTTCATTTTATTGTTCTCCCCAGGTCCCAACCCTACCCATCCTCTCAAGTTATTTTCACACACACACACACACACACACACACACACACACACACACACACACACACACTGACTGCATTGACTGTATTGGTCCAATCTTCCTCTCTCCGTTTATCTTTATCTCTTCTCCCATTCCCAATAGTGCAGATGGAAGCATCCTCGTATCACCTGGTCATACTACAACTTAGTTCTTCTAAGGAGGTAAACCATCACAAACATCCCCTGTGAATACCACAGTGTTTTGATGTTTATATGCATATGACTGGTATATGATTTCATATGTTTATATCCAAATCCAGTTTGAATCATGCCTTTGATGAGATTGAGATTCATTTTGGATCTATTCGCCATTTTATTTATCTTCCTAGTCAGAGATGGAAGGTAGAACTGAACCTATGTGACATTCACTGTGGTTTACTTGAAGGCTTAACATGTCATCAAGATTTGTAGATACTTCCTGGAATACGTGTGAAGACAAGGGAGGAAATCTTAAGGTTATTTTCATTTGAATTCTTGTTTGTTCCAGTCTTCTATGTATCCAGTCGTACTCTTTGTTCTTTTGTTCAGTTAAGGATTGAGAGCCTTTAAGTCTCTTTTGGAAAGTGAAGTTGCCTGTTGTGTTTTCGTTAAGGTGAATGGCCCCTGTGTTGGAGGTCTGGAGACTTAGCTGCCCTGGGCATGCTCCTTTGCTGTTTAGATTTACAGGAAGGCTACAAATCTAGCACCATATTTAAATATACTTTACACAGAAATGCGATTTCCTAAGTAGAGAAGGCAGAGGCCACTCGGTGGCCAGGAGGACATGCCAGGGAACAGAGCTGGTGGTGGAGTGTGCACAGCATACTGATGGCCCCATTGCTCATTCCAGGACCGTGGAGGGAGGAACGATTTTCTTCCAGGCTCACCATTCTATTATCCACATGAAGCTATCTACTGAAAGTCTTGTATTGTTTAAGGTAGGCAGTTCTGAGAGAGAGAGAGAGAGAGAGAGAGAGAGAGAGAGAGAGAGAGAGAGAGAGAGAGAGAGAGAGAGAGAGAGAGAGAGAGAAAGAGAGACAGAGACAGACAGAGAGAAAGAGAGAGAGAGAAAGAGAGAGAGAGAGAAAGAGAGAAAGAGTCAAAGAGTTTACAAAAACTAGTGTGTGTGTGTGTTTCAGTACTAGGGCATCAAAGCCAGTGTAAATGGGTTGGGTTTTAACAATGGCCATCAAAGATTAAGATTTCTAGAGGACCCCCCTTTAGGTTGGCTTGTTGTTTCTATTGACTTGAAAGTTATGAACCGGAACACTTTATGTGACGTTAGCATTACGTACTTTTCTTTTACTTCGTTTTTCTAGCAAAGCCAAGGATGAGCTCAAATCCCTTGACTTCTGCAGTGTAAGACATAAAAAGTAGCACATGTATTTTCTCCATTTTTCTCTTCCCTACTTAGCTTTCTATCATCCACTTCAAAATTTTATTATTGCAATTTTATCTTCCCCTGTGAAACTTGTCTTTAATATGTATATGAAATATAATAATTATATTAGTTAGACTTTAATTACATTGTGTTAGTTTATGGCTAGTTGATTTTTCTTTTATCTCTTCACTTTCCAAACTTTAACCTCTTTTTATGTGCTGATTCTGGGGCTTAAACTCAAGTCCTGGGTGCTATCTCATGGATTTTTGTTTTTGTTGTTTTTGTTTAAGGATAGTGCTTTACACTTGAGCCACAGTTCCATTTCTGATTTTTTTTGGTGGTTAATTGGAGCTGAGTCTCACACAATTTCTTGCTCCATCTGGCTTTGAACTGTGATCCTCAGATCTCAGTCTCCTTAGTTGCTATGGTTATAGCTGTGAACCACAGACACCAGTTTTGATTTTCAGGTTGGGATGTCAGAAGTTTCGTCTTGGTAAGTTATAATGAAACTGTACTTTTCCCATCAAAATAACACTCGTATTTCCCAAATAATGACTATTGCTCTGAAATAATTTGAGAAACGAAGGTGAACAAAGTTAAGCATGCTTGTGCTGGGCTCTGGTGACTCACCCTCATAATTCTAGCTGCTCAGGAGGCTGAGCTCTGAGGAGCATGGTTTGAGACCACCCCAGTCAGGATAATTCTCCTGAACTTATATCCGATTTACCCACAAACAAGCTGTCAGCGGAGGAGTAGCTCAAGTGGCAGAGTGCTAGCTTTGAGTAAAAATCTCAGGGACAGTGTTCAGGAATTCCCTCCTCCCACTCCCTTCCATGATCAAGCATGGTTCTGCATTGCTTGCTTCTCAGAAAGTTTATTATGCAGACGCAGATTATGGGTCTTTGGGACAGGCAAGGACAGGACTTTGAGCTCCAGTGGGCACAATATGGTAACCGCAGTCTATAATTTGGCTTTTTGTCCCTTTGTTGTCACCGTGGTGGTCCATTCATGAAGTCAGGTGTCCCTCATCATGACCAAGTGGGGCCCTAGGGGGGTCAGCCAGCCAGTGCTCTGAGTATGACTGCTGGAACTGAGCTCTAGACTTCTAAGTTCTCCAGCACTGTGCTCCCTGTATCAAATCATTTCTACTCCTAGAGTGGATGCTGTATCATACACTAAGCTCCATCTGAGACAGAACCCCAGGGAGGGAAGAAAAAGAAACCTGTAGTAAATATCTGGTTGATATTTTTATTGCACTAATAAAGAAAAGAAATCTAGGCAAAGAGGTCACCAAAGAGAGGAAATGGGAATTTTAATAATCATCTGTTTTCTGTTACATTAAATAGCAAAAAGATTTGGGAAGTTATGCATATTCCTAAGATTCATAATCTATAATTGCATAGTAAAAACTGAGGAGCTCATAATAAAAAAGCATGCTTAATTTTGTTTATCCCAGCATTCTCCAAATTATTTCAGAGTAACAAGCATTATGTGGCAAATGCAAGTGTATTTTAATTTTGAGGGGAAAAGTGCCATTTCAACAGAACTTACTGAGAAACTACCTGAGATGGGCAATCAATCCTATTTGCATCCTTGGTTGTGTTACTGACAATGCCATGTGTAATCTGTCTAGATTGTAATTACCAGTCATGCAATATAATAATTTTAGAAAAGCTCACAGGATGGGTGACAGGGCTCACACTCAGCCATGGCCCTTCTGAAGACAGCAAGAACATGGCAGCTCTGTGGTCACGCCCCTAGGCTATCAGCATCTCTGACAGTTATCCTGGGATCATACCTACACTGCAGAGGACAGTCATTCTCTTACTCATTCATTCAGAAGGCTCCAGGAACAACCAACTCCATCAAGAGACATTTTTCCTAATCACCGCATTGGTTCAAGAAGAAATTTCAAGCCAGGGACCAGTGGTTCGTGTCTGTAATTGTAGCTCCTCAGAAGGCTGAGATCCAGAGGTTAGTGGTTTGAGGAGAATGATCCAAAGACTGAATTTCCCTTTAACCAGCTAAATGGTGGAGTGAAGGTATGGCTCAAGTGGTAAAGCACCAGATGTAAGCAAGGAAGCTGAGTGAGATCAAAAATAGGGAGGAAAAAATAGCAGGAAAAACAACAGCTGAAAACGGAGACGGCTTTGGCAAAGGCTGAGAGAAGGCTGCCCTTGTCCTGCTCACACCCGGGTGGGCTCTGACCTGAGGAACTTGCCAATTCTTGTTCAGCAGCCCCTAGGCCAGACTTCTGCTGTGGGAAGTACCTGACATTAACATTTCCTCTTACCTACAAAGGGCATTGCAGTGGAGGAGGGATTCTGTTTCACTTCTGTGGAGAGGTAGAGGGATGTATGTCTTCTGAGATCTGTCTTCTGTAGATGACATTTGGAAGAAGAACTCACAGGAATATTCACAGGTCCTTTCAACGCTAGCCTGTGATGTTCAAGATGCCTCCTAGGGGGGCCGGAGAGAGGGGGAGGTGGTGGCTTCACCAGACCCAGCTTCCCGCAGCTCCTGCCCTCCTGCAGCTCTGGTGGCCGGCCTGTCTCCTGAGGGAGCCTCTGGGAATGGCTCCCCTACCTTCATTCAGACATCCTTGGAGCAATGGAGGCGACATGTTCATCTGAGATGACACAGAGCCAAGCCCCCACTAACGATAGTCGTTGCGTGCATGTGCCCTTTTACCGGGTCTCCCCAAAGGGAGGGCTGGCATGTCCTCTTCTACTTGGGGCTCTATGGTCTCCTCTAGCCCCTGTGGTATCTGGAAGCCCTTGGAGAAGGACAAAGCGCCATTTCTCCCTCTCCCCCTAGGGAGGTGGCCTTGTCAGCCCCGCTGGTAATAAACCCGTCTGCTGTCCATGAGGGTGTGCAGAGCTCTTCTGAGGCAGGTGCTTTCAGGGAGCAGACAGCCCTTCCCAGCTGTCTTAAGCCAGTCAGGCTGACATTCCTAGGGCTTTCCCGCCCAGGCCCTGGCCCGTGTCCTGGGAGAGGCTGCTCTCAGGGCTGACCTTCCGCTTCCCGGGGCCACATGGTGCCTTGGTCATTACAGAGTCTTCCCTTATTTACTTATTTCTTTGGGCAGTTCCGCTAACAGCTTGACAATTGCAGGTCACCCCAATAGAGCAATCTCTCTTCTTCATGCCATTGTGCTCGGCTGATCCGTCTCCTCTCCTTCTTTCTGCTCAATGTAGGTTTGGTTAGCTCTGCTTATTTAACCTCAAGTGAAAGTGAAGTTATTGATTATATATATACATATATATTTCTTTTCAGTCATGGGACTTGAACTCAGAGTCGGTGCACGGAGCTTTTGTGCTTAAGGTATGAGTCAACACACCTGGTGATCTTTATTATTTTCTTTTTTTTGTTAAGTCAGTGGTAGTATTAGGATTTGAACTCAGGGTCTAGGGCTTGCTATGGAAGTGTTCTACTTCTTAAGCCACAACTCCAGGCCTTTTAATGCTCCCCCCTGTTAAAAATGATCTTTAAGTAGTTACACTGACAGTATGTCAGTACATGCTGCATCAGATCGTGATGGGCATCGCTGCATCTTCCCCCCTCTCCCAACCCTGTCCACCCAAGTGACCTAGTGTACTCTTTCTTTAGGTAACTTTTCAAATGAGAGGAAGAGGTCTCAGTTTGTCTGAGCCAGCCTAGACCACAATCCTCCTGCCTCTCACCATCCTGTTCAGCTTGTTTTGCTGAAATGGGGTCTCGCTAACATTTTGCTCATGCTAGCCCTGAATGATAAATCCTTGTAATCTCTACCTCTCTAGTAGCTCCCACCTGTCTTTCCTTTTAAAATACAGATGGTATTATTAATATTTATAGCTATAAATTTCCAGAATATTCCTATTCTCATGAGTCCCAAATATTGGAACATGTTGCCTCTTCATTTTCATTCATCTTAGCGTTCTTTGTGATTTTATTGTCATTTCTTCTTTAAGCCAGGGTTATTTAGAACCACGCTGTTTCATTTCAACAAGAAAAATAAATACATTTGCAAAGCATCTGAGCATGCAAATGTCAAATCCAAGTTTTAAATCCACACCCCTAGGAATAAGATTTGGTGAGATTTGTGCATAAAGAAGCAAGTGCCAGTGTCTGACACCTATAATCCAAGCTACTCAAAGGCTGAGATCTGAGACTCTCCATTCGAAGTTAGCCCAGGCAGGAAAGTCCGTGAGACTGTTACCCCCAATCCACTACCAAAAAGCTGGAAATGGAGCTGTGACTCACGTGATACGATGTGTGACTTACAAGAAAATTAAGAGATGGTGCCTAGATCCTGAGTTCAAGCCCCAGGACCCCCCCCCACACACACACACGTGAACTTCCAAATATTTGGCTTAATGTATAAATGGAATAAGTCATCTGATGAAAAAAGGAGCAATTGAATTAAATAACCTCAATTCTAGTAATATATAAAATTCAGCATCTTACTAATCATGTCTAATTGATGTAAAGAGAACCACTTATTAACCAGGTATAAATAGCCTTTCAGTGTTTCTTCTTACAAGTTGTATATATATACATTTCATAATCCATGCAGTTTTTATTAATAAACTATTCTATGTATTCCTCATTTTGATCTAGCTTTTCATAAGTGATTTTGTATAATGTTCAAATTTCCTTTATTTGGACACTTCATAAACATTTATCCTTTGCCTCAGCAAAAAGTAAACTTTAAGGTAAACAGTTTCATAAAAACATCAACAAACCAAAAATCAACCTACCCTATCCTCGACATTTTAAAGGCATCTAATTTTCCCTAGCCTGGAAACATGTTGAGGCAGGAATTCTAGTTGTTAAAGGTCTATGCAGCAGAGAACAGTCCATTTTGTGTGTTTCTCTTTCCATTTCTAAAATTGTTCCCTTCATGTTGAAAATGCCCCCAGGATATAAGTGCAAAATGTAAAATCAAATATATGAAGCAGAATACTAATACAGTAGTATAATAGATGTGAATGACAATTGAAAATATAGGCACAAACCTTAGGTTAGTTTTAAAATATAGAATATGAAGTAGTTTAAATTACAGGAATACATAATAAATTATAGTATCATGATTATATTAGATACAAATTTTGCATTATTTTAAAATAAGGCTATTTAAGTTCCCAATTCTGAGATAAGTATGTTAAATAGAAAACACTTAAATTAAGAGGGTTTTTAGGCCAGAAAAGTTTTTTTTTCAAGCTAGTAGGAGTAAATACACATACAGTTGAAATTGTTTTCTTTGTAAATAATGATCATTTAAAAATCAATGCAAGCCCTTTTCCTTTTGTGCCTTCTGGTTGAGTTAGTCAAGTTTATGTGGAAAATATGTATTTGTGACTAAAACCTTTTGTCATTTATAAGGCAGGCATAGACATTTAGGACAAGTAACCCTTACAGAAATAAATCAATTAGTCAGAACAATGAGGGAAAACTGAAAGTGAGTTATGACTTGGAATGGCAAAATCTTCAGGAATAAGACATCTTCTTATTCTCTGGAAGCCTTCTCTGCCTAAGCATTCATCAAAGGAAACAAGGGCCCTGCCCCACAGAAACCTCAGGAAAAACAGCCACCTGGGAGACTGTTAAACTCTTCCAGGACTTTGAGACAGCCTTGCCTGAACCACAAAGCTAACTTCTTCTTTTTAAAAGATTTGTGCATTATTGGGACCCACACTATCCTTTAACTTCCTGCCTCAAGGCCGGTGCTCTACTGTGTAAGCCATACTCTCCTGGTAAAGTGGAGATAACCTGAAGCCGGGATCCTCAGTCTCAGCCTCCTGAGTAGCTAATTTACATCTTAAAAACTTCAGCATCTGAGAATAGATAATCCAAGAGGAGGCTTCATCTCTGGGGACAGGGTCAGTCCTGTGTTGCTATGGAAACAGGACTCTCAGTCTTGACCTCTGAGGCGACTTGCCTGTGGCTTACTTTTACAAATTGAAGCTGTTATCCCTGCTCATCATTTTCTCCTGGGACATGGCCTCAGGAGACTTTCCCAGCATGCACTGCGGTTGCAGGATCAATGCCTCCCATACCTCCTGTGGTATACAGTGGGATCACTGTGACCTCAGCTCTCTTAGACAGTGGATACCAAGAGGGATTTTGGCCATAGCCTGTATTATATCATAAAATATTTGGGAGAAATGGCAGAAGAAAGGTACAGAAATGCAGAACAAATGTGCTATGTCAGAGTAGTAAGATTTCCCATGAAAAGAAACAACCAATCCAATCACCACCACCACCACCACCAACACACACACACACACACACACACACACACACACACACACACACACACAAGGCAATGATACCCCAAATACTTTCAAAGTCAATCATAAGCTGGTAGGATTTCAGGACAATCAGTACTCTGTACAAGTGGTAATACAATGGAGACAACACCACAAGTCACTGGCACAAAACTGTCCCACCCGTTCTTTATAGCAAACATCATGGGTTGTGCTCTTACTCCACTGGGGTCCTCAGAGGCAGCAAGGCCTCGTGATCAGTCCTCCTGCTAGAGGCAGCCAAGTGGAGGAAGGTGGAAGAACCTCTGGACGTGACTTGCAGGTGTTGTAGGTGAGCCTTCTGGACCCCAGGTCTCTTTACTACAAAGCATACATTGGCTGAAACATTCTTTGTTGTACTCATCATTTTCTGGGTATATTTTTAGCTTTATTTTTGTCTTTTTCTTTGTTTGTTTATGGTCATGCATTCATAGCACCACTTTTGGTTTTCTGGTGGTTAATTGGCGATAAGAGTCTCATGGACTTCTGTGCCTGGGGTGGCTTTGAATCACAGTCCTAGATTACAGGTGTGAGCCACCAGCACTGGCTTTTTTAATTTGTTAAATTGTATGTATTGAAGGAATAAAATGAAAATCCATCTTTATACAGTAGCCCCCAAATGCCACGACATAAAGACATCCACACTCTAGACTGAGCCAGCTTCTGAACTAGACTGGAAACACCAAAGTTCTTGGCCAACTACCCCACTCTTTTCCCAGAGTCCATGATGGGGTGAGGTTACCTGAGGGCGCTCATTCCCGCTTGCAACCATCCAGCCCTGCTACCCAGTCCAAACTACTCTATAGTGAGTTTTACAAGTCTCAGATAGATAGATAGATAGATAGATAGATAGATAGATAGATAGATATTTTATTTGTTTGTTTTTGTTGGCCATGGGGCTTGAAATTCGGGTCTGGGTGATATCCCTAATCTCTTCTGCTCAAGGCATTCTACCACTTTGAGCCACAGTGCCATATCTGGCTTTTGAGTGGTTAATTGGAGATAAGAGTCTCATGGGGTTTCCTGCCCACCCTGGCTTCAAACGGGCATCCTCAGATCTCACTCAGCCTACTGAATAGCTAGGATTACAGGTATGAGCTACTGGCACTTGGCTCTGATACATTTTTAAGGCCTTTTGTGTGTGATAGAGTGAAAGTTCTTAAAATACCTCATGCTGGCATTAGCACAATGTTTACAGATCACTTGTCATCCTTTAATTTCAATACAGACAAGTAGAGCAGACACCTCAAACCAGGTCTCCTTTCCCGCAGATTTGTTGGGAGTTCTGATTTGCTGCCTCTCTCTTATATTTGAGGGGCACAGCCCCTCTGCTTGGGAAGAAACTGTAAGAGCACAAGGCTTTTTCTCTTCCCTCGAGAGCTGCATGCACTTTCTCCCATCTGCGGGCTGCTGTCAGCTTTATAGGATAAAGTCTGAGTGGCATCAGACTTTCACGTGCATCAAGCCCAGCTCCTACCTTCCCAGAGGCTTTGTGAATTCAGTTTCTTTCTTCAGTCAGCACCAGCTATCCCACTCTCCCTTACCGTGACTTCACAGGGTCACAGGCCTCATTCTGTCTCTAGTGGTCCTTCACTGACCTTCAAGGCAAACCCTGTAACTTCCTCTTTAGAGAAGCTGCAAAAGCACCTTCTAATTTTACTTTCCTTGCTCTGAAATGACCTCTGAATGAACTTATATTTGCCTCCCAAACTATTGATTTGTCGAGGACCACTGAGGACTTGCAACTGAGCCTCTGATGGCAGTAATTGCCTCCAGCCCTTGTCTGGCTTGGTAAGAGTCATGTTCTGCCTTCCTCAGCTAACATGCTGTCCCACCAGCTGCTCTTCCGCTGAGCCCCACTATACTGTTCTGAAACTCGGGCTTCATCCTCTCCAGTGCCATCAAATGGAAGGAAGTTAGTATCTGAGCACGAGTGGCATGCATGTATTTTGGCAGTATGGAGGTTTAAACTCAGGGCCTTGTGCTGGCTAAATAGCTGCTCTACAAACTTGAATCATGTCCCCAGTCCTTATGGCTTTAGTTCTATTCCCAACAGGGTCTCTGAGCCTGCCTGGAGTGAGATTCTCCTAGTATGTCTATTTTGGCACGGAGGAGGTAGAGATGCACTATCACATTGTGCTTATTTGTTGAAATGGGTACTGGCTTTTTGCTCTGGCTGGTCTTGAACTATAACTTCATCAGTCTCCACCTTCTGAGTAGCTGGGGTTCCAAGGATGCATATCAACCATCCATCAGCATACTATCATACCGATTAGTAGATAAATTCCTGATAACTTTTGAAAATTCCAGTTATTAATTACCAAGAAATTACAGTAGATACAAATGTATGTATGTATCTATATGTGTGTGCATACCTGTGTGTCTGTGTGTATGTATAAAATCTTCTTTTAGTATGTGCATTATAAGCCATTTTAACCCTCCATTTGTGGAACTGATTTTTGTTTGGATAAATGAGCTATCGACTTGAACTCAAGGCCAGTTTATATAAAATGCCTCTTGTAGCCAGAGGCTGGCTGCTTATGTCTGCAATTCTAGCTACTCAGAAGGCTGAGATCTGAGGATCCCGGTTTGAAGTCAGCTCAGGCAGAAAGTTCCCACGACTTTTATCTCCTATTAACTGGCAAAATGCCGACATGGAGATGTGGCTCAAGTGAAAGCATCAGCTTTAAGTGAAAGAGTTAACAGACAGTCCCCAGGTCCTGAGTTCACACACACACACACACACACACACACACACACACACACACACACACACAGTATTTGAGCTCAAGTCTAAGCAAAAGATCTGAAAAATCTAGACACTTGGTTTTCCTGTCACCAGTGACAGTCTCGGCCTCACAATTAGATTGTACAATTTTGGGGTGGGGGCAGAGTCAGCTCTGTGCATTTCTCTAAATTCTCATGGCATGAAACAAGTGCTGTTTGGCAAGTATTTCAACAAGGATTTGTTGGATTCCAATTCAATTCAAATTCTATGGAGCCCAGAATAGAAAAGCCAGCCTCAAGAAAGCAAAGGATGAGCCACAGAACTGCCTTTTCTCCATGCCACCTCCACAGCCACAAGCATATCTGTACCTGCAGGTGTCACACACTGCATACAGCTGGGACTGTACCGAACCATTAGGCTTCTGAGAGGCAGGGGTGGGAGGGAGAAGTGGGGGTGAAGGCTGCCTCCGTGTCTTCACTCCATCTCCAGCAGAGCAATTCTGTAATTCATGGTTCAGTGTAGAATTCATACCTAAAAGATAGACACACCCAGATGCAAATATCTACAAATGGATCATGATTATAAATGTCCAACTGTCTGAGAGATGGAGGGTAACACTAAAATACAGGTGTCTAAATGAAAGTGGCCTAAAGAAACTGACTGAATGTGGAGAGGTGAGGAAGGACAAAGAAAGGAAGAGCAAGAGAGGAGCCCAATCTAAGGAAAGTATAATACATGTGTTGTGAAATGCCACAGTGTAAACCTTTTATTCAATTAAGATATACTGAAGAAAATGAATGACAGGAATGCAAAACAGCTTCTCTTGTAGCAACTTATGTGGAGGGAGAAGGGGACAGAGCAGAGAAGATAACAACCAATGACTTAAATGTAAATGCGAATAAAACAATGCAGCCTGTGGAAATTGCTTTAAGGAGGGGGAGAGTGTGGGAGAGTGACAGAGGGGTGAATTTGATCAAGGGGCATGTATGTATGTATGTATGTATGTATGTATGTATGTATGAAAATATCACAATGAAATCATCTTGGATAACTAATATATGCTGATGGAGATGTGGGTATATCCTGGCCCTAGTGGTCACACGGTAATTCTAGCTACTCAGGAGAGTCAGATCTGAGGATCACAGTTCAACCCAGCCCAGGCAGGAAAGTCCATGAGACTCTTAACCTCAAAAGAGCCAGAAGTAGAGCTGTGGCTCAAATGGTAGAATGCTGGCCTTGAGCAAAAAAATCTCAGGGACAGCACCCAGACCCTACATTTAAGCCCCAGGACCAGCATGTGGGCACCTCCCCACTTCTTTTCTATACTGAAGCTGGATCTCCTGCCCTGGATCTTGGCATTTTTTTCAAGGCCCACATTCCCTGAGCCATGCCTCCAGTTCTCTGAATTCATTTCAACTGTAACTCCTCCATCCCCCCCCCCCGACTTTTTTTTTTGAAGAGCCAATCTGTGTACTGTCTGAGTAATTTTATCTGGGAAGACACACCACCTGCACTCTTAAGAGATTTGTCTTGCTGGGCAGGTAAGGCAGATTTGAGGGAGAATTATATAGTCTCTCATGGCTAGGCCTGGATATTTTATTACAAGAAACCAGCAAAGTTTTAATTTTACCTACTTAGGTTTTCTGGTAAGGTACACCAAGGAATATTATTTTGATAAAGAGACCTAATGAGAGAAGTTGATCCCTTAATCAGTAAAGTAATTCATATTAGTAACCTTGGGAGGAAGTTGCCAATTCCTACATTCCTGAATAAGTCAGTTTGCCAAATTACATGATTCTGACTATGCTCTTTGGCTTTAGTTTCTGAGCATACTATAAAAAAAGTCAACACTTAAAAAAAGTCCTTGTAATGTCATAAATCTCATTAGAAGCAATCTTACTTATGTACCTGTCCCGGCTTCAAATACTTGGGGATGACAATTATCATTAAAATATAAGACAGGGTGGAGTCCTTCTGACCAAACAGCAAGAGAGCAGTCTTGGAAGTTTCTAGATGACAACTCACACTGCCAATGACTGAGCATGAATCACATGCACTCAGGGTGTTGACACCTGGTCCACTGAACTGTAAATGGTTTAAATGGTGGTTTTAATTTTTTTCAGGTGTCATTCTTTTCTTTTCTTTTCTTTTTTTGCCAGTCCTGAGGCTTAAACTCAGGGTCCAGGCACTGTCCTTGAGCTATTTTTCTCAAGGCTAGCACTCTACCACTTGAACCACAGCTACACTTCTGGCTTTTTTGGTGCTTAATTAGAAATAAGAGTCTCATAGACTTGTTGCCTGGGCTGGCTTTGAACCACCATCTTCAGATCTTGGCCTCTTGAGTAGGTAGGATTATAAGAATGAGCCACCAGCACATGGCCTATTTTTAGTTTATCTATTTTTAAAATTATTATCCTTAAGTAGTTAGGGAGGGAGTGATGGAGGGAGGAAGGGAGAGAGAGAGATAGGAAGGAAGGAAGGAAGGAAGGAAGAAAGGAAGGAAGGAAAGAAGGAAGGAAGGAAGGAAGGAAGGAAGGAAAGAGAAAGAGAGAAAAGGGTGACATTGGTCAAAAAGAAATGGAACTGAGTAATGTAACTGTAACCTCTCTGTATATCACTGTTATAATAACAGTGACATATAATAACAGTGATAATAATAAAAAAAGTTTTAAAAATGCAGAAAGAAAGGAAAGGAGAGAGAAAGAAAGGGAGAGAGAGACAGAATGAAAGAAAGAAGAAAAGAAAGGAATGCAGGATCCAAGCAAATGACATTTCTCCATTTCTCTGTATCCATATTGTTTCAGAGTGGCATTAAGTGTTGGTAAACACCTGTGTCTTTCACTGCAGCTGATTTTGGTTACCAACCACAACATTATTTTTAAATGGATAATCATGTGACCTATTGTAATAAAAACAGGAACATGTACTGACAGACATAAGAAATGATAATCCAACGGAAGACTTTTCTGCAAAGAAGACTGGCCCCTTGCATTCTGCTCTCTGCCAGGTAAAGAACATGACTTGGTTAACATGGGATCCAAAGAGAAGCAGCCATTGAGAGCAGAACTGGACCCACCCCAGAGCCCTAATCAAGCCCACAAAGCACTGGGCGTAGAGCCAGAAACCCATTCTTTCTGTCCCTGAGATCCTAGGCTTGTTGCTCGTGCAGTTTAGTGGGGTGATGGCTGACTCATATTCTCTTCTTTCTTCCTTCCTCACCAGTGCAGACTAAAGGTCAGCTGAGGATAGAGAGGAAAAGAAACTCTGCTAGAACAGAGCTCCCACTAGAAACTTAACCAGCCTCTCAGAGGCATCCGTGAGACATCAATCACTATGAGACATTGATGTCTATTGTTTAAGCAGCCCAGACCATGGGGTTTTACTCTGCTAGCCCTGACTAAAATAGCATGTGTGCTACTGATTTTACTGACTGATAAGACCATGCATAGGTCATGGCCCAAATTGCTAGACATTTGACCAAGGCACCCAAATCAGCATCAAACACTTCTAACCATCATTCAAATCTCCAAAGAGCATCTCTAAGCCATGGGCTCTCAGCTACCTGAGTAGCTAGGATAATAGACATCAGGGCCAGTGCCCAGTCCAAGTGTTCTATTTTGAAGAAGGCACTTTACTCCCTTGGGTATTAACAGCACATACAAGAGTGCTCAGAGTCTCTAGTAATCACAGAATTTACAAATATGATTTTATCATATGTAAATGCATATGGATAAATGCATGGTGAAATGCATATGAAAAGCACAGCAATATTTAATGTATTAATAAACAGTACAGCTGAAGAGTATCAGAAGACTGTGTCTTCATCTATATAAAAATGGATTTTTGGAGCAACTTGATACAGGTAAACTGAGCCTTCCTGTCTTCCTTGAAATCTTGCAACTATGAAATAGTTACCCAGGCCACAATGCAGGCTAATCACACAAAACACCAACCTCATTCATGCCACCGAGAATTATAAAACATAGAGATTAATTAATTGAAATGTCCAAGCATGTTTTTTCATAGCGAAATATTCTAACTCGGTGATATATGAAAATCGTTGATGAAAGAAAAAAAATAAATCACTTCAAAATGCTGATACCTGGCTATAATAAGAAATTTCAATCATTCCCCAGTGGATAGTGGTGGTCTGTGTTTTGCTGTACCAATACTTTATACTTGAAATCAGGCCTTTGGTTTGGTGAGTGATTTTTTCACCACTGGAAAATGTGTGACAGGTGAAAGGTCTAGTTTCCTGGAGGGAAGTGCCAGTGGTGGCAGTCACACCTGAAGAAGGACACAAGGATGAGTGAGGATCCATACCTAGTAAAGCCACTCATCCCAGGTGATCTACTTGGAGTCTCTGTGAACACTGCTGTGGGCAGGCTCCAGTCTTCAAGTCTTGCTGTCTCTTGTCTAACCTTCAGTCCCCAAACCTTCATTGGCTTTTTGGGTGCCACATTCCCTAGCCTGCCATGAAACGCCTCTTCACTTGCTCTGCTCAGAAAGCAACAGTGTTTTTCAAGAATTCTATTTTAGGACTTTTAAATTAGATTAGAAATGAAATTCATAGTATTTTCCTTCATCTTTGTGGTTTGTAACCATCTCAAACATTGAAAGCGTTATTGAATCCAGGTGCTTTAGTTCACAGGAATCACCAGAATCCAACAGATTGGTTTCTGTTGTAAGTTTCAAGAATTAAAAAAAATCTCTTTTCCCAGTTATTATTGTTTTTCTGTCTTTCTCCACCATCTCTTCCAACCTCACTCTAGTGCTATTGTCACATTTATACATTGAATATTATGACTGTATTTGCCCATCCTTCTTCTTTCCTCTTGCCTCCTGGCCTCACCCCACCCTGAAAACTCATGTTTCAGCTTCCTGGTGTTCATTTTGTTAAACTGTTAATTGGTTGTTCCAGGAGTCCCACCACTGGAATGGTCTTCTGAGAATACCATCCTTCAGCAAATTTGGTTGTGTGTATGTTCATATGATCCGATATGTTTCACTGTGTATTTATCATTTAGATCTAACTTCCACCTATGAGAATAAACACCCAGTCTTTGTTTCTCTCAGCCTGAATTACTTCCCTTAACATAATTTTTTTCAGGTCCATTCATTTCCCTGCAAATGATATAATACTGTTCTTTCTGATATTGACTAATTTTTGTCAAACAAAAAATATGATGATTTAAACCATCCATTGCTGAGTCAGATGACCCATATTTACCAACTTTCTGGTTTTCCCCTGAACAGATCAGTTTGAGAAACATAGCCTCTGATGACAGCAACTCCCACTTTGCTGTAGATAATCTCATTTGGTTTAATAAACTAGTTATTAACCTGCTTAATCTGTGTGATCTCCTCCATAGAGTTACACTATGTGGACCCAGAGTTCAGTAAAACATTAGAGAAGTCTGTCCATGGCCTCCGAGGAAATACCATGTATGCTCATGGGTCCTGGTGGTGGCGACTCAGAAGCTCAGAGGTCAGAGTTCAAAGTGATGGAGGTACAAGTTTGGATAATGGAGGTGGGAGGCAAGAAGTTGTTCTGCACCCATGGAGCGTCTCAGTCTGTATGACTTTGACACCGTTTCTAAGCCAGTGCTATCTTCTGTCTACTTCATGTTCTGTGACTCTAAGCTGACGTTAAAAAGGTAGGAAGAGCAAAAGACAACTTTCAAGTTGGGTTTGCTAATTGTTAAGTTTGCAAGAAGCTTGGTCTCCAGCTATTTAAGAAATGTAATTTTTAGAAGGAAAACATTCTCAATGCTTTATGTCTCCAATCCAACATTTTACTGATTGATTGGAGATAGAATCTCACAGATTTTTCTACCTGGCCTGGCTTCCAACTTTGGTCTTTATCAGTAGGTAGGATTACAGGCATGAGCCATCAGTATCCAGCTCATTTTACATTATTTTCTAAACCAAAGGAAGGTTTGATTTGAGCTAGTTGCTCAAGCCTGTAATCCTAACTCCTCAGGAGCCTGAGATCTGAGAATCTAGGTTTGAAGATAGCCCAGACAGGAAATTCTCTGCCAAGTCTTATCTCCAATTAACTACACTGACACACACCCCTTTCTCCCCACAAAAAAGCTGGAAGTGGAATTGTGGCTCAAGTGGTAAAGTGTAAGCCCTGAGCAAAAAAGCTCAGGGGCAGCACCCAGGCCCAGAGTTCAAACACAGGAATGACACAAAACAAAACAACAGAAACCAAAGCTATATTTCTGTTTCACGGCTGTACTGGCATGCAGGTAAAAATGTAAATGACAATTCATCACTTAAAAAATCGGTTTCATGGTGCCAGGAGTTTGGCTTAGTGGTAGAGTACTTGCCTAGCATGCACTAAGACCTGGGTTCAATTCCTTGGTACCACATATATAGAAAAAGCCAGAAGTGGTGCTGAGACTCAAGTGATAGAGTTCTAGCCTTGAGAAAGTCCAAGGACAGTGCTCAGACCCTGAGCTCAAACCCAGGACTGGCAAAAAAAAAATGGGTTTCATATTTATATGTGGTAAGAGTAAAGAACAAAACTAAAAGCAAAATAAGGGTAAGACAGCAAAATAAAACCAGCAATATAAGTATGAATGATGGATGGATTAAACATTAAACCCAGCCCCTCGGTTTTCCTGGGACGGAAAATGCACTTGGCCAGGCTCAGGATCTATCAAGAGAAATAGTAAGGATTCCCTGGGAACATAGCTTTCCTCATCTCTCAGGCCCGGGAGGAATTTCTCCCTGATATCTTTATGGAGAAGATGGTGTGAGATTTATGGGGCAATACTTGTCACACAATCCCCACAATAAATACAAAAGGAATTTTGCATTGTTCCCCAGGCAACAATGCAAAGGTGCCCGCATGGCCTGCTAAGTGTGGTTGAGTCACTGCCAAATGGCAAGACAAAGGTCTAGGGCAGTGTCTCCTGTTCACCTGGTGGCCTCCTCTCCAGGTAAAGCACACGGTCCATTTATCTCAAATAAGCTCTTACTCTCTCGCTCAGATTCCCAGGGTCCCAATTCCCCCATTAATAAAACGGCACTCACTGAAGACCTCAGAGCCAGCTGTCACTATCTTTAAGCGTTGTTATCTATGATAGTGACACCACATGTGTCTTCTATATTCATCCATCATGGTTGAATTTGGTCTGGCCATGGGACTTCCCTCCACCCTGGATGTTCAGCAGAGTTGCAGATGCCAAAACCAATCAATCTATGCAGCAAATCAATGTGAGCAGCCATCAGGGGGAAAAGCTAACCCTGAAGCTATCTGCCACACACACACACACACACACACACACACACACACACACACACACTCTCTGAAAAACCTCAGCCCCAGTCATTAGGTCCAAAGATACACACACACACACACACACACACACACACATATATATGTACACATATATGTACTACATATATCTTTATATATCTTTATGTATATACAGACTAATGACTGGAGCTGAGGCTTTTCAGTTTCTTAAAAAAAAAAAAATCTCATTTCCTGAGCTGGCCTTGCAAATAGTTTCCAGTCTGCAGAAACAGCTTGAGGCTGGGGGTGGAGTCCCCACTCTGACAACCCTGAGGACCAGGTGGCTCTGGGTGTCCTCTCCCTCCCCTGGGTGCCACTTCGCTCCCTCCCAGGAAATCCATGCCTTAAGCACTTGGCTCCCATCATTCTTTGCTACCTACCACAGAGAGCTCTGTGGAGAGAGCAGTAAGCAATTTCTCTGCATCCTTCATGTGTGTGACACAGCCCATCATGCTTTGAAAGATTTCCTCCTGGCTTCAGCTAACAGCCTTTGCTTGCTTCCTGCAGATCTTTTCATCCCACGGCTAAATAAACCTGTTTGATGTTTTATAGCACAAGAGGCTAACCAGAAAACACACTGGAATCATTTATGTAGGTGACCCCACATCAAGGATGCGTAAACAACCACACCAACCACAATTCAATACATGGGAAGACATTTTGAATACATACCGATTTTCTTGACAAACTTGGGGAAAAACAAAAATATTTGGGCAAAAATTTGAACATAGCACAGAGGGAAAATATGTCTGAAATTCACACATGGCATATTTTTCTGGGTATAATGTTCCTATTTTAAAACTGAACCAACAGATCCAAGAAACAAGTGTCTTTGAAATTCTATTTCCTCAAATCATTATGCTATATGGTTAAGGGTTTTTTTTTTCCTGCTGAAAATTACTGTAAACAGCATGAAAAACAGTAGTGCAGGAAGCTGAATAAAGGCAATGGATGAACTTTAAAATCAACAGAATAAAAGTGTCCAAGAAATAGTATGTTAGCATCTCTAATGTTAATATTTAGGTAAAATTATTCCCTATTGGCACAAAAATAAGTAAGATACCTACAGAGTAATGCATAAAATAACCGTAGCAGGAGAAATAAAGTTAGGAAAGTCAATAAGAGCTTTATATCATTTTGAAAAGACTTCCAAAAGTGGGACAAAAAAGCTGGAGATGTGGTTCAGTCGTGTGGTCAGTTTAGCCAGTGTAAGGTCCAGAGTTCAAACCTCTAGTACAGCCAAAAAAGGAGTGGAGGATGAGGGTATGGCTCAATTAGTAGAGCACTAGCTTGGTAAGTACAGTGCCTTGAGTTCCAAGCCCAGGATTAACTTTGTTAGCATTGGACAAAACTTGAAAGATGTCAGAATTTTGCTATTCTGTAGACACAAAAGAATTATAGCCTATAATAGCCATAATATTATTTCTACTTCTTAGCTTGCTTTGTAGAAATCTTATTCTCATTCTGTCATACTCTCTCCCACAAATACACTCTCATCCTTATCTCTTACTCTTATATTGGCTTATAATTAAGCAGGATTGTTAAGTTTCCCAAAGGCAGTTTTTTTTTTATTTAGTCAGTCCTTACAAGTAAAATTTCTAGCATTAAATCCTCATTTCCTGTTCACTCTTGGGTATTTGTTTTTCAAAATTCCAAGCAATAAATTTCTTTTGCATGCCTTTCCCTTATTCCATATGAATTAGTGTTTATGATTAGGTTCAGTATCCCAAGAATTACAATACAATCAAAAGATTCACGATTAACATTCCATTACAAATCAATAGTCAACTGAAGGTCATTCGGAGACATTTGTCTGGAGATGGTGGCTGCCCTGACAGCAAGGGTGATGAGAGAGCCACTGGCCTGCAGAATGGGAAACCCAGGCACTAGAGCTGGATGCCAGAGACAGAAGAAATTTTTCTTAGTTCCACTTGGGGTGGGGTGGGGAATATGATTGTTTATCCACTGAGTACACCAAAGCCACACCAGAAGACCCCAGCCGCTGTGAACAGCCATGCCAGGAAGCGCTCCAGGGAGGCCCTGCATGACGAAAGTGTCTGGGAATGAGAAGCTGCACACAGCCTTAGATGTCGCATTGAATGTCTCCCTGGCTCTTCCAATCCACAGAGTGCCCTTCTGGAACTCATCTTCTTCCCCCTCTACTGTCAGGGGGCCTTTTTCATCCAAGTGATGGCTTCCAATTCTTAAATGCCCAACTCTCTCCAGAGAAGTCTCAATGCACACATCCGATCATCTTGTTTGTGTTGGGACAAAATGACTGACTTTCCCATAATTTGACCTAAAAGATCCTTTGGTTGGGGTTGTTTTGTACATACAATAGCACCATATTATTGCAGGAGGGAGATTCTTAATGGCTCAACCCTTACTTAGACTTACTGTATGGTGTAGGATATCACATTTATCATCAGACTCCATAACTAGAATAAAGAAAGTAGTGAGAATGAGAAAAAAGGCTTGAGTTCTCTACATGATATTTTTAGCTTGAGTTAAAAAAAATGGACTGAACATTCCCTTTCTCTTTAAAATTAAGCTCTTATCTCCAGGTAACCTGCAAAAAGCTGGAAATGGAGCTGTGGTTCAAGTAGTAGAGTGGCAGTCTTGAACAAAAAGCCAAATGAGAGCTTGAGTCCTTGAGTTCAAGCCCTAGTGCCAGCATGTGTGCATAAGTGTACACACGCACAAACACACACACACACACACACACACACACACACATCCAAGGTATTCAGAAGTCATAGTCAATGTCAGAACATCTCACATTTTCATTTCTTAATCATCCAAATAATATTCCATTCCTTTTCCCTCTCCATCTCTTTTATCAGCCAACCGATGAAAACATAATGAGTGCAGAGTGCAGAACCTCCCAACACTGACCACGTCCCAACGAATTATGCACTGCCTCATCACCTAATAACGTCCATGACTTTTACGGTCTTCCATGGAGGAGGGATTTCAGCCGCTTGCTTCCATCTCACTGTTGTATGTGCCAGAATCCCAAGGGATTTTGGTCTGTCGTAGACGCCACTATCCAATCAGTATGAAAAACGTCCAGAGTGAAAATGCCACTTTAATTATAAGCTTGCCGCAACTGGATTAGAGTCAAAATAAGCTTGCTGAAGGGAAAAAAAGTCGATCTGAAAGGCAAAATTACTAAGAGAGCTGCGAAGGCAGGACTCTGTTGTCAACATTTCACCCTTAACGTGATTTTCTTTGTCAATTTTCATTTTTAATACCCTCATTTTCACTATAAGCCTACATACACCATTTTCCAAGCTCACACATTATTTCTTAAGTAATTTAATTTTTGTTTCTGGTGGAACTGCGGGTTTACTGCCATTCTTCACTATATGGCTTGTCCTTCACATCTGGTAGAGATGTGAGGCCCAGAGGGTGGGTGAGCCAATTGGAACAGTGCCAGCGTGTCACACTTGGCTTCACCTTCTGCCTCCAACACTTAGCAGCATAGTCTGCACACATATTTACTCCTCTGTGCTTCAATCTCCATAGTCCCGGGACACCATGAAATCATACTCGTTTCATTTTCAGTGTTTGAAGGATACATGGACTCATATGTGCCCTGCTGGCAGCAAAGGGCCCTACCTAATAGAAAAGTGACTTACTGCATGAGCAGAAGAATGCTCCTCTCCTTGTAATTGTGGACCTTGAAAGCCAAGCATGAATGGCCATGCCTGTAATCCCAGTTTTTCAGGAGACTGAGATGTGGAGGATGTGCAAAACAAGTTGAGACAGAAAAGTCTGAAAGACTCTCTTGAATCAACTAGCAAGACACCAGTCTGGAAGAGACAGAGCTCTATCATGAGGGAGAAAGCCACCCAAGACAGCAGGGTCCTGGCACAAAATGGTGAGGCGCAGGGAATGTTTCTTGTTTTCTTGGTGCTTTGGTAGCAAACGCAAAGGAAGGGTAAAAACATCATTTTGTGTCACATTGGTGCAGACATGCCTCGCCTACACCTCAAGTGCAGAATAACAACATGACCTGCATCCACCATTCTCTGAAACAGCTTGAGATGATTTTTTTTTAATGTGATTCTCCCTGAAATGTTCCAGTGCAGAGAATCTTATTTTGGCTCATTTGGCTACAAATGACACCTTCTGTTTATGCCCAAATCATAAAGGAGTAGACTCTTTATTCAAGGCTTCTGTTTCATATGTGTTGTCTAGATTCCAATCCATAGAGAAAGCAACCAGTCTTGCTGAGCCTAGACTGGTCAGATGCCAAACCCACAGCTGTCTATGGCCAGTAATGTGGAAGAATCAAATACCTCAGATGTTCTAAAAAAAAAAAAGGGAGACTGTCTGTTTTAGGCCAAGAGAAAAACATGTCTGCCTTCTAACAGTATAAACAGGAGTGTGATGGTTTATGTTCTGTGACAATTTGAGTTAAGGTAATGCACTGTCTCTGGGTGTGCTTTGAGGGCATTTGTAGAAGGGAAGTGACACTGAAATCAGTGGACTGAGCTTAAGAAGATCCTTAGTGGGGCAGCGTTGTCTCTCTCTTCCTCTTGTTGAGCTGAGATGACCATCCCCTCCTGCCCAGACATTGGCACCCTTGCTTCTCAGGCCTTTGGACTGGGAGACTCAACACCTGCTCGTGGCGCTTTGCAATCAGGATGAAGTATAGGCAGAACTTCAGCTTGGCCATGGTGTAGCATGGGAACATTTGGTCTCAACGTCACGTGAGCTGATTCTGACAATAAATCAATCTCTCCCCCATTCCATCTCCCTCCCTCCCTTTTTCTCTTCCCACCTCTCTCGAACTTTATACACTCTCCCTCTCTCCCTATATTCTTCCCTCCTAGAGGATGGCAGGTTTGTCAGATACCTTGACTTGCTCAACAAAATGTGAACGTTACACCACGTTCAAACAGGATCATTAAAGAATTCCTTCTCCAGCCCTTTCTATATATGTGGTATGGAGGAATTGAACCCAGGTCTTTGTGCATGTGTAAGGATCTCCAGGATAAGGAAACAAAAGCCATATAACGAGTGACTGTTGTCCTTAATGTACTATGTTATTGCTCATCTCTTTTGCCATTCCTTGGTTATCTCATATTGTTACAATTTTTCACCTTGTTATCTGATATATTTTGTAAGTGCTTAATTGGTTATCTGAAATTGGATAGGGAAGGAGGGGAATCAAGATAAGCGGGGGGAGGGTGGGAGGGAAATGGGGACCATGTCATGAGAAAGGGTATCAATGTTTGTGAAGTTATGCACCTTCTATCTGGTTAATATAATGTAACCCTTCTATTGATTACAATAAAAATTATTAAAAAGCAAAAAAAAGAATTCCTTCTGGCTGGGCATGCATTGCTCAGGGGACTGAGATCTGAGGATCACATTTCCAAGTCAGCCAGGGCTGTGAAACTCTTATCTCCAATTATCCATCAAAAAGCAGAAGCTGTGGCTCAAGGAATAGAGCACTAGCTTTGAACACAAAAGCTCAAGGACAGTGCCTAGGCCCTATGTTTAAGCCCCAGGGCTGGCACATATAAATATACACCCAAATCCCTTAAGTGGGCCAGAAATTTCCTATAGCTTTGGACTTAACTGGCCTCTATTTCACAAGGCAGCTAATATAAGCACAGTATATCTAGCATTTCAACTTACAAGACAGAAACACACGGCTATGTGTGGTTTTCATTTGACACAAATATGCACATGCATGTGCACACACAAATATATCTCATATATATTTATTTTCCTAGTCTGTTGAGTAATTTCCTGCCTTTTGTTATCTCCTGTGAGATAATTTAACTTCTTAATGCAACTGGAAAATGCGGTACTGTAGTAAATGAAAGAACTTCATCAACTTCTAATTAGAAATCGAATCACTATGTGAATAGCATAATAAAATAGCCTGGGTTTTAGTAATCTATGACAGAAATTGGTTCAGGGAAGACTTCATTGCAAGGAAAGACTAATAAGCTCCAATTAAGCGCATAACAAAAAACCTCTCTTGCTTTTGCATCAGTATTGTCCAATAAAATTTTACATAATGACAGCGGAATTCTACATCCGTGTTATTATTCTGGTAGCCACTAGTTAATATGTGGCTATGGAGTACTTGAAATTTGATGACAGCAACTGAAGAGATAAACTTTAAATTTACTTACTAAATATTGAATATAGTATATACCCCACCTTAGATTGGAAGAGTATTTTTTCTTAATACCTGGAATACTTTTTATGTTACCATATTTGGCAGCAAGAATCTTCTGTGTATGTAAATACATGTGTACATCTATCTATCTATCTATCTATCTATCTATCTATCTATCATCTTTACTCTTTTCTGGGCCATCGAACCATTGTATAGCCAACCAAATATGCTTGTTTCAAACTCATACAATACTCTCAAAATATATGCCATCTAATAAAATTCTCAATAAAATATTTCCTTAGAATATTCTCTATGTGCAAAACAATGTACCACAGCCTAAACCCTTAAGTCTGAGGTGCTCATATTTAATTCTTCCGTTCCTCTCAAAAGAGTCATTTCCAAAGATAGCCCAACAACATCCATCCTGATATTGACAAATAGGTTTTAGGTCTAAAGTTTTCTGTGTTAATTTTTCTTTGGTTTACTATGACTGAAACTAACTTATCAATAGAATTTGTCACTGAAACTAAGAAAAAAAATAACAAAAATTCTTGTCTGCTATTTTCATTCATAAAACAATAATTCCTTGCAAGAATAGAATTTGCTATTGTATTTTATATTGGAAATTAGATTCCAAAATTCTTCAAACAACCAGATTGATTGCTCTTGTAACAGGAAAGTACTTTGATCTTACTACAAAATGATATTTTGATCTTACTAGGTAATATTCTAGGATTTTGGGATTCAAAAATGAGAAGAAACATTTACTGATGGAAATGGGAGAGGGGGAGGCAGATGCCTGTGTTGGCTTTCTGTGGCTATGGCTTCCTTCCTTCCTTCTCCTAGAGAACAGGCCTTGCCAGGGCTTGCCACATAAGCCCTGGCCTCAGAGATGGCACTCTATCTCTCACTAACTAAAACAGTTAATCTTCTCTTAATAGGAATGAGGCACATTCAACTTAATTACAAGCCACAAGAAATACCTAATTTTATGTTCTATTGCCAGAATTAGCACAGCAATTAACTAATATCATGTCTTCATTAAATGATCATTGATGTTCTTTTGTTGATATGTCAGACTCTGGTGGCTCATACCTGTAATCCTAGCTACTCAGGAGGTTGAGGTAGAAGGATTGCTGTTTGAAGACAGCCCAGGAGAAGAATCCATAAGACTCTTGTTTCCAATTAACCATCAAAAAGCCAGAAATGGATGTGTGGTTCAAGTAGTAGAGTGCCAGCTTTGAGCAAAAGAGCCAAGGAAGAGCCAAGTGCCAGTCCTGGTATACAATAAACTAACAAAAGAACAAAAGAGCTTCTAAGAGAGACAAGATCCCTTGGAATTAAGCATAGGGCTATGCAATAGAAAGAGAGAAAGTCCCAGCTACTCTGCAGATACAATGGCACTCTCAACATGAGGGGTTTTATTTGAGTGGAATACTGAGCTGGAGATCAGGCTCCTGCAGGTAAGGAAACCATCTCAGAAATGGAGATGATAATTGTATAGCAAGCAGGCAGCTGAGGCAGCTGAAATTTGCACAGATCTTGGGTCTGGTCTTGGACCAGCCCAGGAGAATGTCCCAGGAGTTTTCTTCTGCCCCACACCTGGCGGGGTGGTGGCGGTGGTGGTGGTGGTGGTCGAACTTGCCTCCAAAGACAGGAATCCCACAGGAAGTTGACTGTGGGATTAGGTGTTTCCTGCCGGTTTGCTGAGGGTGGGGGTGCAATCACATTTCCTTCCACAAAGCAAGCAAGGCCCCCAGGAAGACACGCCTCAAATCCATAGTGCTTACATATTGCAGTCAGATTTTCTTACTGTTAACTCTTTCAGACACAAACCTGAATGTGTGTGTGTGTGTGTGTGTGTGTGTGTGTGTGTGTGTGTGCACACGTGGCATTTTCTAAAGTGGCTTACCAACACCCCCACCCCACTTCTGCAATGAAGAATTTGGACAAGCCACACAACAAGGTTAAATAAAAAAGCGGGTCTTTTAAAGGCTGGCCAGATCAGTTATATCTAAAGGCAAAGACAATCTGCCAAATCCTTTTGTTTCTTAAAATGTAAATAAAGCAGAACACTGAGAGAGTGCTTTTTTCTCCAGAATGTGTTTTACATTTGTTGTGTGTCTTTCAATCCCCTAGAGGGAAAAAAAATGTAAAACTATGCAGGGAAAGAATCAACTTGATTGCTTGATGATGCTTAACATTTAGGAATTTGCTCTAGGGAAAATAAAGTGGAGATCTAAACAGGGCAGCAACTTGCCATTTGTTGCTGGGTTTTGCAGCTTCTAGATGAGAAGACTGGGAAAGATGGCCAGGAAGCAGTGTGGGTTTCCTGTGAGTCAGAACCTTTGCATGTCACCCACTTGGCTTTTGTTATTCTGAGCTCCACTGCATGTCTGGCTTGTGCTTGAGCCGTCTGTTTTTAAAGAAATGAAGTTTCCTTATTGAGCAAATATTTCTAAAGTCTTTGGACACAAATGCCTCCATGTGCATGCAGACTCAGTGTTAGGAAACTGAATCATGATGGTAATAAAATAAAGAGCAGAAAAGAACCTCAAAAGAATAAAGGGGCTGGGAGCATAGCCTAGTGGTAGACTGCCTGCCTAGCATGCATGAAGCCCTGGGTTCAAATCCTTGGGACCACATACATAGAAGAAGCCGGAAGTGGAGCTGTGACTCAAGTGGGAGAGCACCATCCCTGAGAAAAAAATACTCAAGGACAGTGCCCAGGCCCTGAGTTCAAGCCCCAGGACTGGCAAAAAACAACCAACCCACCAAACAAAACACCAGATCAAATGTAATGAGCAGTTGAAGAGGGTTGCTCTGGTGACTTGAGGAGTCAGGAGAGTGGGGGTAGCATACTGGGGGCACGGTGGAGGGACTTCAGTAGGTGGGGGACTGGGCGGGGGAGAGGGTCTCAGAGGCTCAGAGCCTTTCATGAGTTTGTGGTACAGGTCTGGCTCCCAGAGCCTAAGGATCGAGCAAGTGTCCTGCCCACTCCCCCCTCTCTGGCATCTATGGCCTGGGAGGGTGGATTTGGATTTAGATTCTGGGCTGAAGGATTTCGGGAAGGTCCCCAGGGGGAAGGGTCTCCCCAGGGGGAAGGGTTTCTCCAGGGGGAAGGGGAGCCAAGCCTTGACAGCAAGATCAGTTCTGAGAACAAAGCAGATTCCTATTGTTAGGTCTGCAGGGAAACATGGCTCCTTCCCCTTGAGTCTCCCTCCATGCACAGGTGGCCCTGTCCAGAAGTCCCTGCCCAGTACCTGCAACCCAGGTACCTGGCACACCTGGGGGCAGGGGGTGGCCCCCAGGGTCCCTCCACTCTGGGCATGGGCTGTGGCCCCCCTCTCTGCCCGCCTCCACGGGGGGGGGGCCACGCCCACCCCACCCTCTCCCCCGTGTCTGGTGTCCCTGCACCTCCCTCTCTGGGGGCCAGCAGATTCCTTTCTGCTGGTGAACTCTCCTCTGCCCAAGCAACCACGTGGAGGTCTCCTTTCTCCAAGCCATCACTCTGACATGAATGTTTATACTGAGCCCAGCAGCCATTAATTCCGTTGTAGTTACCCCTTGGGAACATACCGGCTTTCCCCACTGCTGGTGGTGGCGAGCTCTCTCCCCTGGCAACATCACGAATTGTCCAGTCCTTTGTTTCTCAACTCCAGGAAATGGTGTACTCGGCTGTCAGATGAATCTAATTAAATCTGAAAGCATATTGAGTGCTAGGAATGAGAAAAAAAAATAGTCCCACATAATAACAATAGTAATCATCGCAGCAGTCATCTAAATTAATGCTTTTAATCAAGTAAGCTAAGTATCATAGTGCAAAAAAAGCAGAATTTAAATTTAAGGAAAAAACATTGTACCCTTGGGAAAAAAAAAATCAAAGGAGGGAACAACAGTGAAATGACAATAGATCCCTCTGCCTTTCTCCACATAAGTCCCACTCTCTAGGCTTGCTTGTCACTCTTTGGCATGACAATTTTGATTGTCTAGCCTCCCCAGGAAGAAGGGGAAAAGTCCCTTGAAGCTGAACTAAATTCATCAGCAAGAGAGAATCCATCGCTTTGATCAAATGCTAAATGGAAAAAGGCAGGTTTATTTTAAGCCATTAACAGGCTGTTTTAGTTCCTCACATACAGGGCAGAAGACAGGAGTTCGGTTGCTAAGAAAATGCTTGGCAGGTCCCCAGCCGATCTGTGTGACGTGGAATGCATCTGTTCCTTTTAATGGTAAAAAAGAAAAAGGAAATAAAAAAATAACTAATGCACAGTTGATCTGGTGAGTCCCTGTGAAACACAAGGTCAAAATAACATTTCTTTCCGTTTACTTCATGAAATCCTGTTGCTAGGATGTTAGCTTTTCCTTATCTCTCAAGACATTTTTATTTTGTAATCTTATTTTATTAGAAAACATACATTCATTATAAGTTACAAAATGTAAATGAAGAAACTCTAAAATCTTCTAGAACATACATGCAAATACTTATACCTATAATATCTGGTATATGTATTTAGAATGTTCATATTTATTTGCTGAATGAGTTAATGTATATAAATGCTTTGTGTGGGTCCTGGCACTTGAACTCAGGGCCTGACCACTGTCCCTAATCTCGTTTGCACCAGGCTAATGGTCTGTCACTTGAGCCACAGCTCCACTTCCAGCTTATTGTGGTTTTGCAGTCTCATAAACTTCCTGCGCAGGCTGGTTTTGAATAGCATTCCCCAGATCTCAGCCTCCTGAGTTGCTAGGATTACAGGAATGAGCGAGCCATTGGCACCCAGCTATTTTTACTTTATATATACTGATGCATACTGCTTATACTTTCCTGTATGCTGGTTCTGGAGCTTGAACTCAGAATCTCAAACTCTCTCTTAGCCATTTTTACTCAAGGTTAGCACCCTGTCACCGTACCTTCACTTCTGGCTTTTTGCTAGTCCTGTGGAGATAAGAGTTTCTTGAATTTGTCTTTGAGCTGGAAACCTCAGATCTCAGTCTTTTAAGTTGCCAGGATTACAGGTATGAGCCACTAATGCTTGGTCCACTTACTGAATATAATTGTTTTTTTTAAATTAAAATATTATAAGCATTGGTCTATAGTATTAAATATTTGTTGGCATTGTTTTTAATAGTTTCATTATTATGAGGTATATAACTTGGAGAGAACTCTAAGATTTCTTCAATAGCCAGGAATGAGCAAAAGCATTTCCTCAGCAAGGCAGATAATCACTGAAATGTTCATTAGGACAGACACAGCAGCTCACTCCTGCATTGTCAGCTGTTCAGGAGGCTGAGTCCAGGAGGCTGAGTCCAGCAGGCTGAGCATTGGAGGCCACGGCTTGCAAAAGGTGAGGTGGTGTGTAATTCCACCATTTCCGCCTCTAGATACACCTTTCCACTATTTAGATTGGCTACAACTTGCACCTGTTTCCAGGTGGGCTAGTATGAAAGAGAATGGCCCCAAATTGTGACCCGCTTGGCCCTGCTCTGCCCATATAATGGGCACCATGAATATTGGGGCCACAGCATCTTTCTGTGGTCATCACTGCCCTGCATAGAGGGATCGGTTGTCTCATCTGGTGGCTGAGAGGGGCAATGCAGAAAAATACATCAAACAGAGAAACGGAGATGGTCTCTCCTGAGAACTCACTGGATTCTAACATCTTCATTAAGGACCAAGTGGGAAACAGGAAAAAAGATCAATGATCAAGGTGAACTCTCAGTAGACAGCGTGCAGAGGTTCAATCCCCAACAGCACTAAAAGGAACAGAAAGAGTGAGGCAGGGAAGAAAGGAGGGAGGAAAGGAGGGAGGGAGGGAGGGAGGGAGGGAGGGAGGAAAAGTGATCTAATAGGCAGAGATCTTTGTATCAAGTTGTCCATCTGAACCCATTACCAGGAAGATCTTGGGCACCATGCCTAATTGGGAATGCTTAAACGTAACTAAGTCAGTTCAGTGGCAGTTTAAGACAATGTACTTAAACAGTCTGTATAGAAATAGATTTAAGGATGTGTAATAGCTCAGACAACACAGAAGTTTATTTCTTGCACACTTGACATCAAGAGAAGTATTTCTCATCAGGAGATGGCTCTCCTCCACATAGTGACTCAGGGACTTAGGCCCACTTTTCCCTTCATCCTGCTCATCTGACCTGTTGGCAGATGGAGACAGAAGCTGGCCGGGGGTGGGGGGGTGTTCTGCTTCTTTAAAGCCTTGTTCCAGAAGTGGTGCTTAGAACTAGAACACCATCCTGTGCTCCAATTGTGGGGATAAGCAACCTGATTTTGCACCCTAAGAAGAGAAAACTGAGGGGGGAGGGGAGTGGAGAGTGGGGAAGGGGGTAGCTAGCATTATCTGATGTTTAAAATGGATGGATCATATTTGGAATAATTTAGTGAGCTCTCATTGAAATCTTGCACTGTGGAAAATGGTTAAAAAACATGTATTTTAATTTATTGTTGCAAAGCACATACATGTACTTTAAAGCACATGTATAATTTCTAACCATTTTCATAAATCACCAAACTGACCTTGAGAAAGTGTTCAATTTATATTCTCCCGTGCCATAAATGAACATAGTTGTCTTTCATTATCCATGCTGTTGTGAGCATTGCATGCACAAACAATATTATTGATTTTCAAAACCTCGAGTATTCACACACTAGAGGAGAGAGAAGATGAAGAAGAGAAAAAACTCCAGTAGTAAAATCCTTTGTTGGCAATCATTCCATCCAGTTATCTATACATCGTTTCATAAAGAATGTATTATGCTTTAAACTTTTTTGTGTGCTGATTCTGGGGCTTGAATTCAGGGTCTGTGCTCTGTCCCTGAGTTTTGTGTTCAAAGATAGTGCTCTACCACTTGAGCCGCAGCTCCACTTCTGGCTTTTGTTTGTTTATGTTGTTTCTTAATTGGAGATGAGGCTCAAGGACTTTCCTGTCTGGTGAGATCTCAGCTCTCAAGATTATAGGCATGAGCTGCCAAATCCCAGCTGCTTTAAATTATTTTCATGTTGTTGCTGGGAGCTGGATGATTGAAGAGAGGCCCCTGGCACACACCAGCGTCTCCAGAAAGAAGAACCTGTAACAGGCGCTGAGGTCACTTATGTTGGAAGAACCTTAGAAATCAATGGAAAAACAATGGAAACCTCGTAAGATTTGGAGACCGGGGTTACCAATATAATAAGAGAAGCAAAATATTCTGGTTCTATAGTGGCTGTGGAGGGGGGGGCTCCTCTACCAATCCATGGTGGAGGTGAAGGTGAAAAGGAGAGCTAGCAAACTCTCTTAGCACCTATACTGGGTGTCCCTGCTATTGGAAAGTTTCACAATCCTTTCTAACATCAGCCAAACCACATTAACAACCTGAGATGGCACCACAGGGTGGACTTTAAAAAGGAATCCACATGGCCTGCCACCACCGAATCTAGACTATTCTAACTGCAGCCCACCCCTGTTCCATCTCTGGCAGGATGAGAAATGTTCCATATTTGCATGCAAGCCTTGGTATACAAGCTGGTATATGTTTTGGTCAGTAAGATGTGTTCATAAGCAACAAATGGTTAGGCATTGTTTTTGCTGTTGTTTTTGTGTCCGTCCTGGGGCCTGAACTCAGGGCCTGGGCATTGTCCTTGAGCTTGTTTTGCTCAAGGCTTGAGACTTTACCATTTGAGCCACAGCTCACGTTTAGCTTGTTGCTGGTTGACTGGAGGTAAGAGTCTCATGGAGTTTCCTCTCCAGGCTAGCTCCAAATCGAGATCCTCGGATCTCAGCCTCCCAGTAGCTTAGATTACAGGAGTGAGTCACTGGTGCCCAGCTAGAGATTTTTTTTTTAAATACAATTTACCCTCCTATCTTCTCATTGGAGAATTGAGATAATTGACATTGAGTGTTATTCTCGAAGAGTGTATAGTGAGTATTTCTATTTTGTCATGTTTGATGCGTTCTTGTTCTTTATTTGCTTATCTGGTAAGGTTTATTTTCTCTTCTGTTTTCACAATTCCTTTATTTTTCTCTTCTGTGTATAAGATTCCTTTGAGTACTGATTTTGAGGTTATAGATAGCTTCAGTTTTGGTTCATCACAGAAGGTTTTAATTTGTCCTTTATTTATAAAGGATTGCTTTGCTGAGGAAAGAAATGGAGGGAAGAAGAGCATGAGTTCAAGGTCAACCTTGACTACAAAGTGAAACTTTTCTCAAAATTAAATACCCAAAGCTATCTGCCAGTGAATTGCCATTCCTAGCATCTAGCTCTCCTGCATCCAGCTCTTCAATGGTTCCATGGAACCGAAGGGGAGTGGTGGCTTTGAAAAAATGAAATCCTGAATCCAGACACTGGTGTGATTTTATAGAGCAAGAATCAGATGACAGAGGGATTAAAGGAAACCAAGCAATATCAAGTTATCCAGAGTAGACACAGATACTCACATTTAGGATTGATCAGTCAACAGCACACAAAACTTGCTCTGATTAAAACTTTTACCTGCCAGGGATGACTCAAGCTTCAGTATTCAGTAAATCAGGAGCTTGAAGAAGCTCTGGTGCTACTACATTCATTTTTTTTTTTTTTTTTGGTGGATCATGGGGCTTGAACTTGGCCTGGGTGCTGTCCCTGTGCATTTCAGTTCAAGGCTACTGCCCTACCCTTGAGCCAAGTCCCACTTCCTGTTTTCTAGAAGTTAATTGGAAATAAGAGTCTCAGGTCCTTTTGTGCCCGGCCTGGCTTTCAACCTTGATCCTCAGATCTCAGCCTCCTGAGTAGCTAGGATTACAGGGGTGAGCCACCGCACTCGGCTACTACATTCATTTTTAATCCCCCCAAAAGTTCTTCATACACAAAAAAATGCATCCTGAAATTTAAAATATAATACTCAAGATAGTTATGGTTCAGCAATGGTCTGTGCCAATGATTCTCAAACTGTGATGCAGAACTAGTTATATTTTTTCCCATTCTTCAGGAGACTAGTTCCATGAAGGTAACAAAAACTAGTTACTGGATATCTTATGTGAATATGAGTATATTCATATATATACATATGTATATATGTTGAAGTTTATTTTCTACTCATCGATTTAGCAGACATAATTTAATAAGTCAAATGACTGGAAGTGTTCATAATTGATCACTTTCAATATTTGTCTTCATTATGGACAGTGATATTTTGTGGTCTGATAGGATCCACATTGTATAGGATCCACTTTGAGTTGCACTGCTCTGTTTCTATTCCTCAAACCAATGCAAAACCTTTGCAAAAATCAAAGGCTCCCATAGCATCTGAGAAAGGTGAGAGAGCAAGGCAACTCTATTCTAAGAAACAAATATTAGGACTTGCTTACTCTTAGAATCAGGTTACAGTCTCCAAAACCTCTTCTTTGACCTTCTATTTAGTTTCTGATAAAAATCATGATATATTTGGACTTTATCATTCTTGAAGTAACAGCCAAGTCCAAAGCCTGTTTGGAGAACATATTCTAAACTCACTTTCCATAGTCAAGAATGCTTGGCTTAAAAAAAAATCCATCCTTATGGATTTCTGTTTGTACTTTAATACTTTATGCTCTGGTTTTACTTCAAGTACAACTTCTCTAGGTTCCTTTTGTTCTTTGCTTTTTTTAGCTAGAAGCTCTTGACCTTTTAGGGATGGGGTCAACTTTTCCCTTCAGCTTGAGAACACTTGGCACCCAAACAGATTTGGTCACAGAGATCACTTTCCTCATTTCCTTTCTGCTTCTGCATCCCGTGAGTCCTGGGCTTTGCTTATGATGTATGTTGCTCAGCATGGCGGAACTGGACATACAGGGACTACAACTGTGCTGTAAGACTGTGAGGAAATCGGGGGTTTTCCCTCTGTCCTTTCTCCCTAAAAACTGTGGATTTGTTTTCCCAGAATGAATAATCATGGATTTTACTTCATGGCATAATAACTCCATTTTCCTGTTTCAACGGAAAGCAGTCATTTTGTTCAGCAGTATTGCTACTTGCAACAAAACACTAGTCTTTAGAATATCCTTAAATGCTTCTAAAATGAAAAAAGAATTAACTATTTATTCACCTGCCAGAGGACAGCTCTTCTAACCACTTTTGATTTGAACATGATTGGAAAGGTTTATGATTAATATATGGGGTATGAGAATGAAGCAAGAGTTTAATGTTAAGGTCCCAGTAAAAATGTCATTGCTTGCTGTTAATTTTAACACAGTCTATCTTAGCCCCTTGACCGGACAGACAGCTCTATTTTAAGACTGACACTGAAGCTGATTTTTTGTTATTGTTAATTACCATCTTCTTTCACTCCTGAAATTTGTTTTATTGCCATTTTAAGAAAAATCTACTAATGTAAATGCTCAGAGTTGTCTCACATAGTCACCACCTTGAAAGCTTTTGTATGCCAATCAAAATATGCACTCTCCAGGGTTATGCATATTAATTAGCAACAATTATAAGCAGGGATGATTTCTAAGCCCTACTCCAGAGATGTTTTCATTATTTTTCCAGGAGAATAAGGTTAATTCCTAATCTCCAGAGTCTCTCTGAGTCTGTCTCAGAGAAAAGGCTATAACAGGGTGGGTCTGTTATGTAGCTGGGATCCAGGCACTTTCCTGGGGATGGGGAGGGAGGAGGAAACCCTGGGTGGGTGAACTGCACACCCCCGGGGTTATTTATTAGGCAACCTGGCTTCAAAAGCATCAACACTACTAAACTAAAAGCTAAGCGACTTAAGGGAGATTAGAGAGTCAATGTCCACCCATCAGGACTTGTTGGTCACCTCGGTCTTGAGTCTCTTTTCTTCCAGCCTCTTTCCCCTGACATTGCTCCAAGCCAGACCCACACAGAAGTCAAGTCTGTGGAGGTTTCCTGTGTTTTTATATCTTCTTACAAAAAAGCAAGAAAGCCTTGAAGACATCTCTTTTGAACCAATCCAGAGTTTGCAAATGCAAAACCACTTCTGGGATTCATTATACTGATGATTCTAACCGCTAGTATCTGAGATAAAAGATAGTCAATTCACCCATATTTGCCTCTGGAGTCTGACCTGTTGATTAAACGCTACCCATAACTACTGCCGGAATATGTATTTTCAATTAGAATAATTGCATGCCCCAGGTTCTTGATTAAAATGAACAAAAACATATATGTATACAATGCTGCCTGCTGAAATATTTTAAGTTGCACATCACATATTACTTTCTCTTTCAAAAATTAAGTTTCATGACCCAGGGACACGCAGATATCTTCTTGTTCTCTTCCTATTTATTCTTAGCTCTTAGCTACCAAGCTGCTGTCATCACTATCATCGAAGTCCCTAGCTAGAGTGCCCATGATAGATGTTCCTGCCAGTATGCTGTTATCCTCCTGTAGTTCCAGAGATTGGGCTGAAAGCATCAGAATTCCTTCCTGTCATCTTAGGAAGAGTTTAGCCATACCTCAATCCTAATCCTACATACATAAAATGTTTTAATTATACTTTTGAAAGACCTGATTCAGGTATGAGACAAAGGACTCAGGAAAGGTAATTAAGTAGAATACACCACATTCATTTTCACCAACTGAATTCTCATCTCTTAAAACAAAAAGAAAAAGAAAAGCTTATTTCCTTAAGCCCTCAAGCTCTCCTGATAATATTCAGCCCAACAACTCAAATATATAAAAAAAATACCTGAAGATAATGCTGAATAACTGCCTCAGGAGAAAGCAAAACCAGTAAAGACTCTTTCACTAGAAAGTTATGGCTTACATTTTGTAGTCAAATTAAAGTCAGGAATTGGTAGCCCTTCTCTGTAATACTGGCTACTCAGGAGGCTGGGATCTGAGAATTGAGGTTTGAAGCTAGCCCAGGCAGGCAAATCTCTTCTCTCCAATGAACCAGCAAAAAGCTAAGCACCAGCCTTGAGTAAAAAATAGTCAAGTGATGAGAAAGTTCAAGGACAGTGCTCAGGCCTTGAGCTCAGGACTGGCAAAAAAAGAAAAAGTCAAGTGAGAGAACAAGGCTCTGAGTTTAAGCCCTACTACTCTCTCTCTCTCTCTCTCTCTCTCTCTCTCTCTCTCTCTCTCTCTCTCTCTCTCTCTCTCTCTCTCTCTCTCTCTCTCTCTCTCTCTCACACACACACACACACACACACACACACACACAGAGGTGTTTATCAAAGTCTGGTAAATATAAGATTTTTTGCATTCACTGCTTTAACTTCTAAACTTCTTTAACTAATATCAGTTTTAACTTTTCTAGGATGACTCCAAACTGAATAAAAGATTGGGACTTTAGCCGCACCCTCTCAGACATGGTTTTAGGCACCCCATGAGTGGTTACATTGTAATTCATGCCCCCAATAGCTATCAATGCAATGAATTCATATTCAACGTCCACTCACTTTGCCTGAGTGTTTTCCTCCACCATACAATGGAATGTTGGGTGTGCATTTGTGTTCATTTAAATGTGCATGGCATGGGAAAATGCCACTAATGGTAACTGCAACTTTAAGTGGACAAAATCTTCACTCACAGGGAAATAAGGACAGATTACAAGTGGCTGCCAAATCAAGAGTAAGAACACGTTAAGAAATCCTTCTACTTTTTTCTCTCACACTCAGGAATTTTAAGAGTGTCTCGAATTATCTCTAAAATAGCCCACAATTCCCAGAGAAAGTTGTAGGGAGCAAAAAAGTAGAGCTCTGTGTGTGTGTGTGTGTGTGTGTGTGTGTATGTGTGTGTGTGTGTGTGAGAGAGAGAGAGAGAGAGAGAGAGAGAGAGAGAGAGAGAGAGAGAGAGAGAGAGAGAGAGAGAGAGAAGGGGGTTGCATTCTGATTTAACTGATGCTTGGCATGCACCTAAACCTTTTCCGATTCTAGGTTTCTACTGAAGAATGAATAATTCCTTATATTACTTTATTACTTGGATCCAAACAGGTTGCATTCAGAAAGCTGGCCTCTGTTTCTTCCATTCCCAGCTTTTTGGTGATTAATGGATATTTCCTTAACCATCTGAGTTTAGAGCCAAATTACAACACAACCTATTTGCCAGTGAATTTTGTTTAGTTGAATCCTCCCAAGAAGCTTGTGAGGATTAGCAGGTTAGTTCCTGGGGGGGGGGTCTCCCACTCCATCTGTAGTAATAGCTTTTCTCTTCTTGGATGCAACGACATCATCTCATGCCTCCAGAAAGGAATGACTGCTTTCAGCTTCCAGCTTCTCCCATGCTGATTGTGAGAGTTCATGTGAGTTGGGATGAGCCCATGAGAATGACCTATTAACCCAGTCACCATAACAACTGATCCAAAGAGACACACAGATGAGGCCTTGAGAGTCCTCTCTTAGAATATCTGTGATGGATTGCTAGGAAAGAGCCTTTCTTACATGGCTAAGTTCTGAGAAAGTGCTGACCTGTCAGCAGGCCACTTCCACACTTTGTACAGATGTCTAAAAGTATAAACCTAATGCTGAGAGAGGACCACAGAAGAGGACTGGGGTCCTGGCAGGATTGCAGCCTATATATCCCGGGATAAGATCTCACTTGCTTATTTTTTTTTACCTTATTTCTCAATACAAATAATTGCCCCTGCTTGTCCAAAGCAACTTAGAGTTAGTTAGGAAATGTTGCTGGGATAGACTACAATAACTAAACTCTAAACTCTGCTCAAGGAAGCGGGACCTTCCTGCCGTTTGTGAGCCAGTGACTTCCACTCCTCCAGACGTGACTAATCACGTGTTCACTCATTTTCCTGGCCTTGCTAGGGAAGCCCTCCTCCTGTTCCCAGCCAGCACCCCTAGATGTGTAGATTCCAGATGTGGATGCCTGAAAAGACCCGGGCTGGGATGAGCATGAGATAAAGATTGGATTACAACTGTTGGTGGAAGCTCAGAGTCCTCTCTGTGGATTGTTGGGCCTGTGTTCACCTTACAGGGAGGCCCCCAGCCCTGTGAATGTTTCCAGATTTCTCCAGGATCGCATTTATTTGAAGATGGTAATCTTTGGCATTATTTTCTCAGGGCTTCCACGAGGAGGGGGAAGAAGCACACAGGCCCGCCTGAGTCAGAAGACGGCCATCTTCCCGCCCATCTGTGTCCACCTTGACTCACAGTTTTGGTGATGAGGTCTCTTTCTAATATTAAGAAATATTACCAAGGGCCATTCCTCTTCCAAAGCATTCGCCATTAACTGAGGAAATACATTGTGAGAAGCAGAGTGAGTTAACGTTTTTAAGGCAGTTGGAGTTTATGATACGGGCGTATCCTTGTATACTCAGATGGTGGTGGGATATGCATGTTGGGACTATTTTAACTAGCCAGCGTCCACCATCTAGGAAGCTGAGAACCCCTTAAGTTAACATCTTGGTACCTCATAGACCTGCGTCCTGTAGACTGGGAACTAAGATCTAACAGTGCATACCGGAGCTCATTTCCACTTTCCTGCCAGAAGGCCACATACTCTTCAGGTTGTCCTATGGTTCCAGATGGATTTCCATTCCCATTGGCCTTAGATTTGAACATGGATTGTTTTGTCCAATAAAATATGACTTATGGAGATAAATAAATAGATGTTGGAATGGATCTGAGAATTTATAAAGGGAAACCCACAAAATTAATTTGAACTTTATTTCTTGGAGTGGTCTGTATTTCTAGCACTAATGCACTGACATTTTAAAATTAAAATAATGGTAGGTTGACTGCAAAGAGAACTTTTTTGGAACAAAAAAATACGAATTCATAGTGGCTTCCCAGCCTAATGTTTAGCTGTGCTAGACTGATGCAAGTCTGGCAGGGTACTAGACATAATTTGCAACCAGGAAGGTAAAAACCCAAGGGAACACTGTAGATAATGTTTGAATTATGTTCAAATGGATAGGGAAGATGGGTAGGAGAATTTCTTCATTAAAATTATTGAACAGGAAAATGCCTTCAACCACAATATCAAAAGCAATTACTGCTATACTTTTCCTCCACATTATATTCTTAGCAAATCATTTCCCCCATCTCTTAGATTTCTTATACTTTCATAAGGATAAAAGTTCTTTTAAAAAGTTTGGAATTGCCAAGCACCAGTAGCCCACACTCTGTAATCCTAGTTTCTCAGAAAGCTGAAATCTAAAAGATGGCATTTCAAAGCCAGGCCGGGTAGGAGAGCCCATGAGACTTTTTATCTCTGATTAACCAGCAAAAAGCTAGACCTGAAGCTGTGGCTTAAGTGGCAGAGTGCTAGCCTTAAGCAAAAAAAAAGCTAAAGGCTAGTGCTCAGGCCCTGATTCAAGCCCTATGACCAGCATAAACACACAGAATATTCCCTTTGCTTTTTTCTCTGAATCCTAGGAACAAATCAATATCTGATTAACACAGACTTTCTCCCACTCCTTCAGAACTCAGTGGAGAGAGTTCCACAATGCCTGTTTGGTCTCAAAAGTCAAACTAAATTATCTGGGTCTGCCAGACACGAAAAGGAGGAGGGAGACAAGGGAAAAGTGGAGATTCCTCCATCTTCCACAGCCTACATCTACTGTTTCACAGGCTTTCCTATTGTTTCAGCGCATTTCTTTGAAGCTCTAAGTTGAACTTGAAAAGCCCAAGGCTTATGTATTCTCACCTAGATCCTCCTTGACATGGATCCTTGACTGGAGAAGGCTTGTTAGTCAGGGTTGCAAAGGAACCACTTCATTCCATTCCAGGACTTGCTCTTTGCACATCTTCCTGCTCTGAGCCTTCTGGTCAAGCTTACTAGAAGCAGCTGGCATCTTTTAGAATTTAAATTGCACTTCCCTTTTGAAGTCTAGAGTTTTATTCTACCTACTTTTTTTTTGGAAACAATTATCTTATCCTAGTTGACAATCCCTTCTCTGATTAGAACACTGTGCATTAGAAAATATAATACGACTCAAGAGGATAGAAAATGTGCTTGTGCTTTCTAACAAATGCTTCTAGAAATCTTGGAACGAGGAGCTTGCAGTTACTAGTTCTCTGAACTTTCTAACCTAGAGAAGGTAAGCATGTGCAACCACCCACAGCCCTGGCTGCCTTAGTGCACAGAAGTGGTGTTTTTGAGCCATGATTTCAATGCATGACTGAAGCCTTGATGTGTGTCTCCTGGATTGTAATAGCTACAATGGTGAGTGAGTCACAGCAGGAGGAGGTGGGGCTCCCACCTTGGTGTGTGTTGCATGGGTTGATATGTTGATGCTGTGGTACGCATGCTTGTGTATGTGCGTGTGTACAAGTGCACGCGCACGTGCGCGCGCGTGCACACACACACACACACACACACACACACACACCCCGAGCCTCCAGCTCTGTAGAACCTCCCAGTCCTTTGCCAAGCTACAGGAGCACAGATGAGGGCTACACAGAGCGTGGCTGTGTTCTCAGATGTTGGGAGAGTCTGTAGACAGTGTCTTAGAATATTGAGGTATCCAGTAGCAATAAGGACAGCAACTTGAAAATAACTTAGCAAGGAAAGATTTTATTTCTTACTTTATTTTATTATCAGGACATCAGCTTTGCAAGTGTACTGGGTGGACAGTCAACTCAGATTTTATCCTTCATGGATTATTAGCTTTGTTATGATTGGTCAGAATTTAGATTCTCAATCTTGTGTGATTGGCTAGTTTGAAAGGGGTTTCAAAGTTGATCTGAGTAATCAACCCAAACTAGGACACGTGGTCAAAGCAAGAACTTGATAGGAAAATAAAGAATGCGGCTTAAGTAAAATAGCTTACATCAAGCTATTTTAAAATGGCAGCACTTACATCAAGTAACCACTTTGACAGAAAATGTTACTCCTACAACCCCTACCCCCTTTTATATTACACAATTTTCTTCAAATCTAGGAGGTGGTAATTGACCTTTCCATTCATTCCAACAGGAATGAATAGATGGATGGATAGATAGACAGGTAGATAGCTAGATAGCTAGACAGGAAGGAAACAGGTGTGTTTCTTGGGTAAGTGCAGTTTCAGTCACTGAACAAGTCCTCTTATGCATGGATTACTACAATCAACAACAACATTACTCTGAAAACTGTCATTAATATGGTAAATGTAGACACTATGATTCCATTATGTTTCCCAAAACATTGCTCTATCAAGGCAGTAAATGGAGCATCCATCCCTGAATATCCTTGTGGGAGTGGTCAGTCCTTGTAAGGCCCTGGGATGGGGTCTAGGACGGGAGATATTCTTGGGATGAAAATACAGCATTGGCCTGGGGGTCACTGCCCAGACTCCCCCTTCCTCAGTTAACATCAGACCTAGAGTTAAGTCTGTCCTCCCACACCAACCTCCTAGTAGCATCTGATTACTCTATGGTAAAATTAAACCTCTGCTGATTATAATAAATGGAATTAATCCAATCTGGATTTTTACAGTCTACTACAAGAATAGAATAGATTCAAACCTGGCTGCTCTCTGATTTCTGGCTTTAAACTCACCGAGGGTTCCTCAGGTGAACCCCAACAGCATCTCTGTGAATCTGAGGGCTGAATGACCACCATGACCAATTGGGTTGACAAGATACCAGAGAGAAATTCAAAGCACCAAAGCACAAGTTCCACTCCAGGGGGCCAGTACCTTCCACAATTGTTGTCCTTAGTATGACTAAACACCTGCCCTGGCTGTGGTTGTGTTTTGAAGTAACTTTCATAGTCCCCTCTGTATCCAGGAAGAAAAGCGATCTCAAATCATTTTTCGATGCAATCATAATTAAACATACTTGAATCATAGCAGAGATTTTGTAAACCTGCACACATTGGTGAGAGCAGACAGATGGACAGAGGTGGAGTGTCACTCACCATAACCTCCAGCAGTCCTGTATGCAGGCCCTACACATCTCATCACCATGGCCTCATCACCATGCAGGTGGTATGGCCCATTTCCCTGAAAGCCTGGTATGTGAGCAGCTCACTGATTGGACCTCAGAGGTGTGTGCCAGAACAGACACCCAGTCAGAGAAATTAAATGATGCATAGAGCTTGTGTGGGCTGCGTGGAGTCTCTGATTGGCTCTAGGTCCTGATACGTCCTGAGGCTGTCCAATAGTCTTAAGAGTAACATAGCTCTATCCTGAAGACTCTAATAACCTTACATGGCCCACCCCAGACAGTGCACTCCCTTGGGACACCTCCCATCTGGCTGAAGCTCTTTTTTTCTTTTTCATCTATTGTGCCAAGATTGTTCCATGTTCTGGAATGACCCCCTCCCCCCCTTGCTCAGGGCCCATGTACTTGAACCCCAGGTGGCAACAGCTTGATGCTTAGTGGTTAGACACCTGAGCTCTGACTAATCTTAAAGCGACCAGTGGTTTGAGTTATCAAACAGCCAATCGGGTGATTTTAACTATGGAATTCCCCTATAAAAGCTGTGTAAAATCCTTGTTCAGGACCTCTTAGCGTTCCCGGCTACAGGTACACGGAGGTCTGAGTTTAAACTCGTAATAAACGACCCTTGCTTTTTAGCTTTGACTGTGGCCTCTGGTGGTCTTTTCAGGGTTCTAGGAATTCGGGTACAACACATCATCTCATATATTATTTATTTTTAAAACTGTGTTGAGTAGACATAGCAAAAAGTTTACCATTTCACCCACATTTAAGTGGAAAGCACATACATTCACATCATGATATAGCCCTCACTCCATCCATACACAGGATTCTTTTCATCTTGGCAAAACAAAAACACCATATCCATGAAGCAACAATGGACTAGTTCCATTTCAACAGCCATTTCGTTCATTGTTTGCATGAATTTCATTACTCGGGAAATGGAAGCACACTCTTATTCACCTCTACATGCCAGAATTTCCTTCCTCCTTAAGGTACATAGTCTTCTATTGTGTGCATATATTACATTTTTTGTCCATTAATCTGTCGATGGATATTTGAGTTGCTTCCACTTTTGGGATATTGTAAATGAACAATGCTCCTTTCAATAAGAGTGTACAAATATCCTAAGGTCCAGTTTTCAATTGACTCAAATACAACTGATATACACAAATTCTCATTGATGCCCAGTTAAAATGGGAAGTTCTTACCCACTAGGTGTATTTTTATGATGTGGTAGATGCCCTTCTAAACATACTACAAATATGGCCTTTTTCTCTTTTTAAGGGAATCACAAAATTGGGCCTATTTTTTTTTTTGCCAGTCCTTGGACTTTCTCAAGGCTAGAGCTCTACCTCTAGAGTCTCAGCACCACTTCCAGCTTTTTTTTTTTTCTATGTATGCGATACCAAGGAATTGAACCCGAGTCTTCATGCATGCTAGGCAAGCACTCTACCACTAGGCCAAACTCCCGGCCCCTATTTTTAACTTCTATACCTATAGTACAAATTTACAGCAGTACCATATAAGATGATGGTGCCCATGTATGAGTTTATATTTTGTACTTTGGACTCTTCTACTTTTTTTCTCAACAAATCTTTGCTGTTTTACTTTTCTCACTCTTTGGGACCATGGAGATCAAGAATCAGTTGCAGTGTCATTGGGAATGCACATTTGGGAAATTCCATCCAATTATTTCTCTTGACTGGGAATTGAGTGGGAGAAGGTGAAGGAAAATAACACGCATGCTTGAGTAATCCTCCAGAAGTGGAGTCATCAGGGAGAAATAGTGGGACTCTAACTTGTGTGGTAGAATTCTGTGGGCATGAATGAAAATGTCAGGAAAAATACTGGCCAGGATACCAAGAAGGCTGCAGAAAACAGCCTATAATGTTGTTCAAAACCAATTATGTTTTAGGTTCTTCCTTGGTGCTTTTTTTCTCATATTTTTTATTGTAAATAATAAAGGGGTTACAGTTATATGCACCAGATAGGAGCTTTACTTCACACACATTGATACCTCTTCTCATGTTTCTGTCCTCTTTTCCCTCCCCCCAATCCTGCCCCTCATCTTGTTTTCCCCTTTCTCTTTCCTATTTCAAATAAACACATAAACATATATACAATATAACTATTTTTTAAAGGAAAAATGATTCATTGAAGGATCATTCTCACAAATTCACCTTTACATTTTACAAGGTTCTGTGCAGTAGTGCAGTTGAGGCTGTCTTCCCAGGTTCAGATAGCCAGTGACATGCCACCATGCTTTGTATCTAGAACCAGTTAGCTAGGCTGCACCTTGGACAATGCATAGTACCCATTGGATGGAACAGTTTCTTCATCCCCATGTTTCCCTTCCGTGTTCTGTTTCTTTGCACCTGTTTCCATCACCCTTTCACCTTCACTGTGACAAGGAAGATTCATCACTGAATCTAAAAGGAAAAGTAGCTGAGACTATGGGGATCAAGCACTTTACTTCTGAATACAGAGCAGGAGTCTCTTTCTCCAGCAGAAAAGCTTATCTAGGTCATGTCGCCTTGAATTAAGATGTAATTACTATCCTGGCAGTCTACCCGTCATCAGGGCTAAACAGGTGGGTGCAGTTGGCAGTAATGGATCTCTTTTTCTGGCTCAACAAGAACCTGGCACACTCTTCACACAATGCCTGGCAAATCCCAGCGGCCCCAATCAAGCCAACAATTGTTCCATGCTGACTAGATTGGTGGTAGGGGCTAGAAGAACCTGATAAGTAGAGGCATATAGAACTTAGAGCTAATTATTTTCCTGTTGTATTTGGCATTTCAGTAGAAACCTGGGATCTCATTAGAATATTAATGACCAGTCCTTTTCACCTGAGTCTTAATCAGAATATCAAATTCTCTTCTCAAATCCAGCATTCAGTCTTTGTTCTACCACACAGCTCTTACCTAGAAATGGGAAGGTATTCATTGTGAAAAAAAGAAAAGAAAAGAAAGCCTGAGTGTTAAATCTGCTAGATTGGAAAAACAAGCAATTATCTGCAAAATTCAGACCCCTCATCTTTTGTGTCGTGGGCGGCTCAAATAACTCAGGTGAAAATAGGACTTCTCTCAAATTGTCTCAAAATTGCTTCAATTTCCTCTTTTTGCTCATGGAGAGTTTGTGTTGTGCTTTTTTCAGCTGAATGGCTTTTCAGACAAGAATGAGGATAGACATTGTCATGTGCCCATAGGGATAGTTCAAGTTGGCTTTGCGATTAGTGCGATCCTACATGTTTTTCTTCTCCCCATCGCTCCTCTCAGCCCTAGAAAGGTAATGCTGATGCGTTTGAGCCCCCATGGGCCTGCTGTGAATCATGAGCCCCCAGGAGGATCAAATGTAATCTGTGGTCAGAGAGATCCAGTGTGCTATCCTGTCTCCTAATGTACTTCTCTCAAATGCTTCATCTCTAATTCATTCCCTCTCTCTCTCTCTCTCTCTCTCTCTCTCTCTCTCTCTCTCTCTCTCTCTCTCTCTCTCTCTCTCTCTCTATGTTTTGGTCGTGGGACTTGAGTTTGGGGCCTGGATAATGGTACTCTACCACTTAAGCCACACCTCCACTTCTAGCTTTTTGCTGAAAATTAGAGGAAAGAGTCTCACAGATTTCTCTTCCTGGGCTGTCTTCAAACTGCAATCCTTAGATCCTGAGTAGCTGGGATTATAGGCATGGGCCACTGAATCCAGCTTCTAATTCAGTTTTTGGCCAAGAGAGCAAGCTCAATCAGATTATTGTAATAGTCAGATAAAATGGAATTAGATGTAAGCAACTAATAGTGCCTGGAATGCATGAGCTGTTAACCTGATTCCCTTCTTTCTTTAGCACATGGAAAGGAGGGTTGTACATTCTTGCTTTCCCTGTTGTGTTGCTATAATTACTACCAGCACTCCAGCTGCTCTGGTTAGGATGGTAAATTGCATGGTAACTTGATATCCAGGTAAGGTTATGATCATGCTTTAATTTTCTTTGTGGTGACATTCTTTTTGTCAGAGAACTTTAGTGGCAAAAAAAAAAGTGAGACATGGTCCAGCCAGCTTAAGGAAAGAGAGGCATTTGTGGGAAGAGGGCAGAGGAAGTTCACCGAGCAGCAAGCTTCCTTAAGGTCAGAATTCAGAAACAGAACTCCCTGTTTTCTCTCTCCAGGGCTACATGTTCTCTTGATTACTTCTCTTTGCACATCTGCTTTTGCCTTTTCAAAGACTGGCTTTTGCCGCTTTTGCATGCACGTGGCCATCATTACCTCCAGCTTTGGGCTGATTTCGATTCTCAAGTCTGAAAGACACTGTGTAAAGTCCAATCTTCAGCCCTGACTTCACAGTTTTGAATGGAGTAGCATGGTGTGTATATGTGTGTACTGGTACTGGGGCTTCAGCTCATTGCCTGGGCTTGTTTCAAATCCTCATCCTCAAATCTCAGCATCCTGAGTACTGTGTGTGTGTGTGTGTGTGTGTGTGTGTGTGTGTGTGTGTATGCTCTACTTTTGGGACTTAAAGTCAGGGCCTAAGTGCTATCCTTTGAGCTTTTGTGGTGAAGGCTAGTGATCTGCTACTTAGAGCCACAGCTCCATGTTCAGCTTTTTAGTGGTTATTAGAGATAATAGAGCCTCAAAGATTTTCCTGCCCCAGCTAACTTTGAACCTCAGATCTCAGCCTTCTGAGTAGTTAGGATTACAGGTGTGAAACACCAGCACCCGGATGTATATAGATATAGATATACATCTATTGATATAACTTCTAACAGTGCAATGAACCGCTATTCTCAGGCAATGTTCCATAACGCCTGCAGTGAGTGCCTGGCCACACTGCTGTGTTCCTGCCTTGGTTTGACAGCATGAACTTTATTCACTGAAAGAGAGACGAAGAGAGTGGAAGTGTAGACATTGAGATGAGTCCTCAGGAAAGCCACTGGGTGTCAAGGGCCTTTATTTTGTTTTTCAGACCACCTAACACTTGAACCTGTGAGTATATGTTCAGGTCTGAATGATATTTATTCTTGATCCCACTTAGGGACTAATCTTTTGTTTGTTTGTCTTTTAATCTGTTGGTTTTGTTTTGTTTTTCTGCCAGTCCTGGAGTTTGAGCCCAGGGCCTCACACTCTCTCGTGACTTGCTAACGCCTGGCTCTGCCATATAAGCCACATGGTTTTGTGCTAGTTAAAGAGTCTCTGAGATTTGTCTGTTCAGGCTGGCTTTAAACCAGATTCTCAGATCTCAGCCTTCTGAGTAGCTAGGATTACAGACCTGGGACAACAGTGCCTGGCTAGATTTGGGATTTAATCCTAATTTATCAATGGTCTCCCTCAATTTTCCAACTAAGTATGTATTGGCTCCCTAGGAAGTCACTTGACTTCTTACTTCTGTTTGTTTCTACAAAAAGGAAGTTGTTAAAAAACTCCTGTGAGAGCTGAGTGGAGTCCCACGTACATATGAATTGGAATAGTGTGTGGCCTCATGTGGCTTATGTTTCTTTGGTTTCCTCCACGTGCAAATAAATCACTTTCTCCCTCATTTCTCACTAATTGACACTCTTCCTTGATTATGTGAGTGCATTCTTGCCTAGCTGAATATCTACTATTCTGGAGCCCTGGGTGGGAGTTGGGGGACAAAAACAACCAAGAAAAGCAGAAATAGGCAGGGCTAAAGCACCGAGCTGGATTTCTGCAGCTGCAGAGTTGCTTCTGGCTTCCTCCTTCCTCTTTCTAGATGGAAATGAGCTGTTTCTGATATTGCTATTGACAGTCCCCTTCCATCCCTCTTCAGCTTTCACATACCATATGGAAGCCAGAAATTAAAGTGTTATCAAGGAAGCTAGCATGAACAGTGTCAGAACTTAAGACTTTAAAGGAGAAGTATAGGAAAGACCCATCGACTTTGGAAAGGCCACAGCTGACTTGGGAGGCACCGTGGCCTCACAACGGGCCTCACCCTCCTGCCTTGTGTTGGTTCCAGTCCCTTCTTCCCCTATCCTTACACCCAGCTCCAGCTCCCAGGAGCCTTAGTGTGGAGATTCAGGCTGGTGTCTCCTGGCATAGAGAGTGAAAGAACGTAGAGGCGGATGTGCCTTCCTGTGAAAAGTCTCCTGTATGAATTCCTTGGGTGCACTGTGTAATAGAGATACAGAATTTGATTAAATGAATATGTTTTCCAGTACTAGAGATTGAACACAAGTCCTTGCACACACTAGGCAAAAGCTCTAGCATTGAGCTGTATTCCCAGCCCTCCAACTCAGACCTTAGAATGCTAAGTGCCACAGGACCTGATAGGTAGAAGACCTCACCATGCTCTGATGAGTTTTCCTGAGTGTTTTTACCCAAAGCAGAACAGAACCAGAATGGTAAATGATACTGAAGATCCAAGAAGATCTTGGTGATTCAAGAGGAGGGCTTACTCCAGCACCATCTCCTTCTGAAAAATCTTTCAAGGACATAGCAGAGAAAAGTAGATAAATAAAACCTAATACTTCTTTAAAGGCCCTAGAGTCAAAACAAGGTTGCATTGAGCATTGGCCCAATTCTCATTCATCACTCTTTCTCCTCCCCTCTGCTGCCACCCAAGCTGGGGTCTCATGATGTAGGGAAAAGGAAAGAAGAGCAACACTGCATGTACATGAGTATAAAGAGTGAGAATCTCTGCTTCCTGAGAGCCAGGTATGTATAGTTCAGCTTTTATGATAATAATTCTGTCGCATAATAAAGCACCCCCACAGCCCAGCAGCCTACAATGATACACACTTGTTCTTACTTTGGCCCTCATGACCTTATCAGACATAGGGGAAACCTGTGCTTTCCTCACCTTTCAAGACAAAGACTGTGAGGTCACAGTGTGACCCCTGCCTTCCACCCTGGCCTACATCCTTCAGCATTCCTTCTATCAAGCATTCTTCTTGACACTATATTTCTATGGCAACTTGGCTTTTTAATATTAAATGTATGGTTTTATGTAGTCTGATTACATTTTGTTTTCTACTTTGCCTACTTTCGTTGTATGATATCTTCTTTGAATCCTAGGTCTGTTGTACTTTTCCCAGTATGGTTACCTTTGGTTAACTCTGTAATTTTGATAATTATTCCTTATAATTTCCACCAAATAGTCAAGAAATAAATTGAATAAAGCAAAGAATCCTAAAAAAGTCCACAAAACTATGTCTTGTTTGTTCTTACACTTACTCATCAAAAATGTTAGTAAGCATATCCTAAAGTCCAATCATTTTCCAATGTGCTAGAAATAGAGTGGCGAGGAAAGTCTTGTTGATTCCTGTCTCCATGAGGCTTCTGCTTTAGAGGGGAACTCCAACATCCATTAGAACAGACACCCTGTTACATGCATAAGTGTTTAATTTTAAGATGTAAATATTTTTGGAGAAAGATAAATATTTTTTTTTGGTGGGGAAGTTCCAAGAGGAGAATGTGAGAAGATTTAAAAGAGCAGGTTATCCTGAGTATATACTACTTGAGCTGGGAGTCAGGAATTGGGGAGGGTGGGGGAGGATACAGTACAGGCAAAGGCCTCGGAGTGTGCTGAGAGTCAGGATGTGCTTGACGACCGACATGGTTGGTTCACAGATGGCGAGAGGAATGGCATGAGGAAAGGACATGTTTCGAAGCTGGATCCTGATCCACAGAGCCACAGAAAGTTTTGTAAGACTCTGGCTAGGGGAATGGGAATAGTAAGGATTTCCCATTTTAGAGGAACAGTGTAGGGAGTGATTTAAAGGGGGGTGAGAGTGTTCATGAAGAGATTCAAGGGAGAATATGGCATTCATTCAGGCTGGAAAAAAAGCAGAGAAGATGGGAGAAACTGATGGATTCAAGAGGTCCTTAAAACTACAACAGGTAGGACTCACCAATAGCTTCTAGTTGGAAAGTGAGGAGAGAGAGAAAAGATGGTTCTAAACATCACATTTTTCTAGCTACATGAATTTTGGTGCCAGTGAGGGTGCCAGCAGGCAATGGAGGTGACCAGGTCTGGGGAGGGAATAGTTTAAGCTCAAACACGAATTGTTTGGAAAGCTTTGAGAATAAGTGAGAATGGCTGACACAGAGCAAGCCATTAGATGGCATGAGTAGTTCAAAGAACTTATACATATGCATTCATAGCTTTATAGCTACATTGTATGCTACTTGTTATTATTATTAATTATTAATGGCATTTTTTTGTGCCAGTAGTGGGGCAGAAACTCAACCCCTGACATTCTTAATTTTTTCTGCTTAGCTCAAGCTTGGCACTCCACCACTTGAGCCATACTTGTACTTCAGACTTTTTTTTGTTAATTAATTTGAGAAAACAATCTCTCAGATTTGTCTGCCTAGGTTGGCTTTGAACTAGTTCCTCAGATCTCAGCTTCCTGAATAGCTAGGATTACAATTGTGAGCAACTGGCACCTGGCTACTTGTAACATTTTATAATGAAGAACAAGAATATAGAAAATAATATTCCTAGAATCACACAATTTCACATTCAAGATTGGAGCTAAAAAGAATGATATGGATGCAAATCACAATGAATCATCAGCAAGCTTTGATTTTAGAAGATATTTTCCTAAAAAGATACCATAAAGCAAAAAGAGCTGAAAATTGGGACATAAAACCTTTGCACAACCTGGAAATAAGACCAAGAAGATGACTTTGACATGTCATCCTGAGTCATTATCAGACTCACCCGCAAACTAATTTTCTAGGCAAAATATGTCATCATGAGTGAAATAAAATCTTGGACACATGCTTATTTGTGTTTATAAGAGAGTGGATTTTAACATCTGAGAACTGTCCTGTGGCCAGCACAGGGCATTGAACATGGTTAGTGACGTTAGGGAAAGCCACCCATCCAGCCACCATGGGCGAACCTTCTCTGCCTTAGTGCAAAGCAGTGTGTAAAGCTCAGGGCATAGGATGAAGAGAATCAAGTGTGAAAACCATTCAGTGAACCTGCCTACAGCCCTTGGGAGGCTACAGAGAAATCAACAGGAAACCCTAATATGAAAATGAGCACACAGAAAGAAGGCTCTGAAGCATGTGAGAAATTGTGCCTCACAGGAAGGAGATTCTGCCATGTAGAAACAAGAAGGCAGGGAGAGGAAGGCAGATGTCATACAGGATTTTGTTTCTGTCTGGGTGACATTAAAACAGTCTTTGCTTCAATAGTCTCTACCCTACCAAAATTGGTGGAAACAGCTAACCCCAGGACTCTGAGCTGTTCTTGGCCCTTGTCCCCCTTTGCTGCATGCTATTAGTTAGTTTATGGGCATGGGTCTATTCACTTTTAAGAGGATACACATGAAGAGACTGTATTCAAGCTAGTCACTACCTCTGCCATTTAGATTGCTGTGGGTATGTGTGGCGTCTGCCCTGGTCTTTGCTGTCTGTGTCTCTGCAAAATCTCTAGATTGCAATCCTAAATCCTCAGGGTGACCGTGAGAAGATGGCCACCAAGCATTGGTTGGGTCTCAGTGGTGAAGCCTTGTTGAACGGGATTTAGGCCCGTGAAAGAGAAGACCCAGGTGCTGCCTTGTCCCCTCTGCCACAGAAAGGCACAGCTAGAGGGCACCATTTATGAACTGGAAAGTGGGCCTGCTCAGGTTCTGAGCCTGTCCACACCTTTATCTTATACTTCCAGCTTCTAGCACCGTCAAAAATGAACTTTGGTTATTTATAAGGAACCCAGTGTCTGATATTTTGTTAGAGTAGCCTGAATGGACTAACATGGTATCCAGATGAAATTGTTGAGTCAAGAATTAAGAACCAATAATTATTAAAAATAAATCTGAAGTGGCTCTGTGGCTCAACTGGTAGAGCACTAGTCATGAGCTAAAGAGCTCAGGGACAGTGCCCACGCCTAGAGTTCAAGCCCCATGACCAACGAAAGCAGGGAAAACCATCCAAAAATTTGAATTAGAGTTTCTGGATCCATTTCTCTATTGAGGTGGATTAAAAACTCATTTAGACCCTGAAACTGGATGGACCAGTGATCCATAAGTTGGCCTTAAAGCAAAGATCCTAAAAGCATCTTGGGCAAACTCCACTGAGATAGTTCTTTCTCTTCAGTATTAAAAGGCTCTCACTTTGTACCAAGGATTGTACTGATTCCTTCATTCCATTTTTTTATTTGTGCCAATTCTGGGGCTGGAATTTCTAGGACGCTGTCTCTGGTCTTTGTGATCAAGGCCAGTGCTCTACCACTTGAGCCACAGCTCCATTTCTGGTTTTTTAGTGATTAATTGGAGATGTGAGTCTCACAGACTTTTCTGCCTGGGCTGGCTTTGAATTTTGATTCTCAAATATGTCTCCTGAGTAGCTAGAATGACAGGCATGAGACAAAGGCACTCAGTTTCATTTGATAATTCTCAGTTCTCACTGTAAATAGAGTTGTTCTTTCTAGTATAAAATATTTTTTAAAGGCACTTTTAGAAAGAGTAAGTAGATAACCAAAGATTGTGAAATGGGGGCTTTAACCCAGACCTTCCAAAGTAAAGTGTGCAAATGTTGTACTTTGAAGCCATGAGTCATTTGATTGTATTTTCTGTTTGGGCTTCCTGGCTCAGTGGCATGTTTCTGTGACCACATGCTCCGTTTCCGCATGCAGTATTCCTCATATGCCCACAGTGCCTAAAGGAGACCTGGAGCTTCAGATCTGTTATTGGTGATTCTCATGCTCCACTCGAGGGGCCTTTACTTTCAGAGATGCCACGAAGCCCTGAAGAAATGAAGGATTACACCATACCCTGCTTCCGTGATGACGATGATGATAATGATGATTTATAATAATGTAAAAGTTGTGCCATAGGAAAGACATCAAGGTGCTGAAGGACTTAGGAAATGTGGCAGAGGAATCCTGAGGATCACACACAGATGAGGAAAGCAAAGGAAGGGAACAGAATGAGTGCAAGCAAGCATGAATTTTGCAGGTGTTCGAGAACAGCTGGCAGAGGACAGACGGAGATGTCCAGGAAATCCATAACTCACTGGGCTATAGCACCTCTGAGAATCTCTCCTTGATTCTCCTCTTAGACTTGGATCTTTTTGATGTTTGCTCATTATTTGATTTATCTTTGGTCCTTGATAAAGATCTGTGAGCCAGGAGAATTAAATTATCCACTACTTATGCCTCCAACACAGCACTTATTAAACTATTCAAGTCTGCTCTATCTCCCCAACCTGATTCTCATTTTTTAAAAATTCTCATTACCATTTTAATTGTACAAATTTATAGGGTACCATGTGGTAATTGAATGCATATATACATGAGTAATTATCAAATAAGCATAATTAAAATTACCATCTCCTTAAGTATATATTTATTTATTTTTGATTAGCAACATTGTTTGTTCATATTTAAGGAGTATAATATTTTAATATACATAAAACATTCATCTGAATCAGGCTAAATCTTTTGGGGTCGAGATGCCTTTCTTCTTTTTCTCCTACTAACACCGAATAACCCTTCTTTGCCTGCAGGAGAAATCTGATGTTTTATACCAACATGGTTTATTTTACTTCCATAAATATTTATTCAATCTATTCTATGTAGCAAGCACTGCTCTTTACTAAAAGTTCCCAGAGAAACTGAAAAGTAAAAGATACAGTTTCTGTCCCTAGATTATAGTCTCATCTACTGCTTCCTTATCTCTCTTTTTTCTTTCCTTACTGATTTTTCTCTTCTTTCTTTCTTCTTTTCTTCCTTTCCTCCCATCTTATTTAAAAAAAATTTTTTTTTGAGTTCAGGGCATGACCACTGTCCTTGAGCTTTCTCAAGGCTAGAGCTCTACCACTTCTGGCTTTTTGCTACGTATGTGGTACCGAGGAATCAAACCTGGATTTTTGTGCATGCTGGGCAAGCACACTAGCACTAGGCCAAACTCCTGGTCCTCTCCTCCTATCTTTATTTCCTTGTTTGCTCCCTTCTTCTCTACTTCTTTTCCTTCCTTCCTTCCTTCCTTCCTTCCTTCCTTCCTTCCTTCCTTCCTTCCTTCCTTCCTTCCTTCCTTCCATTTCCTTTTCCTTCCCTGTGTCTTCCTTTCTTTAAAACATGAAACTAAGTTTAGTACTTAAAAGGAAATAGATGATCCAAACATGTTATTAAATAGAGAAACTAGCCAGTGTGGGATAGGGCAAATCAATTAGATAAACATAAATAAGGCAGGGGGCCTGCTCAGTTGTAGACAGCCGAGCATGACAGACTAAGCTGCTTGGGCCTGTTTTGAGGGCACCATGTAAGCAAAGATATTATCAGGACTGGCTAGGAGGACAGAAAGGCAAAGGAAGTTAAGGAACTCTCAAATAATCAAGGCATGAGGAAGTAGACAGCTGGATGTACTCCAGTCAGACTCGAGGTTCTATATAGCATGTAATTCCATGCTAAATAGAACAGGTTCAATCCCGTTCTAAGGAGGGACGGGAGAGTATTGTCAAAAGAGAGGTAGGAAAATGGGCTGGGTAGCGTGGTACACGCCTATAACCCTGGTACTTAGGAGGCACAAGTAGGACTTTGTTAGTACAGAGAACTTCCACAGTCCTTACGCACCCACACTCATACACACATGCACACACATACCTATACATATACATATGTATGTGTGCTTGTGTATATATGTGTGCATACATATGTGCACACACCTATATATACGGCATACATGTATGTATGCAAACACACACACACATAAACATCCCTGCACATACACATGTGCACACAGACACTCAGTCTCACACGTGCCTTTCCTTCAATGGTGCAGGAATCATCTGAGATCTGACCTGCCCCCCCACCCCATGCTGTCTCTGTTCCTAGGCTCTCACTTGGAAGGAAGCCATTTCCTCTGATGTCTGGCTCGCATCCTTCATTCTGAGGCTCACCTTTTTCTGTTTTGCTTTTCATGTCTGTATCCCTTCTGTGAACTACCTGATCCTTTGGGTTTCAGGACTCTCACATCCGAGCTGAGGGGGGATATTGGGTGCTCAAAGGAAACTGCAATGCACCACTCCACTGAGTCAGTGTGGGCTACACAGCAAACTTTTCCCCCCGGAGGGAGGAAAGGCCTAGGGATGGGGGGTATTCCAGGCCATTGATTCCTACATTACTTCTGTGACTCCAGGAAAGTGGGTCACCCCAGTCTTAATTCCTGTTCACCTACAAGGGTTGTTTTTTGTATGGAAAAAGATCTGTTTACAGTGACATTTTTTTTTCTCAAGTACTGAGGTTGAACTCTGGGCCTCACACTTGTTCTGTCCTTCAGTCACACCCCAGCTCTAGTCACTGATGCTGCCATTGTGGTGGTGGGGGGGAGGGGAATGACTTCTTGGAGCTTGAACTCAGTGCCTGAGTGCTGTCCCTGAACTACTTTGCTCAAGGCCTAGTGCTCTACAATTTGAGCCACAACTTTACTTTTAGCCACAACTTTTACTTTTTTTTGTTTTGGGTTTTGGTAGTTAATTGGAGGTAAGAGTCTCATGGGCTTTTCTGCCTTAGCTCCCTTCAATGCTTGATTCCCCATATCCTAAATAGCTAAGATTACAGACACGAGCCACCAGCACTAACTTGATGTTGCTAGTATGCTTAAGGTATAACAGATTTCCAACACTTATCTCCAAAATTCTATTTTTCCCTGGCTCAATATTTTCCCCAGTGGATTTTGTGTAATCGGAGTTGCAAGAATTCTGACTAATTTTCTTTGATTAATTATTATGTACTGTTAGCAACTATTAATACATCCATAATACTTGCTGGATGACAAAATAAATAAAATTAAAATATGTGTGAAATGGAAATATTTTGACATTAAATAAGCTATACGAGAGTAACATGTCATTTTCATTCATTCATTTAACAAACAATTCGGTGATGTTTACCCTATGCAAAGCCCTGAACTAGGCAATGGACTCTTTTTTTTTTTTTTTTTTTTTTTTTGCCAGTCCTGTGCTTGAGCTCAGGGCCTGAGCACTGTCCTTGGACTTTCTCAAGGCTAGAGCTCCACCACTTGAGCCTCAGCACCACTTCCAGCTTTTTTATATGCATGTGGTACCAAGGAATCGAACCCAGGTCTTCGTGTGTGCTAGGCAAGCACTCTACCACTAGGCCAAACTCCTGGTCCCTAGGCAGTGGACTCTTATCTCTATAGTAGAAGTGTGTGTGTGTGTGTGTGTGTGTGTGTGTGTGTGTCTCTACTGGGTTTGAACTCAGAGCCTGAGCACTGTCCCTCAGCTTTTTCAGTAGAGAATGGCACTCTACTACTTCAGTTGCATTTTTTTCTGGCTTTTGTGCTGATGACTTGGAGATAAGACAATTACCGGTATGAGCCACCAGAGCCCACTCACAGTCGCAATTTTTTTTCCCAATCCTGGGGCTTGAACTCAGGGCCTGGGTACTGTCTCTGAGGTTTCTCAAGGCTAGCACTCTACCACTTGAGCCACAGTACCACTTCTAGCTTTTTGTATGTATATGTGGTACTGAGGAATTGAACCCAGGGTTTGTGCATGCTAGGCCAGCACTCAACTACTAGGCTACGCTCCCGGCCCACAGTAGCAATTTTTAGCATGTGAAGTTCATTCCTGAGCATTCACAGGGTTCCAGAAAATGTAGTAGTCACCATAAAGGGAGAGAGAAATATGTGAGTAGAAAGAAAGAGCATCACTTTGGTCTTCAAGCACTCTGATGATTAGAAATGCAGAAAATATTCAAAATCGAACACTTGAGCAATAAATGCATTTTACTCAAAATGCCACCTCTTTCTGCCACCTGTCTTCTTTCATATTCCACTTCCCAATGGATAATTTTACATATTTTGATACCTTATCTTCTTTTTTCTGAATTATTATATTTATTTATTCTTTAAATTTTATTTTATTGTTGGGGTGCTGTACAGAGGGTTTGCAGTTATATTCATCGGGTAGTGGGTACATTACTTTTTGAACTACTTTATCTTCTTTAAGGAATTATATCAAGTCAAAGACTCTGAATACATAACAAATCCTTAATCTCTGGCTACAAATCACTTGTTTCAAGTGAAGGAAGGAGTTAGCTAGTCTTTTGGAATTTCTTCAGTAATAGAGGAGGTACAGTTTTTCTTTAGAACATTGACTGTAAACGGAATACGGCTAGTAATATAATCTGTTTTAATTGCCCTAAAATGTATTAAAATTGTGCTAAACATGAAATCAGGTTCTGCGGGTCATATATAATAGATTGAAATATCCCTGCTCCCTTCATGGAGCTTGAATTTAGTAAAGAGGCAAGACATGTATACATATACTCAGTTATAAGTGTGAAAATGGCATATCATAAGAAATGAATTAATGTATGCATCATCAAATATGCAGAGAAATTGCCATTATGTAAAATGGATTATGATGACTGCCTCACAAGGTGCTAACATTGCCTGTAGAGTCTTGAAATAATTAATAAAATGTCTCCAGTGCAAGATAGTCATTTCCTCATCATTAGCCAAGCTTTTACCACTTCCATTCCATGCTAATCTCAGAGGGTTCTGTGTAGCAACCATGATTCATCTCGTACCATACGAAGTCTTTGCTGGAACCTTGGTTTACATCTCAAAATGCAATCCGCACAGACCCAGATTTTCCATGCAATATTAATGTTGCATGGCAATGTTCTCATGTACCTGCTCTGATTCTAGTACTTTAAAACCAGTCATCATGTAATATGGGCCCATTGTTCTCTTCCATGAAGGAATTTTTATTTTCGTCTCGGGGATCATAGATCTGCCCCTTTGGATTTCTAGGTGAGTCTCAAACCCCAAACTAAGTTGAGATGTCAGTTGTCAGACTTGTAGTATTCTTTCAAATGAAAGTTTAATCAACTTGTCATTTACACTAAGGACTACCTTGGTGACAACATTAATATATGTGAGAAAAGCTGTCTTTTCTATCAAAGTGGGTTGATTAGAGTTTCCTGCTTTGTTTTATTAGGTTGGCCCTTGCTGATTATCCTGCTAAGACAAATATCAGCAAGGAAAGAAAGGGAAAGAGGGAATGCTGTGGGATAAGGCAAGATTTTTCAAATTAAAGCTTGGTCTTAGCTGGTTGTTCCTCAGATTGTCTCAGTGGCAGTGGATGTTAGCTTGTGATTGCTGTGTACTCAAAATATTTGAACTGTCACTTTTTAACTAATCATTTAAAACTGTATATTGGACACATCTCACACTCTTCAAACTGGTGAACTGGGAGCAGATCGTGAATCTGGGCTTGGCTAGTCAGAGCAGAAGGATGGGCCTGCTAGGTTAGAGAACAAAAACAGCCTGCCCTCTCTGCGCTTGCTTGCTAGGTTTTGGGTTGACAGCACACGCAACCTTCTGCAGAAGTAAACTTTGACTTGCTGAGGTCCTTTTGGGATGGTTTCTTTATTCCAGTATGACACTCCAACATCCAGAGCCATTTCTAACATGTGGTATATAGAAGGCTCTATCTGAGAGAAAACATAAAAATGTGGCACATATTGAAAGGTTTCAATATGTGATCAAGACTCTACACATTATTTATTCATTTATTTATTTAGGTACATAAGGCCATATAGGACAAGGCTAAATGAAAGCATCTCCAGGATATGGAAACAAGAGCTATATAATGTGTGATTGTTGTTCTTAATGTATTATGGTATTTCTTATCTCTTTTGTTGTCCCTTGGTTATTCTCAGTACCTTGTTATCTGATATATTGTTTATACATTTATTTGTTTATTTGAAATAGGAAAGGGAAGGGGGAAACAAGATGAGGGGAGTGGGCGGGGTGAGGGGAGGGGGAACAAAAACATAAGGAGGGATATAGTTTGTGAAGTAATGCACCTTTTGTCTGGTGAATATAAGTGTAACCCTTCTATTAATTACAATTAAAAAAGAAATTCTGAGAAAAAATATGTGATTGAGACTATACGCTTTATTTATTTATTTATTTATTTATTTATTTATTCTCGGTCATGGGGCTTGAACTCTGTTCCTGAGTGCTTTCCCTGAGCCCTTCAGCTCAAGGCTACCACCCTACCCTTGAGACAAGAGCCACTTCCTATTAACTAATGGTTAATTGGAGATAAGAGACTCAGTCTTTAGTGCCTGGGCTGGCTTTGAACTGCAATCCTCAGAACTCAGCCTTCCATGTAGCTAGAATTACAGGCGTAAGCCACTGAGCTGGCCAGACTCTACGCTTAAGAGCAATCTTTGGCCAGATACTGGTGGCTTTTGCCTATATGGCATGCCTTATGGTTATGCCTTAGCTACTCAGGAAGCTGAGATCCGAGGGTCGTGGTTCCAAGCTAACCAGGGCAAGAAAGTCTGTGAGTGTCTTATTTCCAATTAACCACCAAAATGAAAGCTATAAGTGGAGCTGTGGCTCAAATGTAGAGTGCCTGACTTACCCCCCCAAAAAGCCAAGCAACAGCCTGAGGCCCTGAGTTCATGCCCCAATACTGGTATGAAACAAAAACAAAAACAAAACAAAACAAAAATGTTTTTTATGGGCGGAGAATTTCATCCATGCTTTCTACTCTACAGTGCTTTAGATACTTTTTTTTTTTTTTTGCCAGTCCTGGGCTTGAGCTCAGGGCCTGAGCACTGTCCTTGGACTTTCTCAAGGCTAGAGCTCTACCACTTGAGCCTCAGCACCACTTCCGGCTTTTTTCTATATGTGGTACCGAGGAATCGAACCCGGGTCTTCATGTGTGCTAGGCAAGCACTCTACCACTAGGCCAAACTCCCGGCCCCTAAATTTTTAAGAGGGAAAGAATATAAAGTTTCTTCAAAAAAAATATGTTTAGGGACTATTTAGATGAAACAGAAAAAAAGTATAGAATTTGAGTATCTTAATGTGAAATTTGAATTTCTTTAAAAGCTATTTATTATGCAACTTCCAAGAACATCGATGATCCTAAAATCTTATTTTTTAAGAAGAATCTTTTTAGGACAATTATTTCATGCAAAATGTCTTAGCATCGAGGGCTTTTCTCGAATGGTGTTGTTCTGTAATTTTCACATTGAAAACTATTAACTATTTTTCTTTGGTTTTTCTCATTAGAGCTTTTAGTACTTTGTTTTTTAAAGAAACCACTTCAGTTTAAAGAAACCACTTCAGTGTAAAAGTGCTATCCCTGTTTTTCTGGTCAACTCCAGCATTCTACTACTTTGAGCCACAGCTCCACTTGTAATTTTTTGATGGTTAACTGGAGATAAGAGTCTCAAAGTCTTTCTTGTCCTGCCTGGCTTCAAAACACGATCCTCAGATCTGAGCCTCCTGAGTAGCTAGGATTAGAGACATGAGCTTCTAGTACCCAGCAAAGCCTTCATTTTGAAAGTTGACAGGTACTGTGTCGATGAATTTTTATTTTAAAAAAGTTTGTTAAAGAACAGAGCTCTGCTAGATAGGTTCATATGACTGGGTTGTAAGATGGTTGTAAGAGCTGATTTATCATATAGTATTTCTTTATAGCTTGTGCAATTGAATTAGTTGAACTGTATGATTTCACTTATGTGAATCACCTAGAGCAGTCAAACTTATATAGAAAGTTGAAAGGTACCTGCAGGGCATACAGTTAATGCTTCATAGATAGGAAATTTCTATTCTGCAAGATGAACAAGTTCTAGGAACTGATCGGATAACAGTAGGAGCATACTCAACACTACTCAATTATATGTCTATGAATGATGAGGATAGTGGGTTTTTTTTAAATCATATTGGGGTCTGAATTCAGAACCTCACATTTGTTAAGCAATACTCTATCACTTAAGCCATGTTTCTAGCTCATTTTATTTTGGCTATTTTTCAGGGGTGGTCTCCTGCTTTTTATTCAAGGCCAGCATGACGCATGCCTTCCAATGTACTGTGCCCACAGGTGTGCGTGCACCGGTACCACATTCACTGATTGAGGAGGGGGTCTTCCTGACTTCTTGCCTGAGCACATCTTGAATCACAAACCACTCAACATCTACTCCTTAGCCTCTGAGACAATAGACATGAGACACAGACTCCAATCAAGATAATTAAATTTCTATTATGTGTAATTTCCACAATTAAATCGTGATTTTTTTCCAAATAGTATTTTATTAAATTTCACCAAATGTAAAAATAAACACATTAAAATGTGCCCCTATCTAATGGTGGGGTAGCTTCTGCATCAACCTTTATCTACTTAAGAAAAGAAAACTATATGGCCAGTGAAAAACTCATACAGCCCAGACATACAGAGAACAACAGCTGTCAAAATAAACTTCTGGGCTGGGCACTGGTGGCCCAAGCCTGTAATCCTAGCTACTCAGGATGCTGAGATCTGAGGATCAAGGTTCAAAGCCAGCCTGGGCACAAGAGTCCAGGAGACTCTTATCTCCAATTAACTACCAGAAAACAGGAAGGGTGATGTGGCTCAGTGGTAGGGCACTAGCCTTGAGTTGAAGAGCTCAGGGACTGTGCCCGGGCCCTGAGTTCAAGCCCCCCCCCCAAAAAATAAATTAATTAAATAAGCTTCTTAAGCTAGTAACTAACACCAGGTGCTGGTGGCTCACATCTGGATCCTAGCTATTCAGGAGACTGAGATCTGAGGGCAGATTAATCTAATAAACTTTTATTTCCAACTAATCAGCAAAAAAGGTGTAGCTCAAGTGGCAGAGTATGAGCCTTGTGTGAAAGACTGTGGGGCCCTGTATTCAAGCCTCAGTATCACACACACACACACACACATATATACACCAAAGATGGCAACTGACAGTGCAAATACGTCATGCTGATGAAACTAGGGAGTGTACGGATCTTAAAATGAGAGGTATTCCATATTTTCAAATTAGACTAATTCCCCTCACATACCTATTTAAATTCTTATTAATCATATTTCCAGTCTACAGTGAGCATATATTTCTTAATTAACTGCTATTACCAGGAGTTAAGAAATTTATCCTGGGAGGGGTAGATAAGGGAGAGTGAGAAAAAGAGTCCAATCGAAGTATATTGTATATATACATAGAGATATACAATATATATTGTAATTCACATGTACATACACCACATATGTGTGTATAGAAAATACATGTACATATATTCCATATGTATATTGTATACATGCATATGTTATATATATTTATATGTATATGTGTGAATGGCACGTGTATAGTATATATATGTATGTATATATGTGTGCATGCAAATACATATGTGCATATATATATATATATGAAACATCCTTATACAACTAATTTATGTTAATAAAAATTGTGGGGGGCTGGGAGTTTGGCCTAGTGGTTGAGTGCTCGCCTAGTATGCACGAAGACCCAGGTTCGATTCCTCAGTACCACATACATAGAAAAAGCAGGAAATGGTGCTGTGGCTCAAGTGATAAAGCTCTAACCTTGAGAAAGTCCAAGGACAGTGCTCAGGCCCTGAGCTCAAGCCCAGGACTGGCAAAAAAAAAAAATTGCAGGGGTGGGCTAGGAGTTTGGCCTAGTAGTAGAGTGCTTGCCTGGCATGCATGAAGACTCAGGTTCCATTCCTTGGTACCACATACACAGAAAAAAGCCAGAAGTGGGGCTGAGGCTCAAGTGGTAGAGCGCCAGCCTTGAGAAAGTTCAAGGACAGTGCTCAGGCCCTGAACTCAAGCCCAGGACTGGCAAAAAAAAAAAAAATTACAGGGGAAAATCCAGGCTTTTATAGCCATCAAACCAGTAAGATGAAATGGAAGATGATCTTGAAATTCCCCTCGGAAACAAAAACAAAGGGAATTTTTCATTACTATTTACCCCACCCTCTATCAATGAATCATGTAAATGAAGAGTCGTGCCTGGAGGGTTCAAAAAGATGTTCATTTCAGTCTAGAAAACACCATTAGACATGTCAGCTGGGTTCACAAAGTCAGAGCCCAGCTTATGGTTTCCCAACAAACCCCTGTCCCATAGCAGTACTAACCCAAGGTTAAGTGTCAGAGTTAATTTTCTTCTCTTCATAATCTTGTGTTTACTCTGCTTCCTGTCTTCCTGTCAGCTCCTGTCGTGTGTGGTTTGAGGGTCTATCTCCAGCTGTGGCTCGGATGCACGCTGTTTCTCACTGATCCTGTTCTCAGTGTTGCCTAGCCCCCACTTCTAACCGGAAATGTCTTGCAGCAATTTTCATGCACCCCAAACATCTGCATCTTATCAAATGTGCTGATTCCTGGTTTTCCACTTGTAAACCAGTGTTCCATTGTAGCCTCCTCTGGCCTACCACTGACAGCGGTGCTCTTTCCCCTCTCCTGAAGTCCACAGACTGCATCCTGTAACTGGCGAGATGCATGGACCCCTATTAAACTCTCCTCTACTCATACATAATGAACGTGAAGTAATTTTGGCTATGGAACACTCATGCCTTTAGTAGGTGGCAGGATGGTGGAGGGAAATGCTTAACAATCCTTGGAGATGAGGGGAGGCAGAAGACCTAGGAGGCAAACACCAGCCTGGTTGCATCTCAGCCTCACCTTAGTGCCAAAGGAGGCCTGTGCCCCCAGGGGGCAACGTGGGAGACTCTGGCTGGTCCCTAGTCAAGGCCCAGTGCTTCCCAGCTCTCCAGTGGTATTACCTAGGTGTGTCTTTTCCCTAAATTTAAGTGTATAGAGTTAAAAAATGAAATTTTATTATAGGATGTGAAAGACTTGACACTTTGGGGCAGAGGAAGCTAAGTATGTCTAGGAAAGATATTAATTTCTTCCTCTTTTTATTTTTAAAAATTTATGCTGGCACAAGAGCTTGAACTCAGTGCTTTGCATGCCCTTGCCTCACATTTTTTGTTCAAGGTTGCCTCCCTACCACTTGAGCCACACATATCCGTGTCTGGTTTTTTTTGATGGTTGCTTAGAGATGAATCTCTTGAATTTGTCTACTCGGGCTGGCTTTGAACTTTGATCTTTAGATCACAGCCTCCTTAGTAGGTAAGATTAGGGGCATGAGACCCCAGGTTGTATTTTTCTTTTTCTTTTTTGTTTTGTTTTGTTTTTGTTTTTTTGGCAGTACTGGAGTTTGGCTTCAAAGTTCAGGCTTATGAGGCCTGATTCTCACCACTGAGCCATGACTCCAGTATGAAAAAATAAACCAATTTTTACCAAAACATTGTTACACAAATGAAAACTTCCTGTCTATGAAGTTCATTTCACTTTAAAATGTCCTGACACAGGTGAGTAAAGAAGCTGAGTGGATAGTTGTGTGCTGGGCCTGTGTTGATATTTTGAATCTGGTTCCTAGCCCACATACACACACAGATCATATTGCACATTTTCTTCCCTGCTTTAAATCCCTAATAAAGTAGAAGCAATACCACTTGATGCTCTGTGCAAGTATTCTGACCCTACATGACTTTATGCTGAGAATGTTTAACATATGGGTACTCTATCTTCCTTCTTCTTTACATCTGGAAATCTTCCCCTGAATTATTTGCTTTTATTATCCTGTCTTCTTTTTTTGCCAGCATCATCTGCAAAATCTTTTTCCACTTCATCTTACAATTTGCTGTTCCTTCCCCTTGTTCTGTAGGATGTGCATTGTGCACTGAGGCAATGGTATCCAAGTCCACAGGCTTCTCCCAGCCCTAAAAGAATGTGTGGACTTTTATTGCTAAGGCTTTTGTAAGCTGATTCCTCTTATGGTCTAGATGAACTATAGATACCATTTAAGTATTTTCAGTTTTACAGCAAAAAGTGTTAAATAGAGAAGACTGGTTTTCAGATACTCCTTATAATTGCTATTTCAAATATTTAAGGACTGTGTCTCTTGGCATACTTTATAACATAACATTTCAAATGTATAGCTTATTAAATATAGGATGGTACTATGTAATAGTGCCTTTTGTTAGACACCAGAAGTTGACAAAAATTAAAAGAAAAATAAAGTGTTTTCATTCATGCACACTGAGTTATAATCATGGCATGTCATTTGTAATCCTTTTATTTACTAGTAACTCATCAATATTATTCCATAAGCATTATCATTTTTAATAACTGTGTGAAGGCTCTGAATAAATGAGGTGTATTTCCTTTCATGTTGTATATTTGGGATGGTTTTTGTTTATTTTCATGCTTCTATACTCAACTTCATGCAAGCAGCTTTTTTCTTTAAGATTATTTCCTCAGGAATTGATGTCAAGTTGGGAATATTTTGAGGGTTTTTTTTTGCTTGTTTGTTTGTTTTTTGCTAGTCCTGGGGCTTGAGCTGGGCACTTGAGCAGGGCCTGGGCACCGTGCTTCTGAAGGCTAGCACTCTACCACTTGAGCCACAGCACCACTTCAGCTTTTTCTGTGTACCAAGGAACAGACCCCGGCCTTCGTGCATGGGAGGGAAGCATTCTGCCTCTAGGCCACACTCCCAGCCCTGTTTTGAGGTTTCTGATATCAGTGATCAGTTTTGTTTTCCAAAATGTATTGTTTTATTTTAATTGTCAAAATATAAATGCCTTAAACACAACCCTTCCCTAAGAAGCAATATTCTTTTTTTTCCAGCGATTATATAAAATATAAAACACTGAATTTGTCCCTTTAACCACTTATCAGTGAAAATTTTATCACATTGAATATATTCATAGTATGTATTTATTTATTTGTCTATGATATTCTTTTTTAATTGTATTTTATTATCAGCATAATGTATAGAGGGGTTACAGTTACATTTGTCAGGCAGTGGATACATTACTTCTCTAACATTGATACCCCTTCACATGTTTTATCCCTCTTTCCTTCTGCCATTCCCTTCCAATCATTTTGCTTTTGGAACATTTTCATCAGCTGAAACAGAAACTCTGCCCATTACACAACAATCCCTCATTAGGCCCTCTATTCAGCTTCTAGAGAGTTCTATACTCTAACTTTCTCTTATAATGTCATATAATGAAATCTCCTAACATCATATAAGTGCAACTGTGCTATGTCTGTCTCTCCGTGATAAGCTTAGAAAATTATTCTTAAAGTCTGTCCTTGGTCATATGTCAGAATTTCATCCCTTTTGAAGACTGTTAAAACTCACTTGTATGCATATGCACTTTCATTTATACATGTATTCATTCATAGATACCTTTGTGCTTATTTATTATGAATGATGCTACTATGTTTGCTAGTGTAAACGCATCTGTTAGAGTTCCTGCATTTAAAACTTAACAGTATATACTAAGAAGTGGAATTGCTGTGTTATATGATACAAATTCTCATGTTTACCTTTCGAAGAATATTGTGTTTTAATGATTTTAAAAAAGCAATCCAATTTGTTTTGTTTTACTATAAACGTTGCCTTTTCTAAGGTTTGAATATTTTCTTCATCGAGTCTGTGTTGCACTGCATCTTTTATGAGGCGTCAGTTGATATGCTCCATCTGGTTATTGATTTCTGTTTCTCTCAATGATTTAAAAAATCTGAATCAGCCTCATGGTGGGTATGTCCCACACTTTACCTCATGAGAGCTTGTCTTTCTGGTCTGAGCTGGGATTTAAGGCTGGGTAAGCTGCTAAACCAAAACCTGTCTGAGGATGAAATGGGGTAGGAGACTAAAAAAAAACAAGTCAGTAAAAAGGGACAAAGAAATGATGAAAGAAGGCCAGGAGAATAGGTCTTGGTCTCCACAACCTTATTAGGAATGGAAAGGAGACCCAGCAGTGATGAAAGCCATCTTCCAGGACTCTACTTCCCTGTGTACAAACCCAAGTCAATCTCTGTGCAAGAAGGCTGGCGGACTGGAGTGATGTCCCTGTGCAATGTCTGTGCCCCGCGCAATGTTCCCTGCAGATTTCTTGTCTCATAAGCTTTCCAATCACCTTCACTATGTGTGCATCTTGCTTGAATTTCCTACTTGCCAGATGCAAAGTTCAAGGTCAATGTAGCTGCCCCAAATCCCGGTGATGTATTTGGTGCTTTGTCCTGCAAGTCAGATTAAGTAGATTAAGTTAGATGAGTATGTGTCCCTCTGACTTAGAGTCAGGAAAAGGTGACACTTCCCTTGGGAACAACTAATCTTCTGCTGTAGCTGTGGTAGAGGAGCACACGGATGTGTTTTCTCCACACACACTACAAGTGGCCTTGGTTGAACATTAGGTAAATGTTCTGGAAAACTTGTTTCTGACAACACAGATCAGCATGAACAACTTCCGGGTAAGTGGTGTTGTCCTGGTGTTCCTTAGGGGTCATTCTGGTCCCTTGTCATAAAGATGCTATGGACTAGCCCTGATTCCACGACTGCTGGAGACCATAGCAGAATCACGGTGAGACTGGCTCCAGGCACAATGGAGACAGGGACGCCAGACTTCTCTCTTGATTTAGATTGTGTGATCAGCTGTTAAGAGTCTCAAACATTCCTTACCTCGTGGGTTCTTTTTTTCTTCTGTCTAGTAAAGCACACTATGGGGGCAGCGCGGGTCCAGAACTACCATCTAGGATGGAAGGGAAGGACTGCGGAGAAGAGCAGCACAGTCAGGAGCTAGTCACCTGAGTCCCTGTGGAGGGTGAGAGAGTGAATTCGGGGTAAAGGACAGAAAAGGTGTCAGAAGTTCATTCTTCATCTGGGATGAACCTGAGTTCTTAATAGAAAGATGCCAAACAATAACAAAACCAATATATCATGAAATGTTACACAACAAATATTACAATATGTAATAAGAGAATTGCTCTGATCAAAACCCAGCCTCTCCTCTCCCTCCTCCTCCTCTCCCTCCTCCTCCTCTCCCTCCTCCTCCTCTCCCTCCTCCTCCTCTTCCTCCCCTTCTTCCTCCTCCTCTCCTCCTCCACCCCCTCCAATTTCTACCAGACCTCATTGGAACTCTAGGAATCTACAGGATAAGATTTGAAAACCACGGATCTAAAGAAAAAGAGACATTATACATCATTGTAATTTGTGCCAGGAGAAAAGGGGCTGACAGCAGCTGAAATAATCCCTGTCTCGGAGGGAGTTTTAGCTGGAACAGGGATCAAAGAAACTGAGCCCCTGTGGAAGAATTTCATAAATCAGAGCATGTGGAAGAATGGTTGGGGGGGGCAGGATGGGGTGGCAGACAGGCAAAGACCAGTTCGATTGCTTGAAAATCATGTTGTGGGCTCTGTCATTTATTCCCTGGATGAAATGATAGCCAGAGACAATTTGTTAAGAGACACCATCGTTATAGGACACTTGATACTTTCTCGGTGCTTGATTCCCACAAGTAATCCTACACCAACCAACTGGGACAGCTTGTAAGGATAATAATTAGTCATTTAAAATCATTTCCAAAAGAATGACAAAGGAGAGTAACGTGTGAAGATAATGATGGTGAGTTAGAAGAATTTAAAGGTTTTTATCTCCAAGTCAATCAAACCAGGGTAATGTATTAAAAAGGGAACATGGCAAACGGTGATTATTTGGTGTCAGAGAGTCTGACAAGAGGGTTTTGTTTGTACTCTCAGCTAAGGAACTGAATGTTCCAGAATGTCACTGAAGAATAAAATGTCATCTGGTGGAATTAATGGCTGATAAATTTAGAGCAAGTGGAAGAAACTATTAGTTTGTGCTGCATCGAGCCAACCTGTAAAGCCCACTGCCACAGGAGGTTATGAAGTTGAGCACTACAGATGGATTTAAAGTGGAATGAATCACTTTATGATGAATAAATGCCAGTTCCAGCTCTTCATGCTAAGATAAGAGGGGGTAATCAAAGTGCCCACTTCAGAGCCCAGGCCAATTGCTGCAGGGATTAGAAGCAGGGACCTCTTCCTGCGAAACACAGATGTATAATTAGCCTTGCAGAACACAAGACACATTTACCTCTCTGCCAGGACTAGGCACTACCCATGCAGAAGCGGACTTTTCCATCGGCTGGCTCACAAGAGGAGGCTGCTGCGGAATTAAGGGTGGGGGCAGGCCAATCAGGCCCACGCTGAGCATCCACGCATGGGAGCTACTCACGGGAACAAGGAAGCCAACAAGAATCAAGACCCTTAGCCTCACTGTCCTTAGTTGCCTATTTCACCACTGCACACCTTTCTTTCTTTCTTTCTTTCTTTCTTTCTTTCCTTCCTTCCTTCCTTCCTTCCTTCCTTCCTTCCTTCCTTCCTTTTTTTTTTGCCAGCCCTATGGCTTGAACTCAGGGCCTGAGCACCGTCGTTGGGCTTTCCTCAAGGCCAGCACTCTACCATTTGAGCCACACCACTTTTGGCTTTTTCAGTGTATGTGGTACCAAGGAATTGAATTGAGCCCAGAGCTTCATGCATGCTAGGCAAGCACTCTCCCCCTAGGCCATGTTCCTGGCCCCCCACTGCACACATGTCTATGCAGGTCTTCCATCCTGTTGACTGAAGTGAGAGTGGGCCCGCTGCCATCTTTCAGAAATCCATTCTGTGCTCCTAGGTTCAGTAAAATGATCATTCTCTGTCTCTGAGTGTGTGTTCAGAGTTGGCTGCGCCACCAGGAAAGAGGATGACACTTTCCTGAACATTTCTTTTAAAAATCAAAGGCTTTGACGGCTTAGGTTTATGTAATATATGCACGTCAGCTCAAGTACAAGCATATTTGGAGTTGTACAGAGAGAGAGAGAAGTTGAGCAAATATAGTCAGAATATTTAATGTACATATGTGAAAATGGAGCCAGGTGACTTGAGAGGGTGGGTGGGGTTGGGAGAGATGGGGAGAAGATGGAAGGGATGACACAGATCAAGATGCACCCTACTGATTAACAGTGAATTGAAACCACTTTTTACACTGCTTAGAGATAATAATAATAAAATATTGATAGTAAAAAAATAGCATCCATAAATAAAATAAATTATATTTAATATATATGCTAACTTAGAAATGCATTGTATAACAGCAACATGCAGCAATGTTAGCATGTTTCTAGATTACAAATTAAATTCTAAAAAAGATTAGCAGAAAACCTTCCAAATTCAATACTTCTGACTTGAAATTAGAAGCCTACCATCTTTTTTTACACATGCAGACCTTGTGTTTCTATTTTAAATGGATAGCACATAATTCAGCCTGAAATCCCCTGAGAAAAATATTTAGTTTTATTCCATTTCATAATCGAGAACAGATGTCCCCAAATATAGGTACTGCCAAACGCAGCCTGGTTTTGTATTTAGAGTAACAAGACATTGAAGAAATCTAATTTTCCAACATGTCCGTTTTGCTTTTAGTGTCCTATATTATGATTGATTTTTTGATAACTTTTCATTGAATCCATCAGTAATTGGGGGAGACAAAGTGAACACTGGTTTATTTTATTTTATTTTTTTGTGGGTCATGAGGCTTGAACACTTGGGCGCTGACCCTGAGCTCTTCAGCTCAAGGCTACCACCCTACGCTGGAGACATGCCCCACTTCCTCTTTTCTAGAGGTTAATTGGAGATAAGAGTCTTACGTTCTCCCCCGCCCCCCACCCAGGCTAGCTTTCAACCTTGGTCTTCAGATCTCAGCCTCCAGAGTAGCTAGGATTACAGGCCACCATGCCCAGCATACACTGGTTTATTTTAAAAAGTAGTTTGAAGTTGAAGAGGCTTATTTGGAACTGAGTCTTTCATTCTAATTGGGCAGTTCTGATAAGGTCCACTTCTGAAAACTAATTCGAGCATTGTAGATTATTCCTTGCCAGCCATAAATGTTTCCTATAATTCAGATACATAAAACACACTCTTAAGATATTTCTAGTCTCATGGACATTTTAAAAACCATAAAAACTACTTCCCGTAATAGCATTCCTTACTTGCTTTCAGAATAAAACTTCATTAGAAATTCTCAGTCATTGAAATTCTCAGGTGAATTGTCCTTTTCTGGTTTGTTCATTAGGATGTCTTCAATTGCTGCCTTTTGACAACTTTGTTTGTTAAACATGATAGGTATTACCTAAGTCCACTGAAAACTCTGCTTTCCCAAACTTTCCTTGAACTCTATTGCCTTTTCAAGTGGCATTTTCCCCTTGTGTAGAAGCAGGAGGCACAGAACATTTACCTCCAGAAATAAAATGGCACAACTATGATAAAACCAGGAATGGCCGCTCAACCCTCAGTGTCGGACTCATAAAACCAGGCACGCCTACTAAATGGAAGAGAACATGCTGTATTAAAGAGAATGGTAGTTACATACTCAGCTACATTCAATTATTGCCTGGGAGATTTGCTAGAACATCTGGATATTTTCATAGAGTCCAATTTCCCAGATTTTTCTCCCAAGATCTCAATGTAATCAACTAATTAAATTACAATGCATACTACCACTATAGACCCACTAGAAAGGACAAACATTAATGAGTTTTGGTGAGGATATGAAGAAAAGAGAGCACCTATTCCGTTATGCTACAAATATAAAATAGTACAGGCATTCTGGAAAACAACTTGACAGCTTCTTAAAAAGGTAAATGTAAACTTCAGATGCAATTCAATAATTCCACTCCTAGGAATGTACTCAAGAGAAATGCAAGCATATGCACACACAGACATTGAGGCAAACGTTTACAGCAGCATCATTCATAATGTTCCAATTTAAAAGCTTCTGAAATGTCTATCAACTGGTGTGTTAATAAACAAAATATATTAGAGCCATAGAATGGAGTGTTACCTAGCCGTCAAAAGTAATCATCTACTAATAAGTGTTATAGTAAACCACAAATCATTATGCTAAGTGAAAAAGAAGACAGATGCAAAATATTACATATTATCTGTCTTGTTTTACAGAAAATGTCCAGACTGGGATACTTTATAGATACTGAAAAAAGGTTAGTAGGATAGGGAGACTGGCAGGAAATGGAGGACAACTCCTAATTGGGAGATGAATTCTTTTGGAGTTGATAAATATTTAAGCCCTTCTCCAAGTCTACAAATATAATGAAGATTATATAAAAGTATATAAAAACTGTGCTGAAGTATATATTACACTATATGCTTTAAATGGGTGAATAGTGGCTAGGTGAATTACTGTATATATCAGTAAAGCTGTTCTGAAGTAAAGAATGGAGCTAAAAATGAAAAGCAAGAAGCAACAGAAAAGAGTGGGAAGGAGGGAAGGAGAGGGATGAGAAATCTAGGCATTAGGTTTTGGGAAGGGCTATAGTTGGTGTGTGTGTGTCAGGGAGAGGTTGTTTTGACATTTACCTAGAACCAAGTATTTAATGAATATTGGAAGATATTGTCATAGCATCATTACGAGTAAAATAAAGTCACCACTGCTGATCACCAGTGACTAGCCAGTACCAACCCTAGTTTTCTGTATTTGCACCATCATATTCAGACACAGAGGAAGTCACAAACATTACAAGAAGTCCCTCTCCCATCACTGATCTAAGTAGGACCTCAGTGGAGATTGTTTGGTTTAAATAGATACAACAATTAAGTTGGCTAAGGCAGGCATGCTGATTATCTCTTTGATTCAGATGCTCTTCTCCTTACCATTTGTGCAGTGGTCATGAAGACTGGGGAAACTGATCCCCAGCAACATCTCTGAAGAACAGTAAGTAGCCCAAGTAACGCATATTATTGACTCATCCCCACCCCCCGCCAAATATTCTGGTGTTTGTAATCATGGCTGGCTCTTGAAATGTTATGCCACTGTCCTATATAAATTATTTTCATTTTGACCTCAAAATATACTAAATAAGAAATATAAGTGTACATCAAAGTGTCCAATAATAAAAGTGGCAGATATTTGGAGTAATATTTTGATGTTGTGGTTTCAGGCAAAACCTCTCTTACCAACTCACTTAGCATAATATTTTGTAGTTCAAAAATTTCATAGCAATTTAATTTAAATTGTTAAAAATAAATTTAGAACAACCCAAAATAGTGGTCCTTGTTTATGTAAACCAAAACTGTGGGTAGAGGAGGGGAAGAAAAGATTGGTAACTTTGATTGCCTCTACTATTTGGTGGGAATGCACTATTTCTACACATTTCAAAGCATTCTCTCATTTAGCTTTTAAATTATCTTCAACACATCTTTGTTTTCCAGAACATTTAACAATAGTTGGAGTGCAAGACTACCTGAATCCTAAAATAGTTGCACAATTGACAAAGGAAATGGAAAAAAAGGAGGGTAGGGAGGATAAGCCCAGTGGTTCATTCCTATGACCCTAGCTATTCAGGAGGCTGAGATATGGGGTTGCATTTTGAAGCCAGCCCAAGCAGGAGAGTCCATGAGATTCTTATAGCCAATAAACTACCAAAAGGCCAGGAAGGGAGCTGTGACGCAAGTGTTAGAGCACACAAAGATCAGGGAGAGTACCCAAAGGCACTGAGTTCAATCCCCAACACTGACCTTAAAAAATAAAAAACAGGGGCTGGAAGCCTGGCTTAGTGGTAGAGTACCTGCCTAGCTGCATTAAGCCCTGGGTTCAATTCCTTGGTAACACATACACAGAAAAAGCCAGAAGTGGAGCTGTGATTCAAGTGGTAGAGCCCTAGCCTTGAGAAAGTGCAAAGATAGTGTTCAAGCCCTGAGTTCAAGACCCAAGACTAGCAAAATAGCAACAACAAGACCAACAAAATAACACAATTTTAGGTGGGTGCTGGTGGCTCAGGCCTATAATCCTGACTCTTCAGTAGGCTGAGATCTGAAGATTGCAGTTTAAAGCCAACCACAAGGAAAATCAGTAGGGAAAGTCTGTGAGACTCATATCCAATTAATCACCAGAAAACCAGAAGTGGTGCAGTGGCTCAAAGTGGTAGAGTGCTAGCATTGAGCAAAAATGCTCAAAGACAGCACCTAGGCCACTTAGGCTGTGATTACAAGCCTCACAACCAACAAAAGAGCACCAGATAATAAACCCTCTTACTGTATTTGTGTGTACATTATTGTATATTGAAAGCATTGTTTCCTTTCAAATAGTTGAATTTTGAAAAATAATACAAACTTTTTTAAATCGCTATATAAAATTATGAAGCACCTTGATGAGTTTCCTTGAGATGCACCACAATTTCTCATCTTACAATTTCATTTTAAAATTAGTGAAGGGAGTTCCCTGGAGGAATGAGTCATGAAGAAGGGAAAGGGTTAATGCACTCAGGACTAAGGCCATCAGAGCATGACCTTTGCTTTACAGGATGTGAGAACAATTCAGAAATCTTGTTTGATGGTTAGGGATGTGACTGGCTCTCTCTCTCCCAAAATGCAGACAGTGAAGTATGCAACCCTAGGTATAACGGGAACCAATTTCACAACCATGCCAGGGAGCTTTCGATGGAAACTGAAGGCAGAGTGACGAATCAGAAGTACTGTATCTCTTTAATGATAATATTCATGTGATAATATTCTATCTAGTTTTCACATGTACCCACAGATCCACTTGTCTGCCATGTCAAGCAGACAATGCTGACTAAAGAAATAAAGAAGTGACATCAAAAATTAGGAAGCCAGGTGCTAGTGGATCATGCCTGTTTTCTTTTTTTTTTATAGTAATAGTTACTATTGTTATTTTATTGTCAGATAAGGAATAGAGGGGTTACAGTTACATTCTTCAGGTAGTAGATGCATTACTTCTCACACATTGATACCTCTTCTCATGTTTTTGTCCCCGTTTCCCTCCCCCACCTCTTCCCAATCATCTTATTTCCCCCCTCCCTTTCCTATTTCAAATAAACAAATAAATGTATATACACTGTATTAGGTAACAAAGTTGGATATAATAACAATATGAGATTAACAAAAGGGTAAAAAAAAAGAGAAGAGAAATAAAATAGTACAATAAGAACAACAACCACACAAGGAAAAGCTCCATATCCCAGAGATCCTTTCATTTAGTCTCATCCTATATGACCATGTACGTAGGTTTTGAGGTTTTGTAATCCTCTGCTAGGAGAGTCCCAGATGTGCACTAATTACAAATGAGGGAAACCATTGAGCTTATGTTCCTTTGTATCTGGCTTACTTCACTTAATATGAATTTTTCTAAGTCTTTCCATTTCCTTATGGATGGGATGATGTCATTCTTTCTGATGGAGCACAAAATTCCATTGTGTGTAAATGTCACATCTTTGTGACCCATCCCTCTACTGAGGGGCATCTGGGTTGGTTCCGTATCTTTGCTATGGTAAATTGTGCTAGTGGATTTAGTATGTCCTTGTTTCTGGATGATTGGGTAAATGCCAAGGAGTGGAATTGCTGGGTCATAGGGGAGTTCTATGTTTAGTCTTTTGAGGAACTGCCATACTGCTTTCCATAGTGGTTGAATGAGTTTGCACTCCCACCAACAGTGTAGTAGTGATGCCTCCTGGCCACATTCCTGCCAGCATCTATTGTTATTAGATTTCTTGATCATGTCATGCCTGTTTTCTTGAAGTGACTTTTCTGTACCTTGATAATACTCAAGCTATATAGAAAAAGAATCACTGTACTCCTCATGTTTCTAATTATTTAGGGCAAACTGGTCTGAATTATTTTTATTAATTTCAATCAAGAAAAGTATCATAAATTAGGTCTTTAGTTTCCAGAGGTATGAAGACTACACATGCAGAAATCCCCCCTTTTTTGAAAGCAATCATTTTTTAAAAACTGTAAAATGATTTTTATCAATCAGACTTCTGCTAACATACATTTTTATGTAAATAACAACCCTAAATCTGAGTGAATTGAACTAAATGAGAAATTCACACTAACAGGTCTGTTAGACTGACCCAAGTCTTCAAGTGTCTTATTGTAGTACCAGGTGCACGAGGCCAAAGAATTCAGACAAGCACATATAAATCTGCTTTTATAACTCTCTGCTATTGTTCCATTAGCCAAAAAGCATTTCCTGTGACCTAATCTAAATCCATCTGGGAAAGATACTTTAAGTGTAGATGCATAGCAAAAACAAAGAACAACTACAAATGTTTTAGAAGATTTATCACCAAATGATATTTTGGGGTTTTGAAACCTTCCAAAGAGTTCAGAGACAAAACCCCTGATCTAAACTTTTCTATACTAGCACTATGGAGATCTTGCATATTAGAGATATTTATTTGTACTGTATAACAGTTGCATGCCTCAGATTTTTAAAAATCCTAAAATTCAAGTATGATGTAAAATGCTCTGAAAGAGAGTGGTCAAAATGGACCTTTTCAGTGTGGTATTCAAGAAGGAAATTTTGGAGGTGCAATGGGACAAGTCACCAAGATAAGGAGGAAATATCAGGAGTGGTCATTTGCATAAGAGTGGGTCAAAGATGGGGCCGGGAGTTTGGCCTAGTGGTTAAAGTGCTTGCCTAGCATGCATGAAGACCCGGGTTCGATTCCTCGGTACCACATACATAGAAAAAAAAAGCCAGAAGTGGTGCTGAGGCTCAAGTGGTAGAGCTCTAGCCTTGAGAAAGTTCAAGGACAGTGCTCAGGCCCTGAGCTCAAGCCCAGGACTGGCAAAAAAAAAAAAAAAAGAAAGAAAGAGTGGGTCAAAGAAATGAGACTCAATAAAAGCACTAATATTAAAGTCAGTAAACTAAAAACATGTCTGTGGTAGCTGATGGGATCAAACGGAAACTAGCAGGAAGAGTGAGGGAAACCCAGGAAATAACCAATCTTAAGCATCCTTAGCTTACTTTCAGTTACTGCCACGGATATGGCTCACAGGTATGTCAGACAGATTTAAAGGATTCATGTTCTACCTGAATCCCCAGAGTACAGTAACACTCAAAATTAACTTTGTTTTGCTGAAAGAACCCAGTTCTCCAGGGAAAGAATGTATTCTCTGAAGGGGTTGACAAGAGAAAGCTACAGTAGAAGAAATTGTGTCTAATATGAAATGAGGTAAATGGTTCCAAAAGTTTATTGGGGCATTTTTTTAAAAAAATTTAAACATGTTGAACGTTTATCTTGACAGGGATACATTTTACAGCCCAATGAATCCAAAACTCGTTTTTCTTTTTTTTAATTAAAGAATTTATTAACATTGATTTTTACATCATATTTCAAATGACACATTTAACAAACAAGTATTCAAGAAGGGAATCTCTATATGCAATTACTGGCACTTAGATTTTAGAACATAATTAAAATTAGGCTGAGGGTTTGTATGTCATAGATACATATTAATCTATGTAATAAAACATTATGTCTATAGTCAGATTTTTTTGTCTATGTAGTTGTGTTTATGTTTCCAATACTATGTTCATAGCATTAGGCATGCAAATATTGAGTCTTCGCCCTTGTACTGTTTGGATCTAATAGCCACATATCAAGGATACCATGTGCCTTTTGTTCCTTTGGTTTGACTTGTCTCACTCAACATGACTCGCTCTAGATTCATCCACTTCCCTGCAATGCCATTATTTTATCTTGTCTGTTGGCTATGTAGAATTCCATTGTATATATATATATGTCCGGGTTTTAGTCCTCGGTCCCTCCCGACCTGCAGAAGGGATAGAGAGAACACAACCCGATCACGACAAGCCGAGAAAGGAGAGGACTGGCTGACCGCCCTAATCGGAGGACAATCAGATGCATCAGGGAGACCCGTCAAGACAGGAACTCATTTATTGAGGAAGTCCATTCAGCTAATATAGGGTGCAGGAGCCTATCAGCCCAAAAGTGGGCAGGGCGGGGGAGGTACTCTCACTATAGGTAAAGAAGGGGAATCATGTGCTGTCCGAGAGGGTGGAAGGGTTCGGGGCCTATCCCAGAGGTAGCCTTACTTTACATTACAAACCACAGCTATGCCTTGTGACAGGGCAGCAGGCACCATCTCAGCCAGGTGCGGTCCCCAAGACCAGGAAGTGAGCACTGGGCCACCAGTTAGGCCTCCTTTTCTACAGCATAGGTTTACATTTCCCTGATGTGTTACACTCCACATGCCACATTTTCTGTGTCCATTCATCTGCAGTAGGGCATCTGGGTTGTTTCCATTGCCTGGCTATTGTGAATAGTGCAGAGATGAACATAGCTGAGCAGGTGTCCTTATCATACTTGGGTCATGATGTTCAGGGTAGATGCCCAGAAGTGGTATGATGGGATTGTAGGGAAAGTCAATTTTCAGTTCTTTAAGAAACCTCCACATTGCTTTCCAGAGTGGTTGAACTAGTTTGTAATCCCACCAGCAGTGTAGTAGGGTTCCTTTTTCTCCACAACCCCACCAGCATCTGTCATTGTTTGAGTTCAAAAACTTGGCCATTCTTTTTGGAGTAAAGTGGTATCTTAGGGTTGTTTTTATTTGCATTTCCTTTATGACCATGGATGATGAGCATTTTCTCACATGCTTTTCTGCCATTTTAATCTCTTCTTTTGATGTCTCTCTTTAGTTCCCTTGCCCATTTAGTGATTGGTTTGTTGGGTTTGGGGAAGGGGTATTAGTTTCTTGAGCTCCCTTAGATACTGGATATTAAGCATTTGTCTGATGTATTATTGGTAAATATCTTTTCCCAGTTTGTTGGCTGTCTTTCTACTTTAGTAGCCATGCTTTTATTTGTGAAGAAACTTTTTATTTTTAGGTAGTCCCACTTATCGAGTCTCTCTCTAATCTGTTGTGACCCTGGGTTTCTGTTCAGGAATCTTTTGCCTGTGCCTATGAGTTCCAATGTCTCTCCAACTCTGTCATGTAGCAGTTTTAAGGTTTCTGGTCTGATATTGAGGTCTTTGATCCACTTTGAGTTAATGCTTGTGCATGGTGAAAGGCTAGGGTCGATTTTTAGTTTTCTGCATGTGGCTGCCCAGTTCTGTCAGGACCACAGAGAAACCCCTTTAAGAACAAGAAAAGTATTACAAAATAAGTGTCTTGAAGTCTTTTTTTCAAATAGAGTTGCATCAGAAGTGGAAAAAAAGGATCAGGAATAAAAAGTATGATGCCACGAGACCAGGATCTGCTAATTATTATAACATTAAGTCTGAGTTTTGATTGGCTATGAGTTTGAGGAACAAAAGCTGAAGCTAGGGGCAGAGTGCAGGAGAGGGTAAGAGCCGAGATAGCTGTGGGAAACCAGGACCTCAGGAGGCCTGCATTCCACAGACCATTACCTAGTTGAAAGCCAGTATGACCCCCCTGCATCCCACAACCCCGGAGCAGGGAAGAATAGATGCCTGTTTCAACACTCTGCTTTTGGAAATAAGGAAGAGACGCTTCCCTCAAGCTCTCTTAGCCACAATTCCATGGCTTTGCCATGGAAATTTAGGTTACCTAGAAAATCCTAAACTGGAAACTGAGATTTGGGGAATGGGGGACTGGAGTTGTTTATTTTGGCTTTGTACATTTTAGGTAAAGGCCAACTGAACTACATCCAGGCCCATAGAAATGGAACTTGAATGGATCTTACGTTGGTACTAGCCCAGATACATCTGTTAAGCACTTCGCAGAAACCTCAAAGACTTCCCAGAGTCAGAAGTCTAACAATCATGAAATCACAATAAAAAATGATTAACACACACAGGAAACAATCTACTAGGAGCAGAAGTCCACATACAGAACTTCAGGGATAGTCATATAGGAATAAAAGTGCTATATTTCAACACTTTTGAAACATAGCCCAGTCTTTCTGGGAAACTTAAAGCCCCAAACTCACATTTAAAATTAAGTAAAACTTTTAAATTAAGTAAAATTGCAAGTCTAAGCATTTATCTTAATAAATGCTTAGTGAAATAATACATACAAAGGATGAATGAAGCAAAAATCTTGCATACTTTTGTATCAATAAGTGGATCTTCAAAAAGAGATCCACTTTACAGTGTTAGTCTTGAATATCCAGGCCCTGAGTTCAAGCCCTGGTACGTACACACACACACACACACACACACACACACACACAAACACATATCTAGTTGTCTGTATTGGCAAGCAGACATTGCTGATGAAGGAAATAAAGGAGCATCAAATTCAAATTTTAGGAAGCCAGATGGTGGTGGCTCATGCTTGTTATCTTAAATACTTGAGAGGCTGAGGATAGGAGGAATGAGGTTTGAGGACAGCCTGAGCAGAAAAGTTCTAGAGATCCCTTCTCAATCCATTGCTGGGTACAGTGGCATGAGCCTGTGATTCCAGCAGTGAATCGGTAGTGACTGGTACCTATGACTGTACAGGAAGTAAGCTTTCATTCTGAGAAAATAATCAGTGAAAAATAGAGTTGGAAATGATTCCATACCATGCCAGCCTAGTAAGTGCAAAGCTTTGAGGCTAAAGCCCAGTACCATTTCAAGAAGGAGGAGGAAGAGGAGAAGGAGGAGGAGGAGGAGGAGGAGGAGGAGGAGGAGGAGGAGGAGGAGGAGGAGGAGGAGGAGGAGGAGGACAGGGTATGACTAAGGAGGTAACAAAGTTCAGAATGTCAAAGAAATGTAACATTAATGTTAAATGTTCTGAAAATTTAACTGGAATGAATGTAACACTTGTAAATGTTCCCCAAATTGTCACAATACTGGTCATGGAGGAAAACTCAGAAGGGTTTCTTTTTATTTTTCCTCAAAGGAAAAAGCAAACCCACATCATTTTTCCCATGTAGCATAAGATAACTTGAACCTAAACTTTCAATAATAGGTTTGCCATTTCAGTTGCATATCTAATTTAATTTGTTACCCAAAGCAAAAAGACTAAAGGAAATGGAAGATAATCAGGGAAAGCTTTCTAATGCAAGAGTAAAAAAAAAAACTCAAAAAACAAATTGAATTCACCAGTATATCAACAGACAATAAATAGATTATCGCTGAGTTGTATAATTGTAGAAGTGCAACATTGATTTAACATCAGGAAAATCCATAAATAACATAGCATATTAACACATGAAAAGGGAAATTTAATTTTAATTGGTACAGATAAGCAGTTGACAACATTTAATATTCATTTTTAAAGCTTCTCAGTGAACAAGTTATCAACTAGATTTTCTTTAGCCTGAAAAATTATGTTTAGAAAATTTATAGACAACATGACTATCAATGACCAATCATAATAATTATTTCAAGATAGCTTCTGCTAATTAGAACAACTAGTCAACACAACAAGGAAAAAGAAAAAGAAAGAGGAGCTATAATTGGGAAAGAAAGTTTAGAGATAACCAGATTACCTATAAGATAAAAAAAAAAAACTTTATAGGTAATTCCTGAAGGAATTCTTTCCAGATTCTAACTAATCATAGTGCTTGATTGTTTGGAACAATAAAAGGCAAATAAAACTGACAATATTTTAGCAATGCTACCAGTTACAAGATTAATAACTCCATACCCAAGACCATTTTATAAACAACTAGACAATGAAAGCTTAAAAAGATGCTGATCTATGTAAAAATTCTACAAAATATGTAGAACGAGATTCTAACAGAAAGTCTTAATTTGTTTGGATTTTTGTTTGCTTGTTTAGCCAGTCCTGGGGCTTGAACTCAGGGCACTGTCCTTGGGCTTTCTCAATGCTATCGTTCTACCATTTGAACCACAGCACCACTTCTGGCTTTTTCTGTGTATGTGGTACTGAGGAATCGAACCCAGGGCTTTGTGCATGCTAGGCAAGCATTCTACCACTAGGCCATGCTTACAGTCCCTTGTTTGTTTTTTTCATTGGTTGACTGGTTTTGTTTTTTATTTTTTTATGTTGTTTATTGTTTGATTTTGAGTTTATTCCAACAAGTCAGGCTGTCATGGAGGTTAAGATGGGGAATTAGAGATCAGATAGGTCTGTTTTAAATAGATATTCAAACTTAATTTATTTTTTTTTGCCCACTCCCCCTATATTGTACATGGAGCCAGAGTCTCCACATCTTTGCAGACTCTGCAGCACAGGTTAGGGAGCTGCTAAGGAGTTCTGGGGGTCTCCGATTTCTGAGGACACTACTGTCTCTTGGGATGGCTCCTGATTCAGTCTTCTTGGATCTGCTGGTTTTGTCAGCATATATCCCCCATGGTTCATTCAGATTTCACTACCTTCCTTCTTGGGTCTGAATCCTGGAAAGTTGGTCCTTCCTTCACCTCTAGTGAGGAGAAATCTCTTGGAGAGAGATTTGATGCTTGAAGTTAATCAAGCATTTATTTGGTAGTCAAAGAAAGATTGCTTTTTTTTTTTCTCCTCCCAAGCAGGTCAAATCCTGCTGAACTGGTGTGCCAAGTTTATTTAACTTGGGTTGAGTTGTGTTGTGCTCAGTGACTGAATCAGGGTGAAGCATGACAGATGGCTCTGGGCAGTCACCATGATATCAATCACTCTGGGTCCTGAGTCAAGGAGACCTTCCCCTCAGAAGAAGGGAAGCCAATATGGTCTCCTCCCAGCTTCTTCCTCCCCCACAAATCACAATACGGACTCCTTTGTAAACCAGGCATTATAGCCATGACTCTCACCTCCCTTCTTCCATGACTGAGAAAAAAAAGAGATAATACAATCCTGTGACCTCCTTACATCTTCTTTTCCCAATGGGGATTTAATATACAGTTATTGATATTTCCAGGTGATGGTTCATAATTGACATAGTTTTAGAAATGCTATCTAGAGCTGATTCTTAATAGATAATAGTCATGAGAACTTGGCTAATTTAGGCTCTGTAGACCCTTATCTAGAAGCTGAACAAAATCTCTCTCATTTCTTTCAAAACCTGTAATTTGATGCAGAATCAAATCTTTGCTTTCATCTTTAAATCCTCTTCCCCGTTCCTAAGTCCCTAGAGCTCACTTCAAATCCTCTGGGATTTCCTCCCCTTCACTTTAACTCTTTCCTCCTCGGGATCTCAGAGTAGGCACCTTTGGTTCACAATCTGTCGGTGAGGGCCTGAAATGAACCAAGAACTGATTTTTCAATGTGAACAAGTAGTTGACCATCGCCATGAATCTAGGCTGTCAGAGTGAGTAACACAGAATTTATGATTACCAATACTAATCTCGATTCATTTTTCTATCTTTACAAGTAAAGGAGTGAGTGTTTGGAGGAAAGAACATATGTACTAGTAAATGTTACTGCTCCTAAGTTTTGATATTTGAGTGCTGAAATATTTCAAAATGGGGAGTGACATTAAAGAACCAAAAAAGAAGAAAACAAAAGACTATTAGTCATATATAAGAAGATAGAGTGGCTCTTTAGAGAAAAATGTAGGTATATGATTTCTCAAGAAGCTTCTACTTAAATAGAAGAAATAGAATAGAATAGAAATATAACATGAGGGGGGAGAGGGGAAGGAAATGGGGACCATCACATGAGAAAGGGTATCAAATGTATGTGAAGTAATGCACCTTCTATCTGGTGAATATAATGTAACCCTTCTATCAATTACAATAAAAATATATGAGAAAAAGAAATATAACATGAGTAATGTAAAACAGGCTTAACAAAAAGAGTGACAGAACAGGGACCAAGAGTTTAGCCTAGTGGTAGAGTGCTTGCCTAGCATGCACAAAGACCCAGGTTCAATTCCTCAGTACCACATACATAGAAAAAAGTCCAGAAATAGTTCTGTGGCACAAGTGGAAGAGCTCTAGCCTTGAGAAATCCCAGGGACAATGCCCAGGCCCTGAGTTCAAGGCCCAGGACTGGCAAAAAAAGATGAAAAGAAAAAAAAAGACTGACAGAACAGTAAATGACGAGTAAGAGGAACATATCTGCAGTTGGGGAAAAATGGGAAGTAGAAAGTTTAATTTTCAGGAATAATTATTTTAAACAAGCTTAAAGTATTTTTTCTCCAAGATTCAGGACAGAAAAGTATATTCTCCCAAAAAAATCATCTGCTGGAATTTTTTAAATTGAACTGGAATCTGTTTCAGACATTAGTTCCTCTTAAAGCCTTTCTGAACTTCCAAAAGGAAATTACTCTCCTCAAAAGGTTCCATAATACTTTGAAATTATATTCCATACATCACAGCATTAAAAACCATTTTCAGTGTTATTCTTCCCTTTCTGAAAACGAGGTACTCAGGACAAGGGAGAGAAACTAGACATTCTTTTTATCTGAATGTGGAGTTCCATAATACCAATAAAATAATATTTATGTGCTATTCTTTTTCATTAACTTTTGGATTTTTAAATTGCACACTTAACCTGTGTAGTTTGTAAATAACATCCATTCATGCTCATTCAAATATACATTTATATTTCTATCATTTAATTAACATTTCTTCCTAAAATTCTACTTACCGTGCAAATAGTGTATAATATAAAATAAAATACAGTGATGTCTACCTTCATTTGACGATCATCGCTATAAACAGAATTTGTGATATTACCATTCATCCCTATAAACAGAATTTGTAATTATTACCATTACTGTAACAAAGCTAAATGTTTTCGCACAATGAAAAGTCATTTGAACCTTACCACAAGTTGACTCTACATGATTGGCTATTGCTACTAAACATGATAAACCACCAAAGAAAACAAATCTAACTATGCCAAACTTTCAAGTTACAAGTGACAATTTTACATTCCAATATGTAATGTGTGGGTAGAGGTGTGTA